>NC_064643.1:703926201-704526201 GCF_023864345.2 Schistocerca serialis cubense | reverse complement strand
TAGCTTCATCAAAGGAATCATACAGCCAGCCGGTTGCAAATCACTGTTCGGCACATTGGCCCAGGTTTCGACACCTCTAATGATTTCTTCATCAGAATTACATTGATAGAAAGCAACGGTCAGGACTAAGAGCACGTATGCTCAAGGAAAAAATAAATAAATAAAACACTTTCCAGCCTTCGGTACGTGTAGCCCCTCCACACACGGCCCTTCCGAGAAGCCGAAAGAGTTTATGTAAGAATCCGGAAGGAAGGCGCAAGATTCATATCGAAATTTTCGTTTAGTATGGCACCTAAATGAAAATTATTTGGCATATTCGGAATGTCTGTGGTTATTCTGCCAATATCGAGCCTCCGCTGTTTCTCCGCTATCGCGTCGCTTAAGAAACACAAATATTTCGCATTCCTCTCGCGTTAATAAGGATTTATCAAATATTTTAGGGAACTCGTCGGTAATAGCTTACTACGACGGCTGTTCGAAGGAGTTCTGTAATTAAAACTTAATTAAGATATAAATTGCGGAAGTTGGTTAGTAGCGTAATAGGGTTCAGCATCACGGAAATGGCTGAGCTGCCAGAGGTGATTTCGAAACGGACCTCAACACCGAAAGAAGCGGTGTCTACAAGGAATTTAATATATTGTCACTGCCCACACAACACCACCCATATTTAGGTATAGAATGAAACACAGTTGTATGACTTGGTTCTGTTGGAGATACAAATGTTGTAGGTTCAGCCGCCTATTAAGAAATGGTTTACTGCCCATGCACACAGAGGATTTATATCATCGCGATGTGTAAGGGATAAGTAAGCCTTAAGCGTAACTGTTCTGTGTAGGAGGCTTTGAGTGGTCTGCACTATTTATGGAACACAACCATTCGAATTATAGTGCTCTTTGAGTAAGTGCAGAGCACCACAACCGCGCTCTTTTGCGGTTACTTTTGAACATAGCAAGACGAGCTACTACTATTTACTCTCACTTACCACCACTTACCGATAGTGAATAGTTAATGTCCATTACCGCAATATTTGTTCTTCCCTCATGAATTGAACCAGTCTTCAGCCCAACAAACTCCACTACACGG
Organism: Schistocerca serialis cubense; assembly: GCF_023864345.2. NCBI lineage: Eukaryota > Metazoa > Arthropoda > Insecta > Orthoptera > Acrididae > Schistocerca > Schistocerca serialis. The sequence continues at coordinate 704,525,118 of NC_064643.1, read as the reverse complement.
CTCTTCACACACGTTTCAAGTGCCTGCGTGTACTCAACACGTGACACACCGATAACTAATTGGTAGTGTCCCTCACTGCAGGTTTTTCTTCCTCCCGCCCATCCTGTCACCAACATGTCCAACTAACGCCATTACACCGCTCTCCTTCAGCTGCTCCCTCCTCCTCTGGTTTTACATTAGGAATAATTTCTCTGGGCACAGTGCTTAAATTATAAAACCGGTACGTGTACAACATTTACCTGCATGTAAAAAATTGACAAGTAAATAAACGTGTAAACAGCAAAACCCATCTCAGCATACATAGAGATGTGTTACATTTAAGTTGTACAGTGAGGAGAGAGGGGAGAGGCTGAAATGTGATACCGGGAACAAGGGGTGCGCCTAGCTGATAGTTCCAATCCGACAGACAAACCATCTTCGACACTATTGCATGCCAATACTTCACGAAACATTGCCGAGAGATTGTGAGTCTAATCCAGGTCACTGGCGCAAAGTGGAGGGATCAGGATCCTTGCACCACCCCTACTCCTCTCCTTCCCGACCAATTAAGAATGAAGAAATCTCTTCAATCACCATAATTCGAACCACAGCACAGTCGTACGTTACTGATCTCGGCTACGAGGCAGGTAACCTTCACCTGATTCGCTTTGGAATAAATCCACCTTCTTCCGAGAATATCTGCTCATCTGTCAGTGATTCCGCTATTGAAGTGAGTCACAGCTATTTTTAACAACGAATAAATTCTGTAGGTTGAAGGATATCATCTTTCCACCATTGTCTATAATGTATAATTTTTGATACACGACAGCTATTACGGAGCTTAACCCATTGTTACGTGCTTCTGCAACTTAAACACAACTGTTAAGTATTTCAGGTGTGTCAAATTAGAAACATTACATATGATACTCGAACCATCATGTCAACAGTTACAGAACAGCGCCTTGCTATAAATGAAAAACGTGCAGGCAGTTCACAAACATCTAGAGGTACAAGGCCGCTGTCAAAAAATCGTTCTCTCTCCGTTTATTGTCATTTAATTCCCCCAAACAATAGAGGGCTGGCAGCAGCTGTCAAGCTACTCTTCAGCCTACAGTCTGCGAAACATAAAAGTGGTATTAAAAACGTCGATAGGTAAGGAACGGATTATACACTGGTGTCCAAAATGATGGCAACAAACCAAAATTTTTGCAAAGTTGCGTTTATTTTTCCACAAAACAATATAATAATGTGATAGTAAAGTAGAAACAATGAGAAGAATACATAACGCAAATAACTGCAACATGCATAACGGTAAACAAAAATTTTCTTCGTTTTTTCCTACTTGAGAGATCTACGTACACATTACGGCAACTGGTTAATGTGCTCAGTATGGGGTGTGACCACCTCTGACAGCAATACAGGCCTGAAAATCGACGGGGCATGCTGTGAATGATGTGGTCAATCTCACGTTGAAACAATAACGCCCATTCTGCCTGCTGAGCTACTCGCAAGTTTTGGAGAGTGGTTGGTGGGTGCTGACGTGATGCAAGCTATCTCTGTAGTGCATTCCTGACATGCTGTATGGGATTCAAATCGAGAGAGTGAGCAGGGCCCGTTATGCGCACAGTATCTCCCGTTTCCTAGAAAACATCAACCACCCGTTCTCTATGACATCGAGCATTATGCTCCATCAGTACGACGTTTGGGACCACAGCACCTTGCAACAACCGCACATGAGGAGGTCCCAAGATGTTGTCACGATCCTGACAGCAGTTAAACCTTGCCGATTAACTGTACAATTTCATGAAGAGGTGTTCGAGTGGTCAACATAAACCCTGCCCACGCCATTTTGGATCATCCACGATATCACTCTCTTTCCACAATGGCTGTGTCACGCAGTCGTGTTCTACGTACCCTCCAGATGCGGATCCGTCGAGAATCACTGTCCAGACGAAATCAGGACTCATCTGTGGAAAGAACATTGGCTCACCGTTCGACCACCCAGGTGGCATGTTGACGGTTTCACTCTAGACGTTCCGCTCTGTGAAGATGAGTCAGAGGTAGAGATGCAGCAGGCCTCCGACAATAAAGGCCACTCTGCCGAAACTTTCTGTATGCAGAGTGCCTCGATGGAAAACGTCCAGTGGATGCTGCGAGGTAAGATGCCAGTTGCCGTGCAATACTAAGGCGGTATCGTCGTGCCCTTACACCCAAATAACGATTCTCTCTTTCTGATCTTACACGTGTTCGGCCCCACTCTGGTCTTCAGGACACAGTTTCGATCTCTAGAAATCGTCGCCACATCCGCAAAACAACAGAACCATTCACATTTAGTTACCGGGTCACATCAGTTTCGGACTGTCGTGCTTCCATTCTTCCCATGGCCCTCCAATGCAGAGAGTGGTAAGGGTCTTCTCTGTGTCATATTGCACTGTCTGTGACTGTGTAGATAGCGAGTCTGGATGTCGGACTGACCCGACGTCATCGTTGGCGTGGTTGTCCATTGACCACAATGCCTTCTTTCCCGGAAATACTCGTCTGTTGCTTTAAGTTCTGAGACCAGTATATTACATAAAAAAGAACAGTGTGATGTGATGCAATGAAGTCAACGTTTAACAGATACGGCGAGTTGTTTGGAGCCGAAAATTTGGAGACGATAACGCTGATGTCATTTCTTGCTTAATGTTCATCTCCAGGTAAAGAGACTGTGTGACTACTGTGGTGATGGTAGAGATCTAGCTGTGCTGTAGTTTGGGGATGGGTGTTGCAGGTTTGGATGTTATGCATGAAGTTGTATGGCAAAATGTCACACGTTTGCGTCTGGTTGGGAAAATAAAATGTAACGCTGGTACTTAAGTGGAACACAGAATAGGCAGCCTTTGTGTCTTGATGCAGGATACGTGGACGTTCAAATGGCAGGATATTTTGAAGGAAAGTGGTAATGAAGGAGACCGTGTAGTCAGCGGTCGGAACGTGGCGTAGGAAATAATGTGGGTGAAATGGTGTCCTGACGGAGAGGATTGAGTCTGTTAGTTCCGGTTCGGCTTCAGGGTGTATAGCTTTCTGCTTACTGGAGTATGTGAGATGGCGTTGGTTGGAGATGTTAAGGAGTCGGGGGTGTGGCCGAAGTTTAGGATAGTATGGATACAGAGCGGTAACACTCCAGTAAGGGCGTGTGGTTATGTGTACGTTATGAGGCATTTGTAACAACTAAAAGCTTCGAATTTGGAGTGTGAGGATTTTATTTCAGGTTAACTGCGATGTATGGTGGTTCCATTCTGATGAAGATATTCTACGGCAAGTGAGTGCCTGGAAGTGAGTGCCTGGACGAGGTTTGAGTGAGGAGTGTGGTACTTGGTGGTGAAGTAGGAGGGCTCTTCGAAATTTGGAGCTGGTATTGGAATAAATTCCAATTTAACTACCCCTACAGTGATGTCGGCACAAAGCTCCTTGACCACAGCAATGAGAGTCGGCGGGGGGCTGGGGGTGAGAGAGTCATCGGAGAGGGTTGAGACTGTCTGAGACGTGGAGGGCTGCCTGAGCAGAGAGACAATTGGATCGAAAGTTACGGCAGCAGGTAGCTGTGGAAACCAGGCTTCGAGTTCTTGACGCGGGAATAGTAAACTCACTATTTATTTTTTCTGAGCTATCACACATGCGCCAATCTACCCTGGAGCGACATACGAAATCTAAAACTGCCCACTGTCATCTCGCATATTTACTAAAATATTTAGTTCCATTGAAAGACAACAGACAAGTTATATAACAGTAAGTCGGCAATGCCGTGTGTGAACATTCAAAAAGGGGCTCGTGGCACTACCGAAAAGCCTACAGACCCCATAATACAATAACCCCTGGCAGTCAACATAAACTTATCACTTCATTAAAGTCGAGTCAATATTTTAAAAAGGTAACATATCAGTCTTTTGTCAATCAGCTAAAGCAGCTGACCTTATACAATTTAGTTTTGTGAGGAAATTCAGATTTTTAATGGTAAGTAAAAAGTTTTATTCGTTTCAAATTTTTAAAGTCGTGTAGCTGATAGGTGGCGAATTGAAACCGCTGAGAGCCCAGCCTCCGTCCATGAGAAGCGAGGGGGATGAACTAACAATAATAAAGAAAACAGGCTTCGTTGACTGCAGTCACTCTGTTACAGCACACTCCTCACATACTCTAGCAGCACAATGTTAGCACACTCCCACTCCCCGACAATGAAAGCCGCCCTGCCACCTACCCCTCCTACCAGAGTTAATACGCTCATTCCCACCGTTTTTCCATTTCAGGGCTTCCCTCACTACCCAGCCATCCAGTTTCTTCCCACTTCTTGACGTTGACAGTGCCATATCCTACCTATCTGTTTCCCGAATTCCATTTCTTCCTACCAACCAGCCCCCCACTTTATACCTATCCTCGTAACCCTATACACACGGACCAAACGGCGCCGTAAATACCTTAACTACTCCATAGGTCCAAAGCCTCCCCCTTCTCACATTCGTAAACGCACGCCTGTCCCATCGCCTGAAGTGTAATACAGGCAGTTTTTTTCTTGACAGATTCAGAAATCATTCTTTTTAAATGTCATACGCCGTTTTCTGCATGTTTTATTTTAAGGAAAAGCTTAAAAGATCTGTATGTAGTTTTAGATAACTTCTTACATCTCTGTTCTTATATGTTTCGTTGGCTGAAATGCGGAGCATTGTTCTTCTGCCAGCGCACCGTCGATCCTCAGACATGAGTGAATCAAATGACAATTGAAATATAACTAAAACTTTTTTGATCATTCTGCCATAAATCTTTGTTTCTTTTTATTACCGGATATATATTGTTCAGATGTATTAGGGGATCATATCCTGAGATCTTCGTTTACAGCGTAAGCAACAATTACAGCCATTCGCCATCTGTTAGCTGTGTCATGCACTGCAGCGTCAGGTGTCCTCTCAGGAGGAAGCGAGTACAGGTGTCTCAGTGTTTTCTTGTGAGGTACACGGATAGTAGTTGTCATTTGTGGACTTTCTATTCAGCCTAGCAGATATAAAGCGACGTCTTAATGCAATATAAGTGGCAAGAGCGGTCTGTTTGATCCAAAAAGATGGACTTTCCGTCGGGTTGCTTCAAATGCCAATGTCTCTCAATCTGTCATTCATAAGTTGCAGACACGCTACATGGAGACGGATCAGGACACAAGGCGATTTGGATGAGGTCGCTGACGCATTACAACCCCACTTTAAGACCGATGTCCGGAAATCATGGAGTTGTGCCGTTATACGAATACCGCCAAAGCACTGCAGACGTTCCCGCCTTCCTATAAGCGACAAGTATCCGTCTCTGCGCTGAATATCGAATGAAACCAAAGTCAGATGTTTGGCGCTTGTAGATGAACAAAAAAAAAAAAAAAGAAAGAAGCTCTTGGTACAGGGGTGGCGTCCCTGGTTCATAATCCAAACGTCTTCGGTCGAGGGTTCGAATCCCACCGCTGCTTAAATTTTGATTAGTAAACAGCATTGGCGGCTGAAGACTTCCGGATTAAGAAGCCACCCTCTTGCTGCCAACGGCCTTGTTAAAGAAGGCGGAGGAGCAAACAGAGGTTCAGGGCACTCTCTTGTCTTAGGGGTGGGAAATTGCCCCTGTAGGCGGAAGAATCAACAATAATCAACGGCATGAGGATGCAATGGAAACCACAGCATTAAAGACACGTAACGTGTATCCGCAGGAATGTATTTGAAGAAGTTTCATGATGATCTCTCCATTGACAAAAGATTCCGGAATAGGCCCATTCAGACCTTTGGGAGGGGTTGGCCAAAGGGGAGGTTACCATGAGAAAAAGATTGAATAATCAACGGAAGCATAACGTTCTACGAGTCGGGGCGTGGAATGTCATAAGCTAGAAATTGGTAGGGAAACTAGAAAATCTGAAAAGGGAAATGCAAAGGATTAATCTAGATATAGTAGTGGTCAGTGACGTGAAGTGGAAAGAAGACAAGGATTTCTGGACAGATGAGTATAGGGTATTATCGACAGCAGCAAAAAATGGTGTAACAGGAGTAGGATTCGTTATGAATAGGAAGGTAGGGCAGAGGGTGTGTTTCTGTGAACAGTTCAGTGACAGGATCGTTCTTATCATAATCGACAGGAAACCAACACCGACAACGACAGTTGAGGTATACATGCCGACGTCGCAAGCTGAAGATGTAGAGATAGAGAGAGTGTATGAAAATGATGAAAGATATTACAGTATGTAAAGGGGGGTGAAAATCTAATATTCATTGCGGACTGGAATGCAGATGTAGCGGAAGCAGTAAAAGAAAAGTTTAAAGAAGAATAATTACTTGGGACAAGGAATGAGAGAGGAGAAACACTAATTGAGTTGTCTAAAAGGTTTCAGCTAGTAATAGCGAATACCCTGTTCAAGAATCACAAGAGGAGGTGGTACGGGATAATTTCAGTTAAATTACATCATGGTCAGACAGAGATTCCCAAGTAAGATACTGGATTGTAAGGCTTACCCAGGATCAGTTATAAACTGAGATCACAATATAGTTGTGATGAAGAATAGGCTGATGTGTAAGACATTAGTCAGGAAGAATCAATGCGCAAAAAAGTGGGATACGGAAGTACTAAGGAATGACGAGATACGCTTGAAGTTCTCTAAGGCTATAGATACAGCAATAAGGAATAGCTCAGTAGGCAGTACACTTGAAGAGGAATGGACATCTCAAAAAAAGGCCATCACAGAAGTGTGGAAGGAAAACATAGGTACAAAGAAGGTAACTGCGAAGAAACCATGGTAAACAGAAAAAATATTTCAGTTGATTGATGAAAGGAGGAAGTTCAAAAATGTTCTGGGAATAGAGAAATAAAAGTCGCTGAGGAATGAAATAAGTAGTAAGTGCCAGGAAGCTAAGATGAAATGGCTGCAGGAAAAATGTGAAGACATCTAAAAAGAAATGATTGTCGTAAGAACAGACTAAGCATACAGGAAAGTCAAAACAACCTTCGGCGACAATAAAAGCAAGGGTGGTAACAGTAAGAGTGCAACGGCAAATCCATTGTTAAATTCAGAGGAGAGAGCGGATTGATGGAAAGAACAAAATTGAAAGCCTCTGTGTGGTGAAAGATTTGTCTGATGTGATAGAAGAAGAAACAGGAGTCGATTTAGAAGAGATAGGGGATTCAGTATTAGAATCAGAATTTAAAAGAGCTTTGGAAGACGTAAGGTCCAATAAGGCAGCAGTGATAAATAACATTCAATCAGAGTTTCTATAGTCATTCGGGTAAAATGGTAACAAAACGACTATTCACGTTGGTGTGTAGATGGATGAGTGTGGTGGCATATGCACCACTGCATCCACACGATTCCGAAGACGCCATGAGCTGACAAGACCGGGAATCATCGCACAATCAGCTTAACAGCTCATGCATCCAAGTTGCTTACAAGAATAATATACAGTAGAATAGAAAAGAAAATAAATGATGTGGTAGATGACGATCAGTTTGGCTTTAGAAAAGGTAAAGGCACGAGAGAGGCAATTCTGACGTTGTGGTTAATAATGGAAGCAAGACTAAAGACAAATCAAGACACGTTCATAGAAATATCAAGACCCTTTCATAGGATTTGTCGACCTGGAAAAAGCGTTCGTCAATGTATAATGTAAGAAGTTCGAAATTCTGAAAAACGTAGGGGTAGTCTTTAGTGCGAGGCGGGTCATAATCAATATGTACAAAAGCAAAGAGGGAATACTAAGAGTGGACGACCTAGACCGAAGTGTTCGTATTAAAAAGGGTGTAAGACCAGGATGTAGCCTTTCACCCCTACTGTTCAATCTGTACATCGAAGAAGCAATGATGGAAATAAAAGAAAGGGTCAGGAGTGAAATTAAAATTGAAGGTATCGTATCATTGATACGATTCGCTTATTACATTGCTATCCTGTGTGAAAGTGAAGAAGAATTACATGATCAGCTGAATAGAATGAGTAGAGAATATGGACAGATTAAATCGAAGAAAGACGAATGTAATGAGAGGTAGCAGAAATAAGAAGTAGTGATAAAATTAAAATCGGGATGGATGGTCATGAAGCAGACGAGATGAAGGAATTCTCCTATGTAGGTACAAAACAAAAAAAATTACGACTGAGCAAGGAGGACATCAGACGCACACTAGCACTGGCAAAATGGGCATTCCTGGCCAAGAGAAGTCTGCTAGTAACATACGTAGGCCTCAGACTGAAGAAGAATGGAGCACAGCATTGTATGGTAGTGAAACATGGACTGTGGGAAGCCCGGAACATAAGAGAATCGAAGCATTTGAGATGTGGTGCTACAGACGAATGTTGAAAATTAGGTGGACTGGTAAAGTAAGGAATGAGGAGGTTCTACGCAGAATCGGAGAGGAAAGGAATGTGTTGAAAACACTGGTAAGTAGAAGGGATAGGATGATAGGACATCTGTGAAGACATCAAGGAATGACGTTCATGGTACTAGAGGGAGCTGTAGAGGGCAAAACTGTAGAGGAAGACAGAGATTGAAATACATCCAGCTAATAAGTAAGGACTTAGGTTGTTAGTGCTCCTCTGAGACGAAGATGTTAACACAGGAGAGGAATTCGTGGCGTGCCGCATCAAACCAGTCAGAAGACTGATGACAAAAAAAAAAAAAAAAAAAAGAAAAAAGGGAGGCAGGAGCGGCATTTTAGGAAGTGACACCGATCGCTCGCACCACCTGACGTAATTGGTCCCTCAGTGGGGTGGGACCGCTGAACAACACGTCTCCCCATACGCGTCACTTCGACCATATCGCATTAGTCACAGATGCTGCCACCGTGCACTTATAAGCGGAAAACCCTGTCAGCACCAGCAATCAGTAGATTTCACTACACAAATGATAGCGAAGCCAGCTGTTGAAATGTCGCGTGCGTTATTCAAAATAAGGCAGCTTTTAAACTGCAATCTCGTATTTATTTTTCCTCCAGGAATAACAGCCTGCGTGGAGAGTGTGAGAGGAAACTAAATTCTAACTCGATGCACATTCTCCTTAGCTATGGCTAATTCGAATTACTTCCCAACTTGATAGACCACAAGTGTCTTGTATCAAGCTGTTTAACTCGCCTTTCTCTACACTACTGTGGTATGTTATAAACAGTTCTCGCATACACACCAAACACCTATTTCCTCTCCTGATTTGAGAAGAAAGTCTCAAATTTCCGAAGTTCAATAAATTTTTACATATTATTGAGTGAGTTGTTACTTCTTATCTTATGCTGTAGCATTTTTTTGAGTCATTAGTCTGGTGACTGGTTTTATGCGGCCCGCCACGAATTCCTCTCCTGTGCCAACCTCTTCCCCTCAGGGCAGCACTTGCAACCTACATCCTCAGTTATTTGTTAGATGTATTCCAATCTCTTACTTCTTCTACAGTTTTTGGCCAGCACTGTTCCTTCTAGTACCACGGAAGTCATTCCTTGATATTATGACACATGTCCTGTCACCTTGTCCCTTCTCCTTGTCGGTGGGGATTTTCACATATTGCTTTCCTCTCCGATTCTACGCAGAACATCCTCATTCCTTACCTTATCAGTTCACCTAATTTTCAACATTCGTCTGTAGCACCACATATCAAATGCTTCGATTCTCTTCTGTTCCAGGTTTCCCACAGTCTATGTTTCACTACCATACAATGCTGTGCTCCAAACGTATATTCTCAGTACTTTCTCCTCAAACTAAGGCCTATGTTTCTTACTAGCAGACTTCTCTTGGCCAGGAATGCCCTTCTTGCCAGTGCTAGGGTGCGTCTGATGTCCTCCTTGCTCAGTCATCATTGGCTATTTTGCTGCCCATGTACCAGAATTCCTTAACTCAATCTACTTCATGACCATCAATCCCAATGTTATGTTCCTCACTACTTCTCATTTCTGCTACATCTCATTACTTTCGTCTTTCTTCGATTTAATCTCAGTCCATATTCTGTACTCGTTAAGCTCTTCATTCCATTTAGTAGATCATGTAATTCTTCTTCACTTTCACACAGGACAGCAATGTCATCGATGATATTTTCACTTCAAATTTTAATTCCACCCTTGACCCTTTCTTTTATTTCCATCGTGAAGGAATACATCCTTGTCTTGCAACATTTTTAATCTGACCACTTTTTTCTCACTCGCCCACTCTTACTATCCCTTTTGGCTCTTGTACATACTGTGTATTATCTGTCTCTCCCTCTAGCTTACCCATATTTTTTACAGTATTCAAAACATAGTGCCCCATTTGACATTCTCGAAAGTATTGGGGCAAAGAGATTCTACACCAGTCTGCATTGTTGCCAGCTGTACCAAGATGCCGGCGATGACGTCATCTGGTGACGCAAGTACCGATATCGAAGATGGCGGCTTTTGGTGGGAAAGTGCCATGCCCCCCTCCCCTAGAAAAATGGCAGAAGTTCAAATTCCAACAGGATAATGCATCACACCATTTTTATCTCTACCAACTTAAGAAAATTATGGGAAGATAGTTCACTTGGGCTACCTCAACTAATTTAAGACATCCAACTGCAACTTCTTCTGTTGAACTGGCACCAAAATTGAACTTTGGCTGTAATTAAAGGTCAATTCCTGTATCTGTACTAAGCTAAGAAAATAGCGTGAAAGAAAGGGCACTTGGATGAACCACAGTCACCCCACCAAGGGTTTCATGAGAAAAGGACAAGTGCTGGACACAGGTCTTTATTTTGCGTGAACCAGTCTTTATTTAAACAAGTTCATGCAGTATATTTGGAAGGAGAGACAGCATTGGTCGTATATTTTTGTTTATTATCGCAAAATCAATTTTCGGTCACTTAGTGACCATCTTCAGTGCTGTAATATATAACTTAAATTAGTAAGCACTGGTGCCAATAAGCTTACGGCGATCACATAGACTGAGCTCAGTCTATGTGATCGCCGTAAGCTTATTGACACCAGTGCTTACTAATTTAAGTTATGTATTACAGCACTGAAGATGGTCACTAAGTGACCGAAAATTGATTTTGCGATAATAAACAAAAATAAACGACCAATGCTGTCTCTCCTTCCAAATATACCCATTACCTGGTCGTAGTGCACAGGACACTATGGAGTCGCCAATCAATAAGTTCATGCAGCACAGCCATCCACTGTGTTCACCACGAGGTTCTGACTCCAACCGACTTAGTACACAGTAGCACCACCAGATGGCATTGTCATCAGTGATGTAATCCAAGATAGCAAGAAACAGTGCGATCGCCTCGAGGTCCCGACTCAAACTGACCTATTACACAGCGTCACCACCAGATGCGGCTGTCGTCCAAGATGGCGGTCAGGACGTCAGGTGATTACGCAGTTACCTTTATCCAAGATAGCGCCAACCGTGTGTTCACCAGGAGGCCTAGTACATATTGGCTCCACCAGTGAGCGATACCGGGGCATTGGAATAAAATTTCGCAAATGTCACGACCACCTGGACTTGGAAGAAAATAGTTAAGGTCTCCACTACGATCCTCAACCGAGCGCTACGTCCCCTTATCAACCCATGTTGTCAGTGTAACATGTACTAACGTGTACTAACATGCACTAACGTGTACTAACGTGCACAGCACATGACGTTATCCAAGATCGCGGCTGTGACGTCAGTTGATGACGCAAGTGCCACACCCCCATGGCTGGAAGTTTGAATTTTTTCAGAAGATAGATCAGTTGAGCTACATCTACCAACCTAACCCCACTGCCCCTGAAAAATGGGTGGGAAGTTCAATTGCCAACACTATAATGCATCACACTACTCTACTAACGTAAGAAAATCGCGGGAAAATTTGTCACTTGATCTACCTCAATTAATCTACGTCACCCGACTGCCACCTCATCCTAGGAACTGGCGCAGAGTTTGAATTTTGGCGTTAAAGAAAGGTCACTTGGTGTTTCTCTACCAACCTAAGAAAACTGCGGAAAACAAAGCTCACCTCCACTAATCTAAGTCACCCGACCACCACCTTTTCCTAGGGATTGGTGGGAAGATTACTCACGCTGCGCTGAATGAGTATGCCTTATTTATTTTGGAACAATTTATTTACGGATGGAGTATATTTATCACACTGACACATAACACTCGCCCTTATGTACTTGTGGTCACAATACACAGTCTGCAGACATGTAAACTACTCATAAATAATACAACAGACATGCTTGCTAATTGTAGACTGCCAAAATAATGCATTCCACAGCCTACACACATACATACTACTACACCTAAATAATTTCAGTACAGATCTGCAAACTCCTCCTAAATAATACAGCACAGTGATGTGCAGACACAAAATCGTAAACTGTCCAAATAACACATAGCACATCCTACAGATCTGCTCACAAAATAATGCAACAGACACGCAATCAATGCGCACAAGCACCCTCACCCAGCCCCTGTCCATTATACCACCCAGGAGGGTAACGGCAGCCCTTGTGAAGTGACGTAGCTGTCAGGTGTCAAACCACACACAGACGCCTGTTAAGGTCCTGAGGCGATGGCACCCCTTTCATACTTGACACCTGAGAAATTCCTCATGAAATATGTGATCATCTAGGCGCCACTGATGATGCGACAGGACATGTGTGCCATCACAGCTGCGAGCTGCAGCCGGATGCAGGTGAAAGTTGCCTCTATTTTCGAATATACAGTAACATATCCATAAAGCGAGCGTTAACCTTTTTTGGGACACTATAAATTCCCTCGAGGTCGACACGATTCTTATTTTTTACATAGTCACGTGACATGAGTATAAGATTGAGAATGTTGTTAGCTGCATTTGCGAAATTCTGTATCTACTCTCTCATCAATGGTAAAGACACATGCTGCCCGGCAGTGTCTCGCATATGGGGGCTGCATGAGCGCGCCTTGGAATTCTGTGACATCAGTGCAACATTGACGGTATACTCTAAAACAGAGGCAACTTTCACCTGCGTCTGGTGCCAGTTCATGCCTGTGACTGAATGTGTGCCCAGCCTCGTCATCAACAAAGGCTAGGTGATCATATATTTCATGAGGAATTTCTCAGGTGGCAAGTATGAAAGGGGCGCCACCACCTCATGCGTGTGGGACCTTAAGGAGTGTCTGTGTGGGGTTTGACAGCTGACGGCCGCATCACTTTGCGGGGGCTGCCATTAACCTCCTGGTCAGTCTATTGGACAGGGATTGGCTGAGGGTGCTTGCGCACGTTGATTGCCTGTCTGTTGCATTATTTTGCAAGCAAATCTGTAGGCTGTGCTATGTGCTATTTCGACAGTTTACGATTTCGTGTCTGCACATCACTGTGCTGCATTATTTAGGAGGAGCTTGCAGGTCTGTACTGAAATTATTTCAGTGTAGTAGTTTGCATGAGTGTAGGCTGTGGAATGCATTACGTTAGTGCACGTCAGTACACGTTAGAGCACCTTAGTACACATTAGCCCGACAACATAGGTTGGTAAGGGGACGTGGCAGTCGGTTTAGCATCGTGGTGGAGACTAACTATTTCCTTCCAAGTCCAGGTGGGTGTGGCACTCGCGAAAATTCGTTCCAAGTCCACAGTAGCGCTCTCTGGTGGTGTCAGTATGTACTAGGCCTCATGGTTAACAAACTGTTTGCTGCCACCTTGGATAACGGTACTTGCGTCATCACCTGACAACATGGCCGCCATCTTGGACGACAGCGCCTTCTGGTGGAGGTGCTATGTAGTAGGTTAGGTTGAGTCTGGACCTCGTGGTGAACATGCTGGATGGCTGTGCTGCATGAAATTGTTTAAATAAAGACTGGTTCATGTAAAATATAGACTTATGTCCTGCACTGGTAGCATCCTTTTCCCACGAATCCTTAGGAGGAGGTGGCGGTCGGGTGGCTGAGGTTAGTCCATGTGCCCTTTCTTTCGCCCCATTTTTCTAGTATAAATACATGAATTGACCTTTGTTTACAGCTAAAATGCAAACTTGAACGTCAATTGATAGGAAGAAGTGGCGGTCGGATAACTTAGGTTAGTCGAGATAGCCCAAGTGAATTATCTTCCACCGATTTTCTTAGGTTGGTAGAGATAACTGTGGTGTGATGCATTATCATGTTGGAATTTGATCTTCCCGCCATTTTTCTGGGGGAGAGGGGTGTGTCACTTTCCCATCGAAAGCTGCCATCCTGGATAACAGTACTTGACCGCCATCTTGGAGGACGTCATTTGCTGTTGCCAAGTCTACATACCCACATCTTGGATGACATCATCAGAGCCATCCTGGATACACCTGGCAACAATGAATAGTGGTGTAGGACACTCTTTGCCCCAATACTCTCGAACGTCTTTCCCAGATCGAAAAATCTTATGGGTGTGTCTTGATTTTTCTTTTGTCTTGCTTCCATTATTAACAGAAAGGTCAGAATTGCCTCTCTGGTGCTTTTACCTTTCCTACACCGAAACTGATCGCCAACTACATGTCCTCAATTTTCTTTTCCATTCTTCTGCATATTATTCTTGTCAGCAACTTGATGCCCGAGCTATTAAACTGATTATGGGATAATTCTCCCACTTGTCAGCTCTTGCTGCCTTCGGAATTGTGTGGGTGATATTTTTCTGGAACTCATATGGTATGTCGCCAGACTCATTCATTCTGTACACCTAGGTGAATAATCGTTTTGTTGCCACTTCCCCCAACGATTTTAGAAATACTGATGTAATGTTATCCATTCTTCTTTCTTTATTTGCTCTAAAGTCCTCCAAATTCTTATTCTAATACTGGATCCCGTAACTCTCCTGTTCCTTCTTCTATGACATCAGACAAATCTTCCCCTCATAGAGGCCTTCAATGTACTGTTTCCCCCTACTTGCTCTTTCCTCTGCATTTATGAGTGGAATTACCACTGCATTTTTAACGTTACCACACTTGCTTTTAATTTCATCGAAGGTTATTTTGATTTTCACATACGCTGAGTCTGTCCTTCCATCAATTGTTTCCTCTTCAGTTCTTCACATCCTTCATGCAGCCATATTGTCTTAGCTTCTCTCCACTTCCTGTTCATTTCACCACTCAGCGACTTGTATTTACGTGTTCCTGAACTTCCCTGAACGTGTTTGCATTTCCTTTCTCATCGATCAGCTGAAATATTTCTTCTGTTTACCATGGCTGCTTCATAGTTACCATCTTTGTAACTATGTTTTTCATTCCAAGTCTGTGATTACCCTTTTTAGATATGTTCATTTCTCTTCATCTATACTGCCTAAAGAGCTATTCCATGTTGCTGTATCTATAGCCTTAGAGAACTTATCTTGTCATTCTCTAGTACTTCCATATCGCACTTCTTTGGCTCTTGATTCAGCCTGACTAATCTCTTAAACTGCAGCCTATTCTTCTCACTATTACATTGCGATCTGAGTCTACATCCGCTTCTGGGTATGCCTTACAATCCAGTATCTGATTTCGGAATCTCTGTCTGACCATGATGAAATCTACCTGAAATCTTACCGTATTACCCGGCCTTTTCGAAGTATACCCCTCCTCTTGTGATTCTTGAACAGAGAATTCGCTACTACTAGCTGATATTTATTACAGAACTCAATCAGTATTTCCCATCTCTCATTCCTTGTGCCAAGCCCTTATTCTCTAATAACCTTTTCGTCTACTTCTTCCTCTACATCTGCATTCCAGTTCCCCATCACCATTAGATTCCCATCTTCATTTATGTATTTATTTATACTTTCACTATCCTCATATACTCTATCAGCTTCGTGCCTTCGGCATGTATACCTCAACTATCGTTGTCGGTGTTGGTCTGCTGTCGATTCTGGTAAGAACAATTCTGTCACTGAACTGTTCACAGTAATACACTCTCTGCTCTACTTTCGTATTCATAACGAAATGTACTCCAATTATAACATTTTCTACTGCTGTTCATATTACCCTATACTCTCGCCACCCGAAATTGTTGCTTTGTTTCCATTTCACTTCACTGGCCCTTAACATATTTAGATTGAGCTTTTACATTTCCCTTTTCAGAGTTTATAGCTTCCCTACCACGTTAAAGCTTCTGACATTCCACGCCCCGACTCGTAGAACGTTACCCTTTCATTGGTTATTCATTGTTTTTCTCGTGGTTTACTTCCCCCTAGGCAGTCCCTCTTGGAGATCCGAATGGGGGACTATTCTGGATTCCTTTGCCAACGTAGATATCATCATGACACTTTTTCATTTATAGGCCCCATGCCCTGAGCATGTAGCATAGCATCTAAAGTATGTTGTCAGTGATCATGCGAGAGGCAGGAGCAGGAGCCTTCAGCCACAAGTAGCAATAAGTGGAACACAAGTCGATCTCCCTGCGGCTTAGTGGCTGATTCCGATCGTCAGCCAATCCAATACGCTAGCCATTCGCCATTGCTCGTCAATCCTAACCGCCTGCTAATGCCACATGCCAGCCTATTCTGATCGCTGGGAAATCCCCATCGCTGGCCAATCCTGATCGTCTGACGATCCCGTGCACCAGCTGATCCCGATCATTGGCCGATTCCCATCGCCTGCCTGACCTGATCGCCTGCCAATCCAGTGCGCTAGCCAACCTCGATAGCCAGCTGATGCCCACCAATGACTGATTTCGATAGCCTGCTAAGTTCGCGTGACAGATGATCCCAGTTGCTGGCCAAACCACATAGCCAGACAATCCGAATCACCTGCCAATCTTTTGTGCCAGCCAATTCCGATGCCAGCCAGTCCCGATCGCTGTCGAATCCCGATCGCCAGCTGATTGCAGTCCCTGGCCAATCCCTATCACTGGGTATTGACACTGAGTGGACTAAAAACAACTCTGGAGTAACTCAGCTTCTGAATTCTTGGCTGCCCCTCTCTGACTCAGGTTCCAGCACACTTTCTTGACTCAGCATCTCCATTCGAGTTCATTGTTACTGGGTATTGTTCTTTCTTATAATAACATTCTGTATTTCAGTAATTAATTTGATATATATGAAAGTGCATGTACATATTGTTTCTATTTTTTATTTCTTTCTTTATTTTATTAATCTGATCACAATTCGCCTTCAGGAAAGATCTTACATTGGGGGACGGTTTTATTTGAAATATCAAAGTTTATTACATCACAGTTACTTCAAAAATGACAGTATTTTTAATGTGAGATGTTTTCCTCTTTTATCTGCATATATTAGGAATTTTTCCCTTACACCCTCTTCGTTGAAGTTTACTGATCGTTCCAAATTTAATATGGTCGTCCTTAAGAGCTTACACCCAAAGGGAAATAATTCATCATTACTTCAAGTATTTTGTCATCTTTCATTGTTTAGATACTGTCCATTCATCTGTTCCTGTATTCTTTAATCTGCTTATTTAAGCTTATCACTCCCTGTTCGTCTCTGTTGTCAGCATACATCCTCCTGAGTCAGACAGTGTGCACCCAGCTACTCTTCTTACGGTTACAGTCCACGATTCAGTTTCAGATGTCATAGTTAGTCCTGACATCGTTTTGTAGAATTTGGTAGAGTTTTATTTCTACTACAGTACTCAAGTTTCCTTAAACCCTTCTATTAAGGTAACTGAATGTCTATTTTTTATGTACGTTTCTGTCATGAATGAGGTAGTATTTTCTACGATAATGAATGTTTACTCCTTCTATTTTCTGATTATATACTATCATTTTCTGGTAATTGGCTCTGAGCTCATGAAAGTCATAAATCCCGCTTTTTTCGAAGATGCAAACAGATTATAGACATTAGCGATTGTGGACAATATACCAACAGCTGTCTAGTGTATGTTCTCAGCTCCAAGGAAGTTATGATCTGGGACTGCAGTAACTGTTGACCTAAACAAATAATTAATTGAGTCATATTTGCCTACATACAGCGTTCCTTTAAACTAGTGGAAACAAGAAAACTGTTGTACCCAACGCTATACCAATTTGCTATGAAAATATTGTGTATCCCATCTATGTCAGTGCACATTTAGAATTTTCCCCCTTGATAAAAATATTTACGTTTTTTGCAATATTTTTCATTTTTACAGCAGATGAAATGCAGAACATAAACTTATTACTTCTCTTTCAATGATCTATCGAAAAAGGAAGTAAATCAGATAAAAATATAGGTATAATAAATTAGCTGAACTAAAATGACAAGGTAACTACCTTTTACTTATTTTTGTAAATATATGGTGAATTGTGAATCATTAAAAAGGTCTACTTCATTACAGTGAATGTGCATTTCTGATCTGATCTCCCAAAAGAACGGTGTTGCGCTTCTGCATTGGATTTATTTCATCTCAGTGCAGTAATCATAATAAACCAAACGTTTTTGATGCATTGTAAGTTACAGAGGAGCAGGAGGACCATTTGTAGCAGTACAAGCAACAGCAGCAGCTACAACAACAACGATTGCAGCAGTAGCAGCAGTTGCGCCAACAGCAGTCGATGCAAGAACAGGAGCAGGTGCAGGAACCCGTCGGTTTGCTGGTCACACAGCCACTGCCGACCCCATCTGCAGGCTTTGATGAGGCCACAGAAAGATGGGGAAATTATTTACGCCTCTTCAAGCTGTACTGCTAGATAAGATGCATTACCGAGCATCTTCATCAGAACATTTCGTTTCTTTCGGTTAGTAGTTGTTTGCATGAGGTTGTGAAGAAGTTGTGACCCCTGAAAAAGTCGGTTCTAGGCCCTTTAGTCCGGAACCGCGCTGCTGTTACGGTAGCAGGTTCGAATCTTGCCTCGGGCATGGATGTGTGTAATGTCCTTAGGTTAGTTAGGTTTAAGTAGTTCTAAGTCTCGGGGACTGATAATATCAGATGTTAAGTCCCATAGTGGTTAGAGCGATTTGAATGTCCTGAGTTATCTCAGTTACTATTGCACTACTACTTTCAGCAAAGACACGTCGTAGCTGCCCGCTTGCAGTTTAATGAATAACAGAAGCGTGCCGGACTTACCTATGCGATATGGGTAGGAGACTCACAGGGGTTGTTGGGTAGACTTCAGTTTTACTGTCAACTTTTAGCACTCCCAATACGGACTCCCTCGTTCGCGTTATGGTGGCGCGGCTGTCACCAGAGAGAACTATACATACTAAAGCGTTCTCGCATTCGGATGCCACGTTTGACGATGTGGCACAAACTGCAGAATCGGAAGAGTTGATTGCTGCAGCGCAAGACGTGTTTTCGGACGATTGGCAGGAGGCATAACTTGACCACTCACATCAGCTGGACATGTCCCCGTCAGAAGCTTTTCCGTCCACACAATTTGACTGGCCAGGGGTGTGAAGTACAAAGGCGAGAGCCGCACCCGGCTGATTTTTGTCTCTGCTCTGTGAGATATCCACTAAACTCACAGCGGATGCAGAGCGCCGTACTTCAGCATCAGACTTGCCCTGTGGGGGTTTCGCCCATGTTTCTGGTTATTACATGAGAGGAGATGATACCTCTGTTTCTTTGCAACTTGACGTGCCACCTGCGCGTCAGGTCACTTAGAAGCTGTATTTGGAAAACTTTGGGGACTACAATAACTTCAACTGGCCGGCGGCCACATCGCATTATGATAGACCTGGAGATAGCTGGGTGTTGCACGAGGTTTCAACTACGTACAGGAAATTCGGCCAGCAATCTCAGCGCAAATTAGTAGAGCGGGCAGCGGATTCACTTCTATGGATAAATGCTCGTCGCAGCCAAATGCAACGCTCATACTTTTGTATGTGAATTCTCAGTAGTTAGAACATGTTTTAGGATTTGTCTTTCACAAATCTTTTGAATTGGAAGTAAATGATGAAGTTAATCTGGTCACTAATGTAGTCTCATTGCTGAACATGGACGCACTGCTGCTCTCGTTTGGTCGAGTTTTTGGCGAGGATCTGGGTAGGGCCACTAATTTTTCGATCTACATTACACTGAAACCAATGTTGAGCCTGCCGCATTCTCTTTCCTAAGTGACATATAGTAAAGGCAGAACTCGAAAAATGGCAGCATCTGAAAACCGTGTCGCCGGTTTCGTGAAGCCGGTAGACCATCCTCATGGTAGTGATGAAGAAACCCAGCGGCGATGTTATTTTGTTGTGATTTCGAGCACACGATCAGTACATAAACTGATATATTAAATTCTTGGCAATCAGTATGTCTCAAAGACTGATCTTCGAGATGAATGCTTGCGTTTGACATTGGGAGCCGAGTCTTGGAAAATCTTGATAGTAAATACTTCTTTCAGGATGTATCAGTTTAACCCGTTTCTGTTTAGTGTAGCTTCGGCTCCACGAATACTCCAGTGTTTTCTTGAGAAAATTTTAATCAAATTGCGTGCCAGTTATCATCCAGATTGGTAGCCAGTCCAGACTCCCACACAGGACATCCCTGTTTTTGAGGCGATGGGCCTTGTTTCCGAGTTATTATTCTAATGACAAATCGTGTGTTGTCTTCTGTCTTAGCTTCTTCTGCTTAAGTTTGTTTGATGATTTTTCTGACATTTCGCCAGCGCGACTGGGTGGCATTGTCCGTGTTTCACTCAGTATTGGTGGTGGTGGACTGGAGTTGAGATCGTGGCCGCGGACAGTACTACGGCCGTTGATTATGTGTACCTGTACCGCCAACGTCCAAGGGCTTTCCCGTGGTCATTGCAACTTTGCTTCCCCCTTTACGGTCGTTTTCTGCAAGGCAGGAACCCAGGATACGTTCGCCTTTCCTCTGTCTTGTTGAAGCTATTGTCATGTTTGTCGATTTCTATAACTTCCACGAAAAAGCGGGTGTGATAGCTCTTCTCTACACCAAGATCTTCCATATCGGCAAATTTCACTAGGTGATCGGTCTGAAACAGCGTGTGCTCCGCCATGGCCGATTTCGTCACCTGTCCCAACTTGAAATGCGGCTTATGTTCAGTGACCCTGGTGGTAATGGATTGTGCAAGTAGGTCCCTTTTCTCCTTTGTTGGCCTGAGACACTCTCCGATCTTCTTTGGAAGTCTACAAATAGTCTTTACATCGTGTTTGCGCAATATACGGCAAATTCTGCACGTCACTCTGTTAATGCCCGGCAGAAGGGCCTACATAACATCTAATATTATACTATAAATTAATAAGAAAGTATTAGAACCTATTAGAAATGCGAAGGGTAGAAAAAAAATTCGGATGCAGCGGGACGCGAACGAATATGACTCCAGCGAGGACAATTAAAATCTGTCCCTATCTAGCTTGTTAACATGTTCTGTAAGCGTTAATCGTAGCTATATTACTAACTTAAATTCAATTATAGCAAATTGTACCAAGAACAATGGGTTTTTGATGGACCCACAACATGCCGTCACCTCCAAACGGCGTACTCTCATGATACGCACGTTACAATAATTGTTTAACCATGTTTCTCGTCATTTTAGTACAATGAATGATACAATTAACAATGGAATTTTGAGAGCTCCTCAGTTTAGTTGTAGTCAGGAACGGCATATATGCTTACGGGCAGCAACAGAGAGCCAATATGGCGTCTGACAACTCTGCTAGGAAGGGATATAGCGTGCACGTGACGTACGAGGCGTTCTCCCATCTCATTGGTCAACGTTCAGTCGCACGTCCAGTAGAAGAACACATTCAACAAACAAAAGTTAAACAATCCAGCACACTTTTCTTTACGTTAGAAACTAACCAAGATGCGGGAACCATTAGAGAAACCATCACTAAAACAATTAATCCTAAGCAAGACACACTGAAAAAAAATCAATCAGGGCAACAGCAAACACCGTAATAATTGAAACAGAATCACAAGTAGACAAGAAAAAGGTAATAGAAAAAGCAGCACAGCTTCAAGACATCAGGTGTGAAAAATCCAAGAAGTTCAGACCCCTGCTGGCAGTTCACCATGTCACAACATATTTAACTGACCAGGAAGTCTTAGAAGTGCTCTACGAAATAAACGTGAGTGAACACGTTACTAAAGACGAGTTCGACAGCGAAGTTAAAATAAAAATTTAAAACAGGACCAAAACGCAAGAGGATAGTAAACAAAATTCTAGAAGTGTCGCCAAGAATACGATTACTGCTCCTAAAACTATTACTGCTCCTAAACAAAAACAAAAAAAAAACAAAAAAGTATATCAACGACTTTGTTTCTGTAGAAATTTTTTTTTACTATTGGGGCTTCGGTCACACCGATCGAAGCGTTACGACAAGGGTCCAGTATGCCGGAGATGTGCAAAACCGGACACAAAAAGTCAGAATGCAGGCAGGAGAATCCTATAGGCTGTATACCATGCACACACAGAAACAGAACATGCAATAAGGCAGGGGCACAGACTGTCACACATATAAACAGCTCTACGAAAGACAAACAGAGCGCACCGAGTACCATGTTCCGGACAACGTCCATTAATAAGGAGTGATACCATAACTGTCAGAAACCCACCCCCCTAACACACGCAGGAACAGACGTAGCTAATAACACAAACAGGAAAAGGTACATACAAATCGCCGTCGACTAGGATGAGAGGCTGGCGGCGACCCGTTGCCTGGCGGCAACACATGGGGATATTACAACCCCCAAATGCAGTTACTTATACTAATGTAATGCCTCAGCTCTGGGAGACAATACAATTTAGGTACTTCTGCATTACTGACTATATAGACTATATGTGCTTGCAGGGTGCAATTGAATATGAAGTTGCCAGGCACCTTAAACATCACATGTTTGACTGGACCATCTTCCAGAATGGTCTCCTTTTACGACTTGACGAACTGGAAGACGAAATACAGCGACATAGTACAGAGAAATGTCACGACGTCCTCGAACATTCTGAGAATGAAGATGTCACTGAGTTCACAAGAAATCGAACACCAAAGGCAAACACAAACAAAGACAATTGACACTACCTGCGTGACAAGTAGAACATGATACAACCAAATGTAGACCCTATACTACACCAGTTCGTTCTGTCTACGGGGATAGCACACACAGTTACTACGAAAAAGAAAACAGTACGGTAGCTGAACAGAAAGACACATCCTGCACCGGCACAACACCAGACACAAACACCCCAGAAACGGATATACAACAGTCAACATTCACGAAAAAGGCACCCGGTAGAGATCAAAAACAACAAGTCGCTATCAAGGGAAACGCTCAGCGAAAACAGATCAAACTCCACACTACGAGAAACCATAAATCAGGAAACACGTGGTGCACTACAAAATTACTCGAAATCGAAGCAACAAACAGTCTAGAATAGCAACCATACACAACCAAGGACCCCAAGCTGAATACCATAGATCACGTAAAATAAGAAAACTTAGAAGCTAACCTACGGCTTAGCGGACTAGGAAACAAGGATATATTTCAAAGAGCTCCTCGCTATGTAATACCAACTAAGAACGGTGATGAGATCTGCTTCCCAACTGCAGAAAAAACTGACAGGATGACCCTAAGAGTTAAAAATATGCCAATGAACCCCAAAGAACTACGTAAGTTTTTAGGGTAGGCATGTTCGCAAGGGGGAGAGAGCCTAAACCTAGAGAATGCATACAAGGACTTCCTGAGAGCACATGGACGTTTGTTTCTTGATTTTAAAGAAACCACCCCCAAGTGTTTTTCCTTCGCTAGATATCCCTTCTGAAAGTAATAAAACTTAATTGCCAGAGCAGTACCCTAGTAAACATGGAACTAGGTAGGCTGTTAGAAGAAACAAAAGCAGACGTCACCCGCGTTCAGGAACCTTTTCCGAGAGGCGGGAAGATTTCAGGGCTCCCCTTACATTACATCACTATAGCAGGAACACCGTACTCGCTATGGCGGTACATGTACTAAAATTGAAACAGGAACTCAAGACGCGAAAGCCGCCATAATAGCAGTTAATAAAACCTCATAGTAACACAGATCACCAAGTTTGCCCTGAACGCATTGCCGCAGCAGAAATAATAGACGGACAGGATATGTGGCTCATGTCGTCTATTTACGCTCAGAATCTTTTTTAGACAAAATAAAAGACATTACACGACACTCAGAGAGAAAAATTCTGCTCGTTCTAACCGATATCAACGCACAATCTCCCTTGTGGAACTCAGAACTGACGACAGAGTGAAACTAGTGTCTGACGTGGTAAATGAATGCAATCTCTTCATATTGAGTAGGGAGGGTCAGTCACCTACCTACCGCGGAGACGCCGGAGGCGTAAGTAACATAGACCTTTCTCTAGGGATCGCAAAATCTCTTCCACTGGCCAACTCATGGAGGGTATTATGTGGAACCTCACGCAGCGACCACAACGCAGTCGTCATAACCACAGACAGATATGTCAATACACATAACATGGACCATGAACAGAAGCATTTACTCATAGGAAACGCCGACTGGCAAAAAGTTCGAGATATTGTTGAGGCCTCTTCGCTGCACACTGTTCAAGACAGTATAGATTACAAAACGCATGTACTGACAGAGGTCCTACGAAGAGCACAGGAAGCAGCTATACCACGGGTGTGGACAGAAGCAACTGTGGTCGACAGAACTGGCAAGACTAAGGAAGGATTCACGGGATGAAAGAAAGTACTACCAAGCATAGACAGCTCCTGAAAGAGAGATAAGACCTGACCTGTATCATGAAGCTAACCAGAAGTATCAAAAGCAACTAAAGACAACAAGGCAAGACTGCTGGACCAATTTTGTCAAAACCCAGCTACAGAATGACATCTGGGGACAACCATTCGAACTAGAAACAGAACGAGTTAAGACACCGACAGGTCAGTCAACACTAAAATAAGCTGACGGCACAATGATCACAGGATGGAGAAGCACAGAAGAATATCTCCTTGTAACCTACCCCTCACTTACCGACCTTAATGACAGTGAAAAATTAAACCGCGTGTACCAAATGGAAATTTGGGAATATCAATCGTCAGTGCCGTTAATCTGTCGGTAAAGAGGGAGGAAAGGGTTACAATTAAATGAAAGGAAAAATGCCAATGAAACTGGTGGAAATTAATTTTGAAAAGGGGTAAAGTTAATAAAGAAAGTAAATGTGCGGCCGTTACGTTAACAATTAACTAGCGGTAATTAGATATTTGAGATTTGGGGGAAATTACGGTCGCCAGTCCTAAGGACAATTACTATAGTAACTGAAAAAAGAAAGGTTATTACACATATAATTAGCACTAGAAGCGTGGCAACTGAAGGTTGACAAGTGTAGTGTGAAAACTGAAAGTTTGTCAGAAGTAATAAATTTCGCTACACTCTGACTTAATTTAGCAAAAGAATTAATAAAACCGGAAAATCGAAAGTTAATTTAGTGACTGAAGTTAATAGTGAGCTTTCTTTCTGAAGCACATCGAAATTCAGTAAAATACGGTTAGTCTTGGACTACTTCAACAATCATTTCAAAAGCTACTTGAACCTACGCGATTTAGAAATAAAAGATTTAACTTTGAACTTGAATTAAATGATTCTGAACAATTAACAATAGTAAAATTTAGTATGTACCAAGCTGAGCTGCAGTCACAGGTAACTAAAATACGGTAACAAAACTCGCACTCTTAATTTGTGCTTGTGCAATCTAAATATTGTAGCCAGCTATGAATACCTTATCTGAACTTTGAAATTAAAGCAGTGAAATCGAATGATGCTGGCGTTTGAATTTCAACGACACTCGGGCTCATTTCGGAAAGGGAAGGGACCCTTCTTAGAAATGCCATTGGGACAATGAGTATCAAAGTTTCATGCTAAGTTGCTGTAATTTTGTGATGCAACAATTTTAAAAGTTTGAAAAGCTGAGGCCTGCCATACAGTTCTAAGACTTTACGTGGTTCCAGTCTTCCTTGTTGGCTGATTGAAGGTTTGAAGCCGTCGATCGAGGAGGCGGCGACAGTCACTCATTGTCGGCCGTCGCTGTTGCAGAAGCTGGATGTTGGCGCGCCTTCTTCTCGACACGGTCACCAGGCGAAACGGGCTCTTGATGTGCGCCAGCTAATGCTTCCCGTCCGCGACACCGTGTCAGAAACTATCATAGCAAGTCGAGCGCAATTACATGCTGCCCAACCCCCAAAGCGCGGCAACTCGCGGGAGCGTCACACAACACACCTGCTCCACTGCACCACCCCCGCCAGACCCTCTCTGCTCTGCCCGCGCTCCCTGCGGCAGAGTTAACACTACCAAAGATCCTAAACACTTTGGTCCTCCACACGACCTATCGATGTAATGGTTCGATAGCATAGTTTCCCTAGGCCAGACCCAGCGTAAAAATACAAATAATCTTGACACAACAAACCATTTATACATCGACATAAATGCATACATATACAAATAGTAAAACAATTATAATATGCAAAGACACAGAAACGTCATATATTCAGGTAACAAAATAAGGAAAAAAAATTATAGTACAATAGATGGAAATACGAGGATATGCATTTCTGGCGTTACATGCTGAACAGGCAACTCCCAGATGACGACCCCACACAAGACGAACGACACCTCGCTCACCTAAGAGAGAGGATGAGGCAAGCATACATCTGTGACAGTGTAACCATGCCATTCGCGCAAGAAGAAGTCGTTACGGCAATCAGCAGGCTTTGAAACCGAAAAGCACCCGGCCCAGACAAAATACTTTC
The DNA here is from genome assembly GCF_023864345.2 of Schistocerca serialis cubense. NCBI lineage: Eukaryota > Metazoa > Arthropoda > Insecta > Orthoptera > Acrididae > Schistocerca > Schistocerca serialis. The sequence goes on along the minus strand of NC_064643.1, from coordinate 704,498,578 downwards.
AGAAACATTAAAACAAACAGTAACACAAATGACACCTTTTCTTACTAACATGTTCAACGAGGCACTACTAACAGGCAGAATTCCAAATGTCTGGAAAACTGCTAATGAAGTAATAATCAGGAACTCACTAGACAAACAGCCAACAGACCCCGAAACGTACCGACCAATCTGCCTCTGAAACACTCTCGGCAAGGTACAGTAAAGGCTCCTGTGTGACCGTTTACAATCGCACAGACGCCTCCTCGGCCTAATGACCCACCAATTCGGCTTGAGGGAAGATAGATCAATAGAGGACGTCGTCAACCAAGCACTGACAGTTACAAATAGTATCAGCGGCAATACTTTTGCGTGTCTAAAAGGTAGCTAACGCCCGTATCCAGAAAGTTAGATCAAGTGCCTGGTACACGAAGAGCTGGGTGTTTCCAGTATGTTCTAGAAGCCACCCAGTGTGTTCTAGAAGCTACAAGGCTTATTCAAAATAGTTATATATAAGTTATATATAATGGTTATTTCAAAAGTCCTACACACTGCGCATGCGCGACTAATATGGTGATGTGATGCAGTTGAAATTCGTGTCACTGATGAGCGAGACTTTGGGCGTGACGATCGTATATGTGTTTGCTGGTTCGCTTGCCTGTGTCGTGAGAAATTCAGTTTTAAAATAGAAGCAGGAACAGAGTCACATCGGGTTACAAGTCGTGACCAGCGTATCTACGTCAAAATCTAAGCCCCACATGGAAAGAGCCGAACGATAAGCTACAACGCTTTGAGATATGTTTGTGGAAACAGTGTCATACATCGTAGCACAATCTCACCGTTGACTCCTCGTTTCCTTAAAGGTCACTTAAGCACTGGGGACAACACCAGGAAGTGGAAGGGCATCAACTGCAATAGACTGCATCTCTCAGGTTATTGTTGACGACATTTTGAGAGAGGATCAACATCTCAGGAAACTGCATATGTAACCAGAGAGAGTCACTTCAGTTCACTAAATCATTATTGAAACTTCAAAGGTGAGAAAAATAGCTGCCAGATACCAAAGAATCGCAACATATCTGCTTCAGCGTTGTCGAAGACAAGGAGAACAGTTTCCGAAAAGGATTGTTGCACTTGATCAAACGTGGATTCGAGATTTTGAGCCAGAACCGAGGTCTCACTCGTCACAATGCAAAATTTCTGACTCTCCAAGCCTGGAAAAACTTCACCACCAACATTCAAAATGAAACTGATGATCTTTGGGTTGTTGTTGTTGTTGTTTTAGTCTTCAGTCCTGAGACTGGTTTGATGCAGCTCTCCATGCTACCCTACCCTGTGCAAGTTTCTTCATCTCCCAGTACCCACTGCAACCTACATCCTTCTGAATCTGCTTAGTGTATTCATCTTTGGGTATGCATGAATAAAGTAATAGCTACAATTAGAGTGTCCCAGGGAAAGTATGTGACAGGCGCGTTCTACAAGATATTTGTGCAAAATGTTTAAAGCTCGAAAATTCATCAAAGACGGCTTGACATGCTTGCAGCTGGGATCGTTATTTTGTATGATAATACTAGACGCACACTGCCCACCATGGCAGCCTGCCGAGGGCTGGGACGGGATAGTACACTGGTGAAAGATGCGGCTGTCGAAATTAATGCTTTATTTTTCCAATAGCACGTTAGTGTTGTGCAGGTATGGGGTAGCGACCACGTCTCCACTCTCCGGAAAGAATGCCGTGTGGCTGGCGAGGTGTCAGCAAGCATCCGGCCAGCAGGCTGCAAAGCATACACGCCAAGCTTAGGTGACGCCTGTGCCCAGCGTGTGGCTTACAACCCCATTGGGTGAGCCACGCCACAAATACCTGGCATCAGTGGAGCATGAAGTTGATAGGTGCACTTGCTGTGGTAGCCTGCTCTGCAGTAGGAGATGATGATGATGGTTGGTTTTGTGGGGCGCTCAACTGCGTGGTTATCAGCGCCCGTACAATTATCCAATCTTTGCTCAGTCCAATTTCGCCACTTTCCTGGATGATGATGAAATGATGAGGACAACACAAACACCCAGTCATCTCGAGGCAGGTGAAAATCCCTGACCCCGCCGGGAATCGAACCCGGGACCCCGGGCTCGGGAAGCGAGAACGCTACCGCGAGACCACGAGCGGCGGACTGCAGTAGGAAACTGCACCCTGGAGGTTGCTGGTGCAGAGCGAAGAGGTGCGCCCATTGTTGGTGGAAGACAACTGTTGTGCACGGAATGTGTTGTGTACATAGTTCCGCGTAGTCAGCGCGTACACAACATTCCCACTAGAGCGCGCCCCCCTAAACACAACAGCGCAGGCGCAGCACTCGTCCATCTCTGTACTACAAGATGGCGCTGCCTTAGAGACGGACCAAATTCTGCTTCCGCTGACCCGCGTATTAATATGTAACGCAGCCAATGAAATTGCTGCTAATGTAGAACCTCGCGCAGTGATACCTGAATGCGCGAGGTATTATAACGAGTGTACAGACCTCCGATTAGTCTGCCTGCATTTGTCTGCACCAGTCTGTACCAGTCTGCATTAGTCTGTACCAGTCTATAGTCAAGTTTCAGTCTGCACCTAATAAGATTATCAAATTCCTGTACATAGCTATAAAGAGAAATGTATAGACACTTTGTCAAGTATCAGAGATATGTGAGAATAAGATTAACGTACCAACACCAAAGGAACTTCAGATTGTCAATTGTAAACAGCATCCAGAATCAAGTTACGTAACGTCTATGCATTTTATTATTTTAATAAATATGTGTGAAAATTAATCAAGTCTTGTTTAAAGTTGGTCACCGTCAATCCGCTACTCTAAGGGTGCACGTGGCATTTCTATCGTCTGACCTAACGGCAGAAGATAAACACGCCACAATAAGACTACGAGACATATTGCTGACACTCCCCTACTTCGTTACAGCGACAAGTCAAATAATCTGATGGTGTGTGTACCGAAGGTCTTACGAGGTGCATTCAAGTTCTAAGGCCTCCGATTTTTTTTCTCCGGACTGGAAAGAGATAGAAACATGCGCATTGTTTTAAAATGAGGCCGCATTCATTGTCAATACGTCCCAGAGATGGCAGCACCGTACGACAGATGGAATTTTACCACCAGCGGCTAGAATGAGAACTGTTTTAAACACTTAGAATGGCGACGTTTTCCTTACTTGAACAGCGTGCAATCATTCGTTTTCTGAATTTGCGTGGTGTGAAACCAATTGAAATTCATCGACAGTTGAAGGAGACATGTGGTGATGGAGTTATGGATGTGTCGAAAGTACGTTCGTGGGTGCGACAGTTTAATGAAGGCAGAACATCGTGTGACAACAAACCTAAACAACCTCGGGCTCGCACAAGCCGGTCTGACGACATGATCGAGAAAGTGGAGAGAATTGTTTTGGGGGATCGCCGAATGACTGTTGAACAGATCGCCTCCAGAATTGGCATTTCTGTGGGTTCTGTGCACACAATCCTGCATGACGACCTGAAAATGCGAAAAGTGTCATCCAGGTGGGTGCCATGAATGCCGACGGACGACCACATGGCTGCCCGTGTGGCATGTTGCCAAGCAATGTTGACGCGCAACGACAGCATGAATGGGACTTTCTTTTCGTCGGTTGTGACAATGGATGAGACGTGGATACCATTTTTCAATCCAGAAACAAAGCGCCAGTCAGCTCAATGGAAGCACACACATTCACCGCCACCAAAAAAATTGGGGGTAACCGCCAGTGCTGAAAAAATGATGGTGTCCATGTTCTGGGACAGCGAGGGCGTAATCCTTACCCATTCCGTTCCAAAGGGCACTACGGTAACAGGTGCATCCTACGAAAATGTTTTGAAGAACAAATTCCTTCCTCCACTGCAACAAAAACGTCCGGGAAGGGCTGCGCGTGTGCTGTTTCACCAAGACAACGCACCCGCACATCGAGCTAACGTTACACAACAGTTTCTTCGTGATAACAACTTTGAAGTGATTCCTCATGCTCCCTACTCGCCTGACCTGGCTCCTAGTGACTTTTGGCTTTTTCCAACAATGAAAGACACTCTCCGTGGCCGCACGTTCGCCAGCCGTGCTGCTATTGCCTCAGCGATTTTCCAGTGGTCAAAACTGACTTCTAAAGAAGCCTTCGCCGCTGCCATGGAATCATGGCGTCAGCGTTGTGAAAAATGTGTACGTGTGCAGGGCGATTACGTCGAGAAGTAACGCCAGTTTCATCGATTTCGGGTGAGTAGTTAATAAGGAAAAAAATCGGAGGCCTGAGAACTTGAATGCACCTCGTAAAGTACGCACACCACAGAATGTGACTGACTGCCCCTGGGAAGGAGTCTGGCTCACTGCTGGAGTGAGCCGAGAAGGATTACTACACCGTGACACTAACAAGTAAGTCCACAGGGCGAACTTAGTGCTGGAAGCTCGTAATGCAATGGAGACTCGAATTCGTGACTACTGCCTGTGGCTCCATGCGGAGACCTTGCCTAGCATAGCTCCTACTTTCTCGTAGGAGTGCTGGGCTGTGAATCTATGTGTTTCAAAAACAACAGCTGCTGACAGAAGATGTTAGTTCACCTTTTATGAGGTGTGCGGCTGCTTGGTTTGAAGCACTGGGGAAGAAGTTACCAAGGTGTGCAGAGTTTTGATGTTGCTGAGTCAGAGGCTGACTTGTGTACTTCGTCCAGCAGAGGAAAGTTGTTGTATTTGCAATTACGGGTTCTTGTAAGAGGCCTATGTTTGGGAATCATTTTTCTGTGTTTTGTGTTGTTGTGCATCAAGATGGAATGTGTTTGTACCTGTGTTTCCCGACTGTTCTCAGATTTACCCTCAGTACATCCTCCAGGTCAGGTATTTTACTCAAGATGGGGCTGCTACATTTCAGCTAGGCCATTCTAGTTTGCAATGGTTCACTACTGGTTATTTGGTAGGCCTCGTGCTGGGCGTTCTGTCTATTACCTTTGTAATTCCGCAGGATATCTCCTTTCTGTTCTGTATACTCTTTCTGCTGTTGCCTCCTGTATCCCTCGTAACTGGGCCTTGACATTCTTTAATGTTGGTTGGATGTGTGTCTAGTAAATATCTAGCGCTGTTTGGTCATTGCAACCATTCTATCAGCTTACGACCTGTCTAATGTTTCCTAATAGGTGCCTTAGGTGAGTTTTCCAGTTTAGGTATTCAGTTAACAATACCACGAGGTAGCTAGCTGTGCCACCGAGACTTAGTGGAATGCCCGAGACATTTAGCCCTATTCCTTTGTCTTTTGGCTACAACTTTTTTATGTTGCTGTAAGTAGTCTGGGCTTTACTCGTATTAGGTGGCATGTTCTAAAAAAATTGTTCAAATGGTTCTGAGCACTATGGGACTCAACTGCTGAGGTCATTAGTCCCCTAGAACTTAGAACTAGTTAAACCTAATTAACCTAAGGACATCACAAACATCCATGCCCGAGGCAGGATTCGAACCTGCGACCGTAGCGGTCTTGCGGTTCCAGACTGCAGCGCCTTTAACCGCACGGCCACTTCGGCCGGCTGTGGCATGTTCTACTTAACCACCCATTATTCTAAGCGTAGCAAGTATTCATTTCGGTGTGTATTGTTACGGGGTGAAGTCAATCGCCGGCACGCCAGTCAGGAAAAAGAGAGCAGAGACGGCTGTGAAGAAGACGTCAGGCAATTACAGGCTGACCGACCCCTCTCCAGGACGACAACTCGACGGCACCTTGCCCGACTGCCCGCGGCCCACTTCTACAGAAGCTTCACAGTTGCGACCTGAATAGAAGAGTGAACTGTATTACTTCACTTGTATTTGGAACTGTATATACTGAAGAGATTTCTTATTTGAATCTCGCTCTTTGCTTGCAACACTTCTGAGTTATTGTTAAAGTTAAGTATTGTCGTTGTTCCTTTCATAACAAAACTCATTAATAGGATTTGCTTTAACGTTGTCTAGCGACCAGAGAAAGCAGGCTTCCTACATCCCATATATTTGACATCAAAACAGGATTCAACATGTATGATGTATGAAATCACAGATATACCAATAGGCTTCCGGAAAAATATCATCTACACAATTCTGAAGACTGCAAGAGCCTAAAGTGCGAGAATTATCGCATAATCGGCTTAAGAGGTAATGCTTCTAAGTTGCTCACAATAACAATATACGGAAGAATGGGATGGAAGACTGGCGATCTGTTAAGTGAAGATGTTCGAAATTCTGAGAAAAATAAGGGGACCTATGAAGAAAAACGGGTAATATACAATTACAGTATGTACAAGAATCAAGAGGAAAAAATAAGGGTGGAAGACCAAGAACGAAGTGCTCGGATTAAAGAGGGTTTACGATAAGAACGTAGTCCTCCGCCCCTACTTTGCTACCTACACATTGACAAAGCAATGAAGGAAATAAAAAAAGGTTCGAGAGTTGAATTAAAATTCAAGGTGAAAGGATGTCAGTGATAAGATTGGCTATGACATTGCCATCCTAAATGAAGTGAAAAAGTGCAGTATCTGTTGATGGGATGAACAGTCCAATGAGTACAAAATATGGATTGAGAGTAAGCTGGATAGAGACAAAATTAATGAGAAGTAGCAGAAATGAGAACAGCGAGAATCTTGACATCAGGATTAGTGATGACGAAGCAGATGAACTTAAGGAATTCTACTAACTAGCCAGCAAAATAATCATGACGTAGGAGCAAGGAGGACGTAGAAAGCAGATTAGCACTGGCAAAACCGGCGTTTCTAGCCAAGAGGGAAACACTAGCAGCAAACATAGTCCTTAATTCGTGAAAGAAATTTACGAGATTGTGCGTTTGAAACACAGCATTGTATGGTAGTGAGACGTGGACCTTGGGGAAACCGGAACAGAAGGGACTGTGCTGCCACAGGGGACATCTGAAAATCAGGTACACTGATAATGCAACGAATGAGGAGGTTCTCGACAGCATCAGCAAGGAAACGAGTACAGGGAAAACACTGACAAAATGAAGTGGCAGGGTGATAGGACATTTATTAGTATATCAGGAAATAATTTCCTTGGTAGCTGTATAGAAAAAAAGCTATACGGGAAGACAGAGACTGGAATACAGTCTTCAAATAATTGAGGACGTAGGTTCTAACTCCTACTCTGAGATGAAGAGGTTGGCATAGGAGAGTAATTCATGGCGGGCAGCAGCAAACCAGTAAGAAGACTGTGAGGAAAAAAAAGAAAATAAATAAAAAAATTAAAAGGTATGCTCTCGGCTTACGTTCTATTGTTGTCGTTCAGTGTTCAGCCCACCAGCTGTGGGCATACGGTTCGGTCTCAGTCTCTGTTGCCACCGACGGCACGTCAATTGTGTATAAGGTTTTTAGTAGTGGGGACAAAATGGCGCCTTGGACACTGCAGCTTCTGGGGTCCATTCTTCCGATCTCTCTTTGGCGACATTTATCCTATTTGTCCAACCTGTGATGTAAGTTCTCATCAGCCTGACAACGTCGGATCGGAGTCCCATTTGTGTTACCTTATACAGGGTGATTTCATGCTGATGTTACAAACTTTCAGGGATGATGCAAGGCAGGGGACCATTGCCCAGAAACTACCAATTCGAAAATTATAAACGAAAATCCTTCAGTACCTGTGACTGTCATACATGTGCCGGCCGAAGTGGCCGTGCGGTTAAAGGCGCTGCAGTCCGGAACCGCAAGACCGCTACGGTCGCAGGTTCGAATCCTGCCTAGAGCATGGATGTTTGTGATGTCCTTAGGTTAGTTAGGTTTAACTAGTTCTAAGTTCTAGGGGACTAATGACCTCAGCAGTTGAGTCCCATAGTGCTCAGAGCCATTTTTTTGTCATACATGTACCGGTACTGTTGTTGCTAAGACTGTAGAGTACGTGTCTTTCAGAGATGGTAGTAAAGACCATAGCAAGGAAAAAATGTTAAGTAAGTATGGGCTCTAAAATGCGATACCTTAAAAGCTAAGAACACTTTCTGATCGTTGCTGTTGTGAAACACGCCACGTCTACTACAAAAACGTTCTCACAACTCTTAAAGTATGCAACTTACAGCCCATGTTTAGTGGACTTTTTCTCTCATTTTGCTTCATACTATCACCTCTGAAAGTGGCCTTCTGTATAGTTTCAGTATTCCACTGTCAGAACGATTTTCGACGTGGTCGTTTCCGCACCAGGTTTCCTTATCTCACATTGATACATGCACCCTTTGCATCATTCCTGAAAGATCGTAACGTTATCAGGAATTATCCTGCGTAATTGGTCCGTAATCCATTCCGTACCATACCAATAGACAATGTTCAGCAACTGCCGTCTTATTAGGCAGTTAAAGTCTGGAATGAAATTTTCACTCTGCAGTGGAGTGGGCTCTGATATGAAACTTCCTGATGGATTAACGCTGTGTGCCGGACAGAAACTCCACTCGGGATCTTATTCTCTCGTAGGCAAGTGCTCTAGCAACTGAGCATCCCAAGAACGACTCACGACCCGTCGTCACAGCTTCAATTCTGTCAGTAACTCGTCTCCTACCTCCAAAATTTCACAGAAACTTTTCCCCATCAGCGCACACTCGGCTACAGAGTGAAAATCTCATTCTGGAAACATACCCAGGCTGTGGCTAAGCCAGGCCTGCGCAATAACCTTTCTTCTAGGAGTGCTAGTTCTGCTAACTTCGCAGAAGAGCTTCTGTGTGCAGATTGTGTCAGCAGCCGCTCGTGTACAGTATCGACGGAAGCTCCCCAGCATCGAAAGCGGATTTCAACTCTTTGACTATACAATCCGTAAAAAGATCACTACCGAGATTAAAGACTTACAGATTTGTTCGTCGAAATACGTATTTTAGAGAGGTTCCAAAACTTGATATCCATCCTCTAAGCCCACATCAATTATCTAAGAGCAGCCATTCATTCGAATGGTTGCTAACATCGCGCGATTTCATCAATTTAAAAATTCTGGTGTCGGAGTGAAATAAAGACAGACGGTGGACGGCAACTGGCTTGGTTACAAAAACGTTCAAAAACCGTGTAACCTATTTAACACCGTGTCCCCTGTCAAAGTTTTTATTTATTGTCAATGACATCATCGAGAACCTTGAGTTTATCAAAGCTATACATAATTGTCTATAACATAGAACTATATGAGTTTATGTAAAAACTGGTTATAGAGAATGGTGACATTAATACCAAAAGAATAATTTATTTCTCACATACAAACAAGCCTGTGTAGTGACTTTATTCGTTTACAGTTAAATGAAATTTATTTCAGTGTCCTAAAAATGGGGAAAAGGGTTGCAACTTGGTACACATCATTAACTTTCGCCTCTAGCCAAAACTTGAACACAAGTCTAATTTTTTACCCATTTATAAGTGGCAGCATTCACTTCTTATGTGATGCTGTCTTTTTCTGAACTTACAAAAATTTACTCCGAAAATTTAAGGTTTCCCCAGGTGCGAAAACATGTTGCAAGGTACCACATGGTGATGTAGCTGGGAACAGATATTCGACTGATATTTAACAGCGTTACAGTCACAAGATCTTGCCAGTATCGTATGTAAGAGACTATTACTTAGATTATTACTCTAATACTCAGCAATAATCAGTAGGTGAAATCAAATTAAGTAAGAATATCATCAGAAAGCAATTACAAATTACATTTTAACATAGAAGCTACTAGAAACTTACACAAATTTCCAAACGTCAGACAGGTAATATTACTAAGACTGTAAAGAAACTCAGTTCATTCACAAAGTCACATGTTCTACGGTAGAAGAGCTGTGTCTTATTCAAGGTACCAGACGGTGTACGACTGACGACCTCTGGCTTAACTGTCCCCATTTTATCAAACGTATTTTAAACTTTATCGAACTACATTCACCATAAAATTCTGTAGCTAAATATTTAACGATATGTAATGAATCACTTCAATATATAATGCACCACTTATCATGTAAGCCAAAAATATTTACAATTGCTGCGCAAACCACAGTCTCATGACTCACAGCAACAGAGACAACAGAGCACGTCAGAAACTACATACGGTCCTATCTGCTGCGTATTCTTTCATATAATTCTGAAGTCTGTCAGTAGACTAAAGTAGAGACTATAAAAAATTGTTTTTTGCTAGGTACACTACCCTTTAAGTACAACACTCTCCACCATCCTATTATTTTTACTCATTCTGTTTCTCTCCACTGTTTTCCACATTAATGAATACTGTGACAGAAGTAAGTAAAGTAAAAATTATTAAGTGTCACAGGTGGCACTCTCATCTGGCTGAAAAATAGGAAGACTTAGGTAGTATGATACTGAAACGATTAACAGCCAGCGAATGATCAGAAAGGTAGATGGCCAAGAGAAAGAAACGAAGGACTGCGAAGCGCAGCAAAATATGTCATCACTCATCAAGAACATTTTGTCTGTGAAACATTGCAAACATCGGCCCGGTAGAGAGGAATAAGTATTTAAAGCTGCACTTTTCGGCAATATTTCATCGTGAAACTGAGATAGGAACAGAAAGAAAAGATGAACTTAGATGTATTTGAAATATGATTCCAAATAAGGTAATGTGATACTGCTGGCAAAAACGTGTTCATGTTAGTTAAAATAATCTTAAGTCTTTCACTGTAACGATTTAAAGTTGTATGAAAAGGCAGCTATCATTATATTACTGCAACAAGGGAGCAATAAATATAATTGTAGATACCTAACTTAAATTTGTTGCGCGGTGTCCTCTGTAGCCTGTTTGACTTCACTGCATGGAATTTTGTCCTCACCATCCATGTGAAAAGTTCATTGCCAGAAATCATCGTGTTCAAATGCGAAGCTTGCTTATACAATACGGTGTTAATGTCAAGTTTCAACGCAATGAAGTCATTTGCACGATGATAGCTAGAAAAATAAAGCTTCAATATGGAAATTACATTGCAGGAGTGACTTGTAAATGATTAGATATGTACATCTACATCTACAGCTACATGGGTACTCTGCAAATCAGATTTTAGTGCCTGGCAGAGGGTAAATAGCGTGCTGATGGCACAGGATCGATGCATCACCAAACCAGCCACTTTCAACGTATATAACTGGCTGAAAATTATACAAAAAGATGAAATATTACTATGAGAAAATAACAAATTCACCACAACTTAATCAGAACGGATTTCACACAGAACGTAAGTGTTAGTTCGCGAGAATGTTACAGTGCTATTCAATACCTGACTTTTCGGAAGAAAGGTCGAACAAAATACAATAAAAAAGAGACATTTGCATTTGACAGATTAATTACACCTTTGACGTTAGTGAGATCTATCAGTTCGCTACAGTGTGTATGGGTAAAGCAAGTAATTTTATCATATTAGAAGACAAAGAGAAGAAAAGGTACTATGGGTAAACACTTATTACAAAAAGGGTCAGTATTCTTTAAAAGCTCTTGAGTCTCTTTTTAATTTATATATTGTTGGAAATGTGCTACCTTTGTAAATGTTGGTATGATAATTCATTATGTCACTATCGCAGCAGTTGCAAAGACGAACAGCGTCACTCGAAATGTGTAGGTCCCAAAGCTGGGAATCTGGGAGGCTGTTGTTCACGTCAATGCTCCATAAATGGTCGAATGTCACACAGGCTGAAAGATGGCTTCTTACATCTCTTTGAGAGTCTACGATAATGTGTAGTTAAATATTAATGCAAATTTGAATACATCTGTGATCTCAGAAACATGGAGCACATCGAATGACACAATAACATTTGAATAGATTCATAACTACAGAAGATAATATTACACAGTGAATAAACGTTTTCACAATGAACCTCTGAATCAGTAAGTCTTAAACCCCCATGATATTTCAACATACTATAGCTCAGATGGTTGTATTGGACTATAGGTATCTTCTCTGAAAGCTACGGATCTTTATCTATTTTATTCTTTGATTTACGCCCCATTTCAAATATTTTCAGTACAAAAATAATTGTCAGAACACGGTATACTCTGAAATTTCACAGCAAACCAATTCAGCATTTGAGTATTTATTTAACTAATAGTTCACTATTTTGCTAATAACTTTACTTAGATGTAGATTGTAAGCGCTATTAAGAAACTGTACTAATTTAAAAGTGGTCAATCGCTTGTGTTTGCGGACACCACAACCGAAAAGAGAACCAAAAGACGCTTCTGCCAAGAAGGCATAAATAATTGTTTAAATCATGTTTAACCACAATTCGTTGTCATTTAACGCGATTTCACTTGTGCACGGACACTAGATTATTTATTTACGAACAATCCTTTATTTGTAATTATTGTGAATGGTCTGTCTTCGACCGAATATGTATAACATTACCTTATTTTAACATTGTTGTAATTATTTGTTTAGTGCAGGAAGTGGTCAAGATGACGCAAATCATGTCTGTTGCAGGTAAGAACGACGTATTTTTGGTGCGGACGGTGGACGGCCTTCATCCTAAGGAAAAGCAGACAGTAGCAAAAGGGAGTCAAGTGAAGACTGGGACATTCGGAATGAAGAGCTCAAGAGAGCTATTTTGGACACTTTATGTCGAGTGCTGGCAGAAGGCAGAGCTGCCTATGAAATCGTGTATGATTCAAAAGTACAGCTGATTAATTCTGGGCAGGAAATATCCGCTATAACTTTTTAAGGGACTGTGACTCACCAGAGGTCTGAAAGTGCTCCAGTGGAGGACAAACATTTTCCGATGGAATAGCGGAACTGGGGATAGGGTGTACTGTGCGTGATGAGGGGTACCTGATCATAACACTGAAACGATTAAGTTGACATTAGCTCTCGAGCATAATACTGAGATCAAAACGCAAATAATTCCAGGAAGAGCAGGTATTGAACGCAGTGGGCGACTGTTAAAACAAAGTTTTAGAAAGCAGCTACAAGTCGACTTTGTATTTTTTATTGGCCAGTTTAATGTATTTTTTATTGGCCGGTTTAAATGAAAAAGAGGATCATCAGAATATACTCTGTAAAAGATACAAATTGAGAGAATACGGAAAATTTACATTGACGCTGCATAAAGTACTTATTCTATTTCCAGTGTGGCGACTTACGTTTAAAGTTGGCTGACAATATTAAAGATTGTGTTTAAAGTTAACTGGCAGCTCTAAAGATGAAACTGGCTGTACTATAGTATTTAAACTTATGTGTAAAGTACATAGTAAAAGATGACATTAACAGCGAAGAAGATTAAATTGACGGCACAATTGTACTTGTAACGTCCAGGATACAGTGTATCCAAAGATAATTTACAGCTACAGAAAACGAAATGTCATTTTTATCGCTTCTTTTATAACCGTTTATATAGACATCTCGAATGTATAGACATCTCATGCCTGTTCATATCTGATTATCTTTCAAAAAATACGAAAACATATATGAAAAATTAAAATATTTTCCAACAAACATTACAAAAATCATGTATTTAAAAATGTCTTTACCAGATGTATTCCAAACTACCCTATTTTAAAAGTATTTCTCTTGGGATAATACCGCAACTATTATATTTTGGTTTCTTATCTACAGCACTTCATCAAATAACTGGAAGAACCCATATTAATTACTTTCGTATTGAAGTACCAGAAATATTTTTAAAATACGATAGTTTGGAATGCATCTGGTAAAGCCATTTTAAGATATCTGTTTTTTATAATGTATTTTGAAACATATTTTAATTCTTACACATGTACTTGCATTTTTTGAAGACAAACAGATATTTAGAATTTGGGATTTCAATAAAAAGGCCCAAAAAAGAGGCAATTAAAACGTAAATTTCGTTTCCGTAGTCGGAAATCATCATTGGATACACTATACCATGGATGTTACAAGTACCGTTGTACGGTCAATTTAATCTTTGGCGCTTTCAATATCATCATTTGCTACTGTATTTTAAACATAGGTTTAAGTACTGTAGTACAGCCAGTTTAATCTTCAGAGCTGTCAGCCATCTTTAAACGCAATTTTTAATACCGTCAGCCAGCTGTAAACCTAAGTCACCATACCGGAATCAAAAAACAGTATATCCTTTACGTAACGTCAATTTAAGTTTTCTGTGTTATCTCAATTTGTATTTTTTACAGTATACATTCTGATGATGGTCTTGTTCATTTGAAGAACAAAAACGGTAAATGAAAAATATACAAAGTGTGACTTGCGGCTCTTTTCAAAAACTTAGGATATAATTATGATGATATTAAAGGTATGGATGCAGTTGTGTCATGCTTCAGTAGTGTATGTTTACAGAATTAATATTAATGAGCTTGAGTGAGGCAAACGTCTTGTCGTATAACATTAAATTGATAAGTATACGTCGTTAAGTAATGTGAAAGTTGTGTGTATAATAAGACATGATGCCCCTTTGATATAGCCTATCTTTGGAGTGTTCGGTTTGATTTGCGTCTATTTTGCACGTGCGCATAGTCATTATCCTTCTGTGAGCAGATGAAACTTGTTCACAGAATAGAAAAAGTCTGTTGTTCGAGCTTCGAATAGTATTCAGTCTGTATTTGTGCCAATTCTTGAAACGGACAGCGATAGACGGGTACTATCATGCAGTGTAAACACTATGCATCTTTAAAGTACAAGAAGGGAATGTAAGACTAATAATACTCTTCGTGTACATAAGATGAAAAGATTTTTCGTTCCATTAAGAATAACGAGATCCATATATATGAACTTGGAAAATGTGTCTGAAATAAAAATTACAGGACACTAAACTGAAAAACCTGTGTTCGAGCTATTGTCATTCTGTGTGTGCTCCTGGTAGTAATTAAAGACGTGTGACTGAGACTGGGGCACTTGCAGACAGGGTAACGTGTAAGTGAAATCTTAAGTTTGACTTCAGATCAGCAGAGCAATCTGACGATTTCGGTAAGGAAACACCTCGAAACGGGGTGAAAACTTCACTCCCTTGCGTTTAGTCCCGTGAGTAGATGGTTGTTCGTTGTTACATGTGCAGAAGAGGAATGTTCTCAGGCAAATCAGCGAGACCTTCCATACACAGAAGCACGCGAAAGCAGTAGCTACAAGCAGTTTCGCCGACTGACTGTTAGCACTGCTTGCCCACGGACCCGACCATTCCAGTGACCTAAAACAATTTGATTGTCGATGCTGAGGGTTGGGCCTGCCGTGACGTTAAACAATATTCAAACGCCACGACCAAGAAAGATACGAAACTAGGTTTAACAAGGACACTTACTGTGCCTGTTGTGAACATTTGTTATGAGTGAGACTGATTTAAACACACGTATGGTGCAGAATAAATTAAAGAACTAAAAAGTCCGATTATGGTATCAAACAAAAATCATTGAGGAAAATAAACTATATAACTACGTCTCAAGATAATAACGGAGGCATCTTCTAATCCTGTGCGTACTTTTTATATGATTTGTGTCTAACTTGTAAGGAAAACTTTTGTATCCTTGTAACAAGAACTTTTTTTTTCGTCATAACTGTTATGAGTCGTGCAAAGACGTTCGTGATTAGACCGCACGATAGTTCCATGAAACCGACCCATGCTGAACAGCTGAGTCTGCACGAGTGACACAGTCCAGCCATGTAATTCATCACCTGGGTCCTGTCGTTCAACTTTGTGTCATTTGTCAACTCTCCGTGGATCGACTACGTGTCCTTCGAATCAGACGTTGAAGACATGTTAACAAAAGCCATTCTAACTGTTTGTAAGAGAACAATAAGAGCAGTATCTTGTCACTTTGTAAACACTGATCTCAGAGTAACAAAAATGGACGCAACGAGGTCTGTGAATTCTCAAAAAGGGTTTTATTATCTCAGATATAACTTTCTATTACTTACGTCTACGAAACGAGTATGTTAAGTGCATCTGTATGCATGCATTAAATGTAATGCGTACTGACTAACTACAGCCCGGAAGTAAAGAAATGACATTATTTGTAAACAAAATTGAATTGTGACAATAATAGCCAGTAGGAAACAGTAAACGAAGCTAAGAGGGTGACGATTTGTTGAATGACGTTGTCGTGTTGCATAAGAAACAGTGTCAACGCCAATCAAGAACGCTGCATATTTATATATGAACCTACACAACCTCATAAATAATATTATAGATATTTATGAAGAATATAAAACACTATATAACCGTTGTAATTTAGTTTAGAAAACGACTGAGAGATAATACTTAGTCGGCCCGCCCTGCTAGCCGTGCGGTGTAACGCACTGCTTCCCGAGCGGGAACGCGTGCCTCCGCTCCGGCGAATGCGGGCTGATTCCGCTTATTCCACCTCAGTTACATTATGTCGGCGATGGCTGAGCAAACACTGTCTTCACGTACGCGTACACCATAATTACTCTACCACGCAAACATTGGGGTTACACTCATCTGGAATGAGACGTTCCCGGGGGTTGGGGGGTCCACTGGGGGCCGAACCGCACAATAACCCTGGGTTCTGTGTGGGGCGGCGGTGGGGTGAGTGGACTGCTGTAGCATGTTGTGGGGTTGTGTACCACGGAGGGCTCTGGCGGGGACGAAGCCTCTGCGTCGTTTCTAGGTTCCCGGTTCAATACCTACATACATACTTAGCTTCCTGTACCGATCTCTTTTTGCACGTCTCCTGTCACACTAATAAAAGGTGGTTACATTTTAGTTTTTGTATTTTTTAGATTATTAATATACTCTTGAGAGACATTAGGTTTGTTTTTTTAATATTATCATGATTCTTTGTCCTAACCTTGATTTTCAAATATTTTTTCAGTTTTTGTTATGGTGAGCGATGACTTAAGTTGGGCGATGCTAGAACGATGTTGCCTTTGAGCAACCACCATTACAGCAGCCGTAGGTGCATATTGCATGCTCAGTAATATGTTGGTTTGGGGAAGGGGATGGAGCAGTGAGGACATCGGTTCCATCGGATTGGGGAAAGATGGGGAAGGAAGTCGGCGATGCTCTTTCAAACGAACCCTCCCGGAATTTGCCTGAAGCGATTTAGGAAAATCACGGAAAACCTGAATGAAGATGACCAGACTCAGGTTTGAACCGTCGTCCTCCCGAATGCGAGTCTAGTGCGCTAACCACTGTGCCATCTCGCACGGTCTTAGTAATAGAACCTGGATTTATTCAAAATTTACTGAGCTCACATGGTTACAATAATTTCTCTTTCGTTTTTTGCTAGTAATCAAGTAATTAACCTGTAATGTTTCATTTGAAGTGAAAGAGGAATTATAAGCTGTTGCAGCCATTCTCAGTGACTGTTTCTTTTCTTTTTTCTTTTTTTTTGCGTTTAACTTCAGAGAGTGATTACTGTATTTGTTCCAAAACATCAATGTATTTCTTTTCTCGAAAATGGAAGCAAAAACAATTTTTGTACACCTATAAACTGATGCTAATGCTGAATGAATTATCTGATTAATCTCAAGTTCACTGAGGGTGACCTAAACGGCTAAACGCTGGATCATAACGACCAATAAAAAAACATTATTGTGGAACGACAGTACTGAGTATTTCAGTTTTCAATATGTCTCAATTTCTCCAAGTATCGATAGAGGGTTCCATAAATGTAAAATAAAATACTTTTTAATAGAAACTGATGCTGAGTAAATACCGCATTTCATTAGTTAAGATGCCTGCAGATATAGTAACTAACAACAGAAAGGAAATGCAGATTCAGTTGAACTGCGTAACCACTGACTCAGAAACAGAGAGGTGATTAATAACGACAAAATCGATACATAGGAAGTAACACAAGGTTAAGTATGTGAAGCTATTCAAGGAGCCAGTATAGACCAGCAGATGGTTGTATATAGCGTTTTTTTCCGAAATAATCACGTAACATACGTGAAATCATATTGCAAAGACCCATTCAATTGGAATAATTAGCCGATGGCAGTAAATGTTATATATAACAATCCTACTTATTGTCAGTAGCTGACTAATGTAATTTACTCTTTATTCAGTCTTTTATTCGGTTTTGCATGGATTTTGTAAATGACAGGACGATGAAAGCAGATCGGGATGTGGTGACAGCACTGTGGACTGATGTAGAGCACAACTCTTGGAGAGGTTCTTGGAAGGCAGCGCCGGGAGCCCCCAAGTCAGTAGCTCACAGGCCACTGGACCTCCTTTTGTCGTGCCGCTGCTGGACGGCCAAGACACTTCAGGCAACACATAGGTAAGATCTGATGTAGCGCAAGGCGACCAGCTGCGACCATGTTCATAGGTAGAGGTATAATTTTTCCCCTTAACATACTATTTTAAATGTAGAAACGTTATCTACTCATCATGCTGATGAGCTTGATATCACACACGCCCTACTTCAACTAAAGTGATACTAATTTGCGTAGTACAGAGAGTAATCATTTGTACGTGACCCACATGAACTCGATACTACCAATCATTGCCTACTTTGCATAATTATAGTCACGTATTATCGCAATCAATTTGAACTGAAGTAGACGCAGGGAGTTCCTAGCTGTCGAGAGAAGTAGAACAAGGAACGCATTTCCAGAGGGGCCATAAAACAGCCCATCCTTCGCAGCGGGGAGCTAACAAGAAGCCATTAAGCGCGCTTCTTTGAAACACATGCGTGGAACGGAAAAAAACATGTTAGCAGTGGTCCACGTGGCCGCTCTTAGAGGCCCAATACATAGAATTCGCATTGACGGAAAATGTTGACTAGCATAAAATAAACACTGGGACTGAGGCTACCGGGCAGAACACACGTATAAAGACCACTGTTCATGCATGCGTAAGCTTGTAGGAAAGGAATGCTTTCAGAATCACCACAGGAGGTTTTTGAAATGCACGAAAAAGTAGTCGCTGGGATTCTTTAAAAAAAGAAAAAAAAACATGTCGCAATGCAAAGCACCGCTATTTTTAAGAAATACTTGCATATCACATGATGAAGGCGTTCAGCACACGAGGATGCACGTGGGCAGCCCGTGTATGGGCGGAGTCTGAGAATGTAATAGCGAAAACTGAATGCTATAGGCCACAAGGAAAATAGTTTCCACCCGCAATTCACTTCTCAACCTTCATTGGGCCAAGAAACAACGCAAGTTGTACCACGATCAGCATTGGCCGCTACGACTTGTCCTTGGGGCGGAACACAAAGTACATTGGGGGGGACCAAAAAATATACAGAGTGGGGTTCTGAATGGAAGGAAAGAGGCCATATGTAGACAGAACACCTCCTTTCTGTCAGCCCAGAAAAGCTTTTTAGTGAACACTTGCACTCACAGGGTACGAAAATCTCATAACATCTCAGGAGGGGAGATTACAAATTTCGACCCGAGTTACTTACAGTCTGTGGAACAATTAAAGAGCCGGTCGGTGTGGCCGAGCGGTTCTAGGCGCTTCAATCTGGAACCACGCGAACGCTACGGTCGCAGGTTCGAATCCTGCCTCGGGCATGGAAATGTGTGATGTCCTTAGATTAGTTAGGTTTAAGTAGTTCTAAGTTCTAGGGGACTGATGACCTCAGAAGTTAAGTCCCATAGTGCTCCGAGCCATCTGAACCATTTGAACAATTAAAAAAGGGCAGAGGTGTACACATCGTTAAGCCAGAGCGAGTAGACATTGCCACTTGTTTAGCTAGGGAAAAACAAAGTTTCCCGCCACACGAAAACTCAGGGCAATTTCCGACTGCTGATAGAATCAAGGCCAGAACAGTGTTGAGGTTTCCAGGTTCGTACAGCGTCCACGCCGCCATCATCATACGCCACTGTCGACCACAGCAGCCTCCGACAAAGCACGGCAAATAATGCGTTTGCTCAGGGGCTGAGTAAGGGAGTTATCAGCTTTTGTGTGCACTTCAGTCCTATTGGAGATTGGAGCTGTGTTACGCATTTTCTTCTCATTGTCTCATATCCATGCTAGCCATGCATCGCCAGTGTGTTCACATATTACTTAAAAGTCGAGAAAGGTATTGGAAAATATACGTTTTGTCCAGCTAAAATTGCATAGACAATAGGGCATATTGAAGTGTTGTGAGTGCAATATTAGGGGGGGGGGGTAAATTGTTTTGTGATCATTGCATTGCAAGTAAAGCTAGGGGTTCTTCTGTCGGGTAGGAATGCTTGTTATGTGCTCATGTTTATTACGATTAATTTCATTTAGTTTTTGAATTGATTGTCAGGATCTTCTTAATTATGGGGATTTTCCAATGTAACTAACTGTGCACTTGAACCGAATGTGTATGGTGATTCTGTAATAAAAAGATGTACTGCAGGTAACAGTTGTTTGTGTGTTCTAGACTAGAGGCTACCCCTTCCTCACTTAAATGTTTTAGGGCATGTGTGACAATTATTATTCTGATGTTTATTCGTTACTTTATATGGGATCTCCTTACCTTGCAGGGTCTGGGTTCACAAGCACTTTAGTTCTGTCAAATACACACATCAAAAAAAGTTTTGCATCACCTCGTTTCCGAAAGTTCCAGAACATGTACAGAAAATTGAAATAGGCATCAACCTGAACATCATTTCCGCCCTTGTTACTGCTCATGGAAACCACACATTGCATTTTGTACCACCATTCAGCGAGATCTACAGAGGTGGTGGTCCAGGTTGCTGTACACCCCGGTACCTCTAATACCAAGTGGCCCGTCAGATTGCATTCATGCATGCCTGTATTCGTCATGGCTTACTATCCACAACTTCATCAAGGCACTGTTGGTCCAGATTGTGCCACTCCTCAATGGCAATTCGGCGTAGATTCCTCAGAATGGTTGGTAGGTCACGTCGTCCATAAACAGCCCTTTTCAGTCAATCTTAGGCATGTTAGATAGGGCTCATATCTGGAGAACACGCTGGCCAGTTTAGTGGAGCGATGTCGTTATCCTGAAAGAAGTCATTTACAAGATGTGCACGATAGGGGTGCGAATTGACGTCCATGAAGATGAATACCTCGCCAATATGGTGCTGATATGGTTGCACTATTGGGCGGAGGATGGCGTTCATGTATCGTACAGCCATTACTGCCCATTCCACGACCACCAGCAGCGTACTTCAGCCCTATACAATGCCACCGCAAAACAGCAGGGAGCCTCCACCTTGCTGCACTCGCTGCACAGTGTGTCGCTGCACAGTGGGTTGCCTCCAAACACGTCTACATCGATTGTCTGGTCGAAGGCATATGAGACACTCATATGTGAAGAGAACCTGATGCCAATCCTGAGTGTTCCATTCGGCATGTAGTTGGGCCCATCTGTACTGCATTGCATGGTGTCATGGTTGAATAGATGGACCTCACCATGGACGTCGGGAGTGAAGTTGCGCATCATGCAGCCTATTGCACATAGTCTGAATCGTAACACGACGTCCTGTGGCTGCACGAAAAGCAGCAGAATAATCAACATAGTGGCGTTGCTATCAGGGTTCCTCCGAGCCATAATCCGTAGCTAGCGGTCGCCCTCTGCAGTAGTAGCCCTTGGGCGGCCTGAGCGAGGCATGTCATCGACAGTTCCTGTTCCTATGTATCTCCTCCATGTCCGAACAGCATCGCTTTGGTTCACTCCGAGACGCCTGGACACTTCCCTTATTGAAAGCTCTTCCTGACACAAAGGTACAATGCGGAATGACTGGAACTGATCGGCTGTCGGTCCCCTTCTGTCTAATAGGCGCTGTTCATGCATGGTTGTTTATGCCTTTGGGCGGGTTTAGTGACATCTCTGAACAGTGAATGGGACTGCGTCTGTGATACAATATCCACAGTCCATTTCAATTTTCAGGAGTTTTGGAACTGGGGTGATGCAAAACCCTTTTTGATGTGTGTATCTCTGTGCGTGGCAAGATTTTAAGGGCGGGTTATAAAGACCAGGGGAGAGTACTTTAAAATGTTTACAACCCAGAAATGTAGGAAAGGGAACACCGTTCTTAGTGAAGTCCTAGTGAAGTCCAAGAAAACACTACTGCCCAAAAAACGAGAGAATTGGATGGTATAGATGCTATCTCAAAAATCGTATTGGTGTCCTTAGTTTTGATACCACTGAATGCTAACCTAACAGATAAGAAATGTTTACACAAAATAAGAACTGTCACGATTGGCTACCATGAATAAACTATGGGTTAGGCAGAGAAACTATACTGCCAATGAGGAACCACCTTAGTTGACCACAGAGAAAGATGGAAAGAAAGTGACAATCGTTTTTTCAGCTTTCTGTGTGTAGGATGCGCGTGACTATCTAACCGCCTGCAGAATAGCCCAGGGGAGTGGAGCGAACTTTCTAATATACATTTTAACCGTTCGGCACTCGGAAGATCCATAGCCAAATAATTCGAACAAGGTAATGAGCAAGCATGTGGAAGTGTCGATTTTCATTTTAGGGAACACTTGATACAGACTTACTTCTTTGTACACAGCATTCACCTCATCACTTGATCTTTGACAACTGGGCTGCAATACCACCAGAGCAGATGTATCGAGGAACGTAGAGAGATTTCGGGCTGTGTCGCACTTAACCAATTACTGAAGCAGCCACCGGAGCCTCCATCTATAGTTTACTATGGTGAGATCGAGTTGCTACTGTGATATATTTCATAGAAACAATAAAATAATTTCATAGAATTTCATAACTCCAAGCTTCACTTTGAATACATGCATAGAGATTCAATGACCAGCTTGGTTTTAGCTTCTGCCACGGGTTCAATGTATTCACTTCTTTTAATTATTTGTCTTCATTAGGAATATAGCGACAACTGTAGCATAATGAACGGCATTAAGTTACATTCAATACTCTCCTTTACCACAGTATCGAAGCATAGTTTCAAGCAATAACTTTTTGTCAAAACCATCAGATTATGTGATTTCTTTTTTCATTTATAGTACTTTCTTGGAGAATAAAGCACGTTCACATATCTAGTGATTCCGCTGATGTTACTACACTGTTAATAAGGAATATCATCGATTTTAAAGTACTACAAGGTTTTTTTGTCATTTCAGCTGTTTCAATTATGCAATTATTGGAATCTTACCCCAGACTCTTTTATCAGGTTTTAATAGAGTAATGTAATCATTGCTTGCCAAGTTTGTTGCTTTAACACAATAGACCGAATTAATTGTGATTATTGTTTTATTTAAAAGTCATTTAACACCTAATTCATTGTTTTAAAGTATGTTTATTTAACATTTTCAACCTAGAATCACATGACTGTAACCTGCACATTGTATCAGCTCATTGTATCAGCATATCTGGGTTCATAGTTTGCAAACGAAGCTATGCCGATTGGTAGTAGAATGTTCGGCTTCGACTTTTTGTGAGAATTTTGGAAACAGTGTATCTTATCTGAGGAGATGACGTATAGTGTGATCCATTCTTGAGTACTGCTAGAGTATTTGGGATACGCATCAGGTCGGATTAAGACTTCGGAGAAATTCAGAGACGGGCTCCTAGAGTTGTTATCGGTAGATTCCATCGTCATACAAGTACTGTAGAGATGTTTCGAGAGCTGAAATATGAATCTCTGGAGGGAAGACGACGCTCTTTAATAGACGCGCCATTGTGGAAATTTAGGGAATCAGTATTTGAGAGCGACTGTAAATTGAGTCTACTGTGGCCAACTTACATTCTGCGTATGGTCGACGAAGATAAGGTGGAACAAATTAGTGCGTTTAAACACTCATAATTCTGTCGCTGCATTTGCAGGTGGAACAGTAAATGAAATAACTAAAGCAGCCGCCACGAAATTAGACACCTCAAGGTCACACCTGCTCCCAACTGTCCGCCACTGGGCACTGTGATTCGCTCGCCTCATTGCTTTGTTGCTGCATGTATACCTTCAACAGCGTAGCAGGTCAGTGTCAGCTGAATGTGCCATATCTTGTGCTCACGTGTGTTTTCAGCTTGCCTTGGAACGGTGCACTGATGTGTGTGTGTGTGTGTGTATGGCAGTAAGCGAAATGCATGAGCGACGGCCTATATGTAGAACTACTCCTTTTAGTGTGTGTTCAGGGCGAAAAGACATTCGAAAACAATCTAAAATTGTCGTATCGTAAGCACAGAAGATTTTTTTACTGATCTAGCCAACAGTAAAGAAAGCATGACATATTTTGCACAACTTCATGAAATGACAACAAAACATTGTAGTATTTTCAAATCGACTGTATTTCGTTTTAACAGTGCAATAACCTCAGCGGAATCTCTAGACATGAGCACGTGTTTGATTTTCCAAGAGAGAAAATGGAAATCACAGAATTTGATGATATTGACAAAAAGTTAGTTCTTAGAAGTATGCTACGATACTGTGACAAAGAAGAGTTTTGAAAGCAACTTAATGTTGTTCATCATATTAGGTAATTCAGCAAACCCTGCAACCGGTGGTAGACAATGCGCTCACAAACTCAGAAAAGTTTTATTAAATGTGTCATTCATGGTTTAAATAATGAAAACTATACCAGTTACTCATTTTTTGATGCTTTGCTTAACGCGTTTCGAGAATTTGTTCTCATTTCCAAGCGTATTTGTGGATATGTTTAAATGAGTATGTTTGGTGACGTTTGGATGTGTGATTTTCTGCCTCTCTTGCATTTCTTTGAACTTAGATCGCAATCAGAAAATCTGACAAAATTGACCTTTGAGAGATTTTCAAAGCTAATGTGAGATATGTTATTATTGCTTGGCTACTTACAGCTATAGTGCATGCTCCATTGTGCAGAATATCACACACGCAAATCATCACTTACACTGTTTGTTTAGCAAACGTACTACAAAGATATTACGACACTATGGCCTGAAAAAAGTTTTTACACAATCAGAGCTGTTAGCGATTTTGGATTATGTTATGTACATTTATGAGATTCTAATTTATAAAACGTATTTTTACTAGTATGGACTACTAAATTATCGATTACTCTTCCTTCTAATATATGTACATCTCGTAACTGTAACAATTTGCATAAATATGTATATTTCGTCTTTATAATAAAAGTAATCGATAATTTGGTAGTCAATAATAGTGAAAATACGTTTTATAGTTTAGAACCTTATAAATGTACTTAACGTAATCCAAGAACACTAGCAATTCTGAGCGTGTACAAACTCTTTGTATAGCCATAGTGTCGTAATATCTTTATAGCATGTTGCGTGAACAAATGGTGTAAATGATGATTAGCGTGTATGTGATATTCTTTGTAGTGGAGGATGCACAATACCTGTAAGTAGTCAAACAATAACATCATTCCTAATATAACCATTTAAAAACACTCAGAGATTCATTTTGTCTGATTTTCAGATTGCAGTCTGACTTCAAAAAGGCGCCAGAGAGGCAGAAAATCACACATCTAAACATCACCAAACATACTCATATAAGCAAATGCACTTGAAAATGAGAATAAACTCTTGAAACGCATTGTGCTAAGCATAAAAAATAATTAACTGGTACAGTTTTCATTACTTAAATGATGAGTGTTGAGTGATTAAAAAAATTACAAGGTAACTTTCCTCACAAAATTAATTGCTCTATCTCAGAGACCTCTGCTGTTTGTCATCTATGCTCTCTTGGTTTTTGATTCAGAAAGTGTTATGATGGACAGAAGTTCTTGATGGAATGTATAGACACTGTAGCCGCAAGAACGAAGTTACGTGTAACATGCTTTCACTGCATCCTGAGGACAATAGTCTTACTCGTATAGCAAACTTCAATAAAATGTGGGTAGCACAAAATCACATGCTAAAATACGTTTTGCTCGATGTCAACAGAAATACTGGACGGAAATTACCTACAGATCCTTTTGTATAGAGGATATTGGCTGGTGGGGTGGTGGGTGCAGTGACGGAGCGACAGTAAGAGCTGCGAATAAAAAAAATTTTTGGAAGGTAGGGAGTAATTTTGGTCGTCATTATTAAGGCGAGCTTTTCAGGACTAAACTCCTATTGGTGGCATGCAAGTACTCGCGCACTGCATCGCACGAAGTCACTCACAAATAAAACGCTTTCATAAAATTAATTTCATAATTTACTTAATAACATGCTCGCTGGAAGTTTCATCAACGCCTAACTGAACTCGAATTCATTTTTCGTTGCACAGGCGGAACAGTTTCATGCCTCTTACAGTATTCATTTCTTTTCTCGGATTACTTTTGCGTTTGTCGATAAAAACTGAATCATATCCATTTATAAACTTTGAGAACGTTCATATATTATCTTCAGTCATAACATGTCACCGGTTCTGTTTTCTTCCACAGGTTGAATTATAAAAATATTTTTCTTCAAAATTTCTTGTAACGCTATTTTTTTATTTTATTTATTTCTTTCTTTCGTGGCAGCTGGCAATAACTTTCATTTCAAAAGTACTTCATTATTCTATACAAAAAATAGAGATGTGTAATGTCACTTTTCGGAATGTTTACTAACATTTGAAATTATCACCAACTGACAATGCTAGCAATGACCTACAGGTGACTATGTTTGTGAAGGCTGCTATGCTACTGGTACTTGGTACCCTACGCCAAGCACCGTGCAGCGGCTTGCGGAGAGAACATGTAGATGTTGAATGCATATATGTTTGTACTCTTTTATTAATATTCTACTTGCCTCGTAACATTATATTCCCTAATATAATGATGACGAATAACTCCAATGTCTAACTGTGAAGAAGGCTATCGAAACTACATCTACATCCATACTCCGCAAGCCACCTGACGGTGTGTGGTGGAGGGTACCTTGAGTACCTCTATCGGTTCTCCCTTCTATTCTAGTCTCGTATGGTTCGTGGAAAGAACGATTGTCGGTATGCCTCGTGTGGGCTCTAATCTCTCTGATTTTATCCTCATGGTCTCTTTGCAAGATATACGTAGGAGGGAGCAATATACTGCTTGACGCCTCGGTGAAGGTATGTTCTCGAAACTTCAACAAAAGCCCGTACCGAACTACTGAGCGTCTCTCATGCAGAGTCTTCCACTGGAGTTTGTCTATCATCTCCGTAACGCTCCCGCGATTACTAAACGATCCTGTAACGAAGCGCTCTGCCCTCCGTTGGATATTCTCTATCTGTACTATGAACCCTATCTGGTACGGATCCCACACTGCCGGGCAATATTCAAGCAGTGGGCGAACAAGTGTACTGTAATCTACTTCTTTGTTTTCGGATTGCATTTCCTTAGGATTCTTCCAATGAATCTCAGTATGGCATCTGCTTTACCGACGAGGTGTGTGGTGGAGGGTACCTTGAGTACCTCTATCGGTTCTCCCTTTTATTCTAGTCTCGTATGGTTCGTGGAAAGAACGATTGTCGGTATGCCAAGTGTGGGCTCTAATCTCTCTGATTTTATCCTCATGGTCTCTTTGCAAGATATACGTAGGAGGGAGCAATATACTGCTTGACGCCTCGGTGAAGGTATGTTCTCGAAACTTCAACAAAAGCCCGTACCGAACTACTGAGCGTCTCTCATGCAGAGTCTTCAACTGGAGTTTGTCTATCATCTCCGTAACGCTCCCGCGATTACTAAACGATCCTGTAACGAAGCGCTCTGCCCTCCGTTGGATATTCTCTATCTGTACTATGAACCCTATCTGGTACGGATCCCACACTGCCGGGCAATATTCAAGCAGTGGGCGAACAAGTGTACTGTAATCTACTTCTTTGTTTTCGGATTGCATTTCCTTAGGATTCTTCCAATGAATCTCAGTATGGCATCTGCTTTACCGACGATCAACTTTATATGATAATTCCATTTTAAATCACTCCTAAAGCGTTGTTGTTGTTGTTGTGGTCTTCAGTTCTGAGACTGGTTTGGTGCAGCTCTCCATGCTACTCTATCCTGTGCAAGCTTCTTCATCTCCCAATACGTACTGCAGCCTACATCCCTTTGAATCTGTTTAGTGTATTCATCTCTTGGTCTCCCTCTACGATTTTTACCTTCCACGCTGCCCTCCAATACTAAATTGGTGATCTCTTGTTGCCTCAGAACATGTACTACCAACAGATCCCTTCTTCCTGTCAAGTTGTGCCACAAACTCCTCTTCTCCCCATTCCTATTCAATACTTCCTCATTAGTTACGTGATCTACCCATCTAATCCTCAGCATTATTCTGTAGCACCACATTTCGAAGGCTTCTATTCTTTTCTTGTCCAAACTATATATCGTCCATGTTTCACTTCCATACATGGCCTCACTCCATAAAAATACTTTCAGAAACGACTTCCTGACATTTATATCTATACTCGATGTTAACAAATTTCTCTTCTTCAGAAACGTTTTCTTTGCCATTGCCAATCTGCATTTTATATCCTCTATACTTCGACCATCTTCAGTTACTTTGCCCCCCAAACAGCAAAACTCCTTTACTACTTTAAGTGTCTCATTTCTTAATCTAATTCCCTCAGCATCACCTGACTTAATTCGACTACATTCCATTATCCTCGTTTTGCTTTTGATGATGTTCATATTACATCCTTGTTTCAAGACACTATCCATTCCGTTCAACTGCTCTTCCAAGTCCTTTGCTGTATCTGACAGAATTACAATGCCATCGGCGAACCTTAAAGTTTTTATTTCTTCTCCATGGATTTTAATAGCTACTCCTAATTTTTCTTTTGTTTCCTTTACTGATTGCTCAATATACAGATTGAATAACATCGGGAAGAGGCTACAACCCTGACTCACTCCCTTCCCCACCACTCCTAATGCGTACTCCCAGATAATTTATGGAATAACTGCTTCCAGTTGCTGACCTGCTATATTGTAGCTAAATGATAAGGGATCTTTCTTTCTATGTATTCGCAGCACATTACACTTGTCTACATTGAGATTCAATTGCCATTCCCTGCACCATGTGTCAATTCGCTGTAGATCCTCCAGCATTTCAGTACAATTTTCCATTGTTACAACCACTCGATATACCACAGCATCATCCGCAAAAAGCGTCAGTGAACTTCCGATGTCATACACAAGGTCATATATGTATGTATGTACTACCTCAGCTGTGAACCAACGGAAGGCGTGCGAGGATTAAAGGGGAGCCGTGGCCCGTGGAATTTGTCGCGGCGCGTGTACCGGCGACGACACGGCCCGCGGGATGAGCCTCCCCCACCCCTCCTCCACTACCAACACCGGCGGCCTCTTTGACGTCTGAATGGGCAGCGCGTCAGGAGGTGCCGGCCGGCCCGCCGCGGCGGTTAATCCTCGCAGCGCCGCGGAGACAATGGCGGCCGCGAACCGAAGCACAAAGGCCGCCGGCCGGCTGCGACCTGCGGGGGCGGCTCTTATTGTGCTCAGTAAATCGCCGCCACACGCCAGGGTCGGTGGTTCAGTGTCGTTGCTCCGCGCCCTCGCCGGCCCTGTCACAGGTGTCTCCTGTGTCCGCAGGCAGGCAGGATTCACTCCACCAGAAACCGAATGGGGTGTTTCTCCGTCTAAGGAAAGCATCTTAGGCATAAACAGAAGAAAGAAAATTGGTGGGAGTTCTTCAACTGAATTTTCAAAAGTACAGTCGTGGACAAAACGAGCGAAACCCCTCGCCTTTTCGTTATGCTGATCCGCACAGCTTGAAAGTCTGCTACACAGCATAACAGGCAAGGCGACGAAGTGCTACCGACATACTGTGTACACGCGTGAAATTGAAAAACTGTCCGAAATTTATCAGACTGTTTTCAATCATGTGCAAGACTATATTAATATTGATTAGTGTGTTAACCACAACACCTAAATAAAAAATATACATGAAAGAAGAAACGCTAATTAGTATGACGTGTGTGGTGTCACCGCCAGACACCACACTTGCTAGGTGGTAGCCTTTAAATCGGCCGCGGTCCGTCGGTATACGTCGGACCCGCGTGTCGCCACTATTAGTGATTGCAGACCGAGCGCCTCCACGCGGGATGTCTAGTCTAGAGAGACTCCCTAGCACTCGTCCCAGTTGTACAGCCGACTTTGCTAGCGATGGTTCACTGACTACAGACGCTCTCATTTGCAGAGACGACAGTGTAGCATAGCCTTCAGCTACGTCATTTGCAACGACCTAGCAAGGCGCCATATTCAGTTACTGTTGATATTGATGTGAATGATGTGCCGTCAAGAGCGACGTTCATCATTAATGGATTAATGAAACTAATGACGTCCGCTTTCTGAATTCATATTCCTTGTCATGTTCCAGACCTCACGTCAGTATAGTTCTTCCCTCCTCACGCTAGCCTGCGTGCATTTCGGCATCCATTAGTAACACGGTGTTGGCGCTACTGCAACACAAGAAACTGTACTAATAGAAATGAATTCCAGCTTATCGAGATAACATAACAGTTTAAGTAAGACAAGGTACCCCAGATAGTTACGAATTAGCAAAATATTATACTGCATTCGGCCGCGAAATGGTCTGTGGCAACGTTAAGACCAGTCATACTGTAAAACGTCCCCTTTGAACAATTATGCATGACTGTGTTTAAACTGACACACAATATTTTGTTAGCGCAACGCAATCTGACTTTCAAAATTCCCTACAAAAGAATGGCCCTGACTAACATTAAACTATACCTTTCACAAATCACTTACCTCACAAAAATCTTCGCTGCTCAAGCTACTGCAATACAGCGAGCGCCACTACTGCCAGCTAAATAAAAGATTCTAACTATGGAAGGCACTAGCTACTGATAGGGATAGTTAGCAAATGAAAGATATTAATAGAGAACAAACAATGTATTTACCTTGATATCATCATATATAAATATAGCAGTTCATGACAAATTTCAAAACTCCGCCATCTCTCTCCCCACATCCACCACTGCTGGCGGCTCACCTCCAACTGCGCAACACTACGCGCTGTTCACATCCAGCTGCCGCTGCCCAACACTACAATGGCAGACAACAATGCAAACCAGCCACAGACTGCGCACAGCACAGCCAGCGATTTTCATACAGAGGTGGCGTTACCAATAAAAAAACCTAAACAGCCTACTTACATAGCCCCCATGCTCCCCACAAAAAGTTTTACAAATTGGATTGGGCAGTGGCCAATACAGATTTGAAAAAATTTTTCATAATTACAATAACAAAGAAATCAAATGCACACACTTATTGACACTTTGTTGGTCAAAAGCTCAAATTTTCTCACAGTCTATAAAGACAGTCCTGATCGTTCATCACGGTAAAATAGTAGTGTTTTTCTCAAAGTCTGAGCAGTAAAAGAAAATGCACACGGAAGTAGTGGATTTCCACACAGTCTTGAAGAAGTAGTGTTGTCCTTCCAACGGACAGACAGTGCTGACTCTTGACATGCAGGCAGGTAATGGTCCACAACAGAGCAAACCCACAGCAGAGTCAGTCGAAATTTTGAAGAGTATTGGTAGGTAGGTCATCACATAGCAGACCCACTGTAGTCCTGGTAGGGATTATGGTATTGGTGGGCCACCAGAGGTGCAGACCCACTGCAGTCCTTGTAGAAATAATGGTATTGATGGATCATCAAAGATGTAGACCCACTGTAGTCCTTGTAGAGATAGCCAGCAGCCATCTGTTGTGACTGTGCAGGTGCACAATCACCATTGAAGAGTCTTGCGGATAATATAGCAAGTCCATAAACCACCACATGTCCACTCACAAAAAATTTGCTTGAAATGTCCTTAGAACCAGCAATGCTGTTATCCAGTCCCTTGCTGAATTATTAACACACGTGCAAACACTATCAGTCCCTACTTCTCACATATTGTCCATATACTATGACCAACAGGAAGGTGTGCAGTGAAATGTAACTTACACGTTAATAATAGGATGAACTGGTGTCAATTACAATTTTATAACATGAGAATACAATAACAAAGGTACAAAATACATCATTAAAGAACATAATAGTAGAGATAACATTTGTAGTAACACAGACTTTACAAAAGAATAGAAATAGACATATACGTCAGTGTTACAGGAATTATGACATGAGTCCTATCTAAGCCTGTTTTCTGTATTCTGTTCATATTTCTTTCAAAATAATTATTTCTGATTGTACAATACTCATTTGGGCCCAAATCTTCTTCATATAACTTCGCAATGCATTCTTTACCTATTCTCCATAGTCAGTTTCTTATATAGTCTACCCCCTCTTAAGCTAACTTAAATCTACTGAGCTCAGATGCTAAACTAAGGGACGACGCAATGCAGCAGCACATAAAACAATTAATATAAACAGCAATAAAAAAATGGAAAATCGCAAAGCAAGCTACAGTAAATCTAAATTACCAAGCAATTCAACATTACAACTAATATGAGGCAATGCGCAGCAAACAAAAAAATAAATCTGGCTTAGCAGAGTAACACAAATTAAAGTTCAGTAGCACTATGCCTGGCAAACAGCAGCTTATATCTAAACATGACATAGCTCAAGCAGAAAAAATAGTACACTAAAGATAACAATGCAGATAAGGGAAATGTATAATCACATCTTAATGTCTAAGTAATTAAAGTGGTGCACCACAACAACTTATTGTAAAAAAAATATTACCATGTACTTGAAAAGAAAATTGTGTGTGCAATTACTGTTACTAGTCCCTTCTTATTGTTCTTTCCTTTCCAAGAGCTCCTCTTTCGAAGAATGTGGATCATAAAGTAATTATTTAATAGATCTGTTGACAGAAAGTGTTCACATTAGCAAATGCATTTAATTTTATTTTATGAAACCAATGCTGCAAGACAGCTGGAAACCAGATATCAAATGAAATAAGCAATTACGCAAACCAAAGCATAAAATTATCATTCAATAGTCGTGTGACATTTCATAAGTTAGTAGAAACACTCTCAACTCTCGTACAAAGACGCTTGTCATAATCAGGTGTGCAGATGTAAAAATATTTCTCGTCATTTCATTAGGCATTTCTGTAAATATCATAAATTAAGAGCTCCACAGTGTAATCATTTGTTTTCAAGTTCGACCGTGTCGTTTTTGCGATGCTTTCTACAAAGGAATGTCAGAAGCGAGGTTAATGGCCTCTTTTTTTTCCACCTAATGCCTTTTTTCTCCGGGCGGCTGGCCCAGCTGGGCGCCACAACGCATTACATCAAGGTCACTTAGCTTTCTTACCGAAATATTTACGACAGCAGTTTCCGCTACAGTGACAGTCTCATATAAAAATATTTCACAGGTCAAGAATTGGGGTTACAAATCTGTAGAAACAAAATCCTATAAATATAACAGTGTCCAAAAAATTTTCGCCAGCATTGTGATACATTCACGCATATACACACATTTCATAACTCTTAAAGCACGATTCTTGGTTTCCAACATACTTCTTATTCCTCATATACGGTAGCATCATCTTGTTGATCATAAACATATCTCAACAGCATAGTACACATCGTCGTCGTAATAATAACATCATAACACCTCAGTCAAATCTCAAAAACGTCGTAGCTTTCTGCAATAATTTCAAAACCTAAAAAAAAATTCTCTGCTCATTTCAATAGTGTCATCTACCTCAAACGTACTTTAAGATCATGCTCCCTTACCAAATACATCATTCAAAGCTCTCATAGTATCACAATGATTCCGAAAAAATATAAACAGTTTACAAAGTACAGACAAAATACAGTTTCATAAGTGTGAAGTTACCCAACTGTGTATTGCGTAAACATGTGTCACTGATTTAGTAAAAAAAATGTTTATCTCTCAGTTAAATGATCAGATGGCTGTGTAATTTGTGTGTTAGAGAAATATGTTACCGATGTGTAAAGTTGTATAAGCAAATACCATATTAGCTAGGGTTCCTTGTGGTTGCCACACACATGGTACACAAAGTAAGCGTGTACCCCCCTGAGGATTAATGTAATTATACCCTCAGGTGTTACAGATTACAGCAATGGAATGAAATGTATCATGGAAAACTTTCTTTGTAATTCAAAAATATTTAAAAATAAATGTTTGAAGTACAAAATTAATCACTCAAATACGTGTACTGTAGCGCTAAATGTGCGTCTTGTTGCAACATAATCTGTGTGGAAGTGTCGTAGTTATCGTCCTCCGAAAGCTAAGTTCTGCAGAAGTCAATGTACTTACCTCATAATACACAAAAGTGAAATGCTTTGCGTATAGATATCTTAGTTATTACGCTTATTGCCATGATGAAGAAAGTACTGTGCTGTAACGTATTGTTGTGCTACGAAAAGGCAGTCTCATTGTAGCTATACCACAAAAGTTACTACTAAAACATGTTTTACTTTCCAGAATAAAACAGAAAACTGTGCAGATATAAAACAGAAACACTGCAAAACCAACATTGTAAATTGTCACTCATTAGTAGCGTCATGATAAAATCGTGTAGCTGTCATATAAACTAACCACTGTGCCATCTGGTATCTCACTGAAAGTACTTTAAATCCAGAATATATTTTCAAGTAAACCAAAACGTTGCATTAAAATCTCATTAGCAGAACTGGTAAATGTTCTAAGTATGTAAGCCTTATAGTCGTTCCATAATCGTGCAACTAACAAGCAAGAATGTACACACACAATAACACTGTGATGTCTGTTCACTATAACAATGCATTCATCATTTCTGTTTCAATAAGTTCTCTTGGTTCTTGACTGGATATTTAAGTTCAAACATTGTTGCATGTTAACAGATTCTAAGTCTGACAAGCATACTAGTAATGTAACGTGAAAAGTTTTATGGCAATGACAAAGTTAAAAAGCAGATTATCTTTCAATAAACGGTTTTACATGTGAAATGTGGTGTAAACCTTTACTCTTCCTAGTACGCAGAGTTTCAACTTCAACGCAATTATCATGTGGTATACGTCGGTAAAGAGTACTGGAATTTTTTTCTCAAGGTTAGCGCCTATGTTATTTTTCTCTGAGCCAGCCGGCGCACGCGGATGCCTGCGGTGCGAGTCATTGTCTGTTCCTTTGTTGGCGCGCGTCGTTATTGGGATTAGGAGACCTAACTTCTACAAATTCACCTTGCCGAGAGGGCCCAGCTCTGTTAGAATCCCGCCAGTTCTGATGAAATTCACGTCTGTCGTTTTGTCGGTACTTTCCACAGTTTCTTTCTTGTCGGTCACATGGTGGAGAATTTCTCCCTGAATCGTAACTGCACGATGGTCCGTTGCATCTAAAGTTATTCTGTCTCCCTTGATAGTATTTATTTTGGTTCCCATATTGTCTGTTTCTCTTATTGTCTCTGTGATAGTCATTACCACGGAGAGGTGATCTTTCCCTGTAGTTATTACTACTCTGCCAACGGTTGTCATACGGGTAGTGTCTGTTTTGGTCACGATTTGTGTTGTGAGAATAGCCTTGTCGTGTCAAGTTATTACTTCTTTCATCGCGGAATTGCAACGGATGTGACCTGTAATTGTTGTGTTCCTGGTTTCCATTCCGCGATTGTCAGTGTCAATTTCTAATTCTTGTAAGAGTCCCTGAAATGCTTCAATGTCGTCTTTGCAACATCCTGCCAAAATAATATGTCGTAAATGTTCAGGCAGTTTGATTAAGCAAATGCGGATGAGTTCTGAGGGGCTGTATGGGTTGAAAGATACTGATTCTTATGCAACATGTCTTCAAAATATTTCATAAGACTGGAAAATTCAGATTGTTCGAAACGTTCCATCATTATGATGCTGTGTTTTACTCGGTCTTGTGTGGCTTGAGACCAATATGCTGAGAGGAAGGCATGGTAAAACTCTCCTTCACTGTGGCAATCGTGAATTACCGATCGCATTCTTACAGCTGGTTCATTCTCCAAGAAGCCACACATAAATTCTAATCTGTGTTCTAACGACCAGTTGGGAGGAAAACTATGCGAGAATTGATGGAGCCATGCTTGTGGATGAATGTCGTTGCCAGAATTCTTAAATATTTGAATTTACGTGTAGTAATGAACAGCTTATAGTCAAAATCATCATGTCGGCGAGTCGCATGTCGGTCGTTGTTAGGTCGTGTCGGCCGTTCCATCTCAAAATTCGGTGCACATTGCCAATTTCTTTCATAACTTCCGAAATGCCCTGTGTTATTATTTTGTGGCTGTTCCGTATTTCTGTGTCCCTCTTCCTGTATTGGGGCGCGAGTATCCCCTGAAATACGTAATTCTTGTATTACCTGTGTCAGCTGATCTTGTACTTCCCGGATTTCTCTTTTGTACTGTGTATTGATTTGATTTTGATTCTGTTTGAATTTTCTAATTTGTTCATACTCTTCTGTGTCAGTGAAGGCTACAGGTCTTGTGTCATTCAGATCATCATCTACCTTTGTAGATAAGTTAGTGACCTGATCCGAAAGTTCGGCTACTTTCTCCGATAGTGAACACATTTCCTCAGTGTGTTTTTCTGAACCAAGTTTCAGAGTGTCCATTTGTGTTGAAATCGGATCTACTGTGTCCTTTAAGTTTTCCTGTGTTTTTGCAAGTTGCGTAACCGAATCGGTAGATGCAACTGAGTCAATTTTAGCCCACAAGGTCTCATGATTTTCATGAACAATGGTTTGCAGTTCTTTTATGGCTGCTTCGTGATTCTGTAATGCATTTTCATGCCGCGAAAAAATAGGTTGAAAATGCTCACAAATTTGTGTTTTTACGTCATTACAGACTTTTTGACATTTCGATTCAATGTTATGTAACTCAGTAGTTAAATCTTCACGTGTTTGTTCAAGTGTGGTGTCTAACTTTTGAAGATTTTGTTCCATTGTGACTAACTGTTGCTGTGTTTGTCTCTGGTGTTGTTCCATTGTGTCTAACTTTTTAAGATTTTGTTCCACTGTGTCTAACTTTTTAAGATTTTGTCCCATTTGTCTCTGATTTTGTTCCATTTGTTGCATTAATTGCAATAACAATGTATTAGTGTCTGGAATCCGTTTCTCTACGCTTTTCGGCAGTGCATTTGCACCGGCAACATTCACATTTTGACAAGCAGAAAATGTGTCTTGACTTATTTGAGAAAACGGTGATGACCCAAAACCTGAATCTACAGTATTTGCGAAATTGTGTCCTGTCATTTCGGATTCCTGAGGCGAGCTGTTGCCGACCGATCGATCGTTAATGCTTCCCTGTTCACTACCTGTTTCAATGTCTACACCATTGTTTGCAGCCCGCTCCATTTCCCTATGCACAATTACCAAATTACTACTTTGAACATCAGTTAATTCATTACTCGGTGGCGTTAACACACTGCTTTCATTTTCACTGTCATTTCTCAGTTTACTTTGGAGCCTAGTATTACGTTTTTCACACGCCATTATTGTCACAGTATTTCACACGACAACACAGAAAAACACAATTTGAAGATCAAAAATAACAGAACACATTAACATAGCACTGAAAATAATATCTAGTTAATTGCAGCTGCGAAATACTTGGTGCAAATCTACATGCATGCCGCAACTGTTTTACTGTACAACAATGAAAGACTGCAACTACAAAGGAAATTCTCTCTATAATTACGCGCTAGCAATAAACAATAGCTACACTAATTACACAAACTACAAGAAAAAAATCAGAAGATTCCAGTGAGGTATCCTCGGCTAAGGGTCGACATATGAAACGTCCCCTTTGAACAATTATACATGACTGTGCTTAAACTGACACATAATATTTTGTTAGCGCAACGCAATCTGACTTTCAAAATTCCCTACAAAAGAATGGCCCTGACTAACATTAAACTATACCTTTCACAAATCACTTACCTCACAAAAATCTTCGCTGCTCAAGCTACTGCAATACAGCGAGCGCCACTACTGCCAGCTAAATAAAAGATTCTAACTATGGAAGGCACTAACTACTGATAGGGATAGTTAGCAAATGAAAGATATTAATAGAGAACAAACAATGTATTTACCTTGATATCATCATATATAAATATAGCAGTACATGACAAATTTAAAAACTCCGCCATCTCTCTCCCCACATCCACCACAGCTGGCGGCTCACCTCCAACTGCGCAACGCTACGCGCTGTTCACATCCAGCTGCCGCTGCCCAACACTACAATGGCAGACAACAATGCAAACCAGCCACAGACTGCACGCAGCACAGCTAGTGATTTTCATACAGAGGTGGCGTTACCAATAAAAAAACCTAAACAGTCTACTTACAACTGGATTATCGTTGCTGACCTACCATGAAAGTGTGCAAATTTAGCAATCCGTGAAGATTCATAACGAAATTCAGTCAAAAATCGTTCAGTGCCACACTCAAGTCAATTCAATTACTGACAGAAGCAGAAAAAGTAGGCAGTAACAAGTATGAAATTCTATAAGAGTTTCATATCGACATCCACAGGGCGCCGGTACAGAATAAAGGTAGCAGTAAAACGTATGGGGGGCGCGAGAATTTCTTAACATTCCTTTACTGCTAATCTATCTGCCTGTATCGAGATCAGAACCGAAAACAAACCAGACCTCCCTTGCAGTTGCAAACACCTTTCACTACGCCAGCAGACAACCCACCAAACAGCCCTCTATTATTACTACAGACATGAGTAAGCCGGCAATTTCGCAGTGAAAATGGCAAAATGATCTGCAGTTTCTGTTGCACAGAGCTTTCTGGACTTAAAAACATGAATTGTCTACCTTTATGTCACCGCTTATGTGACAATCATTCGGGATGTTTATCGAAATAACAAAAAAACTGTTATTAGAGAGAAAATTTAGTAGGATAATTCCGCACCACCCCGGGAAATAAACGGTGACGTAGCTGCTAAACGTATTCTACAATGTTCCGAATTCTACATTAGAGACCGAGCGAGGTGGCGCAGTGGTTAGACACTGGACTCGCATTCGGGAGGACGACGGTTCAATCCCACGTCCGGCCATCCTGGTTTAGGTTTCCCGTGATTTCCCTAAATCGCTCCAGGCAAATGCCGGGATGGTTCCTTTAAAAGGGCACGGCCGACTTCCTTCCCCGTCCTTCCCTAATCCGATGAGACCGATGACCTCGCTGTCTGGTCTCCTTCTCCAAAACCAACCAACCAACCAATCTATATTAGACGTGCCACAGCCAGAAAACGTTCATTAGCCGAAGTGTTCCTTAAAGTAGCTAGCAATGGGAATGCTCGCACATCTAAAACGCGGTAGCATTAATAGTGGGATCTGAATTACCACGTGCATAGGCAAATGGATTTTATTTGTATTCCTGTAAACGTGATTTGGATCGAAAGCGTAGCTACGATTTATGTACTGATGTATCGACAGCAACTAGAAAATTTCGAATAAAGAGTGGGGGGAATTATTATGCGGCCCTCATCATCAGTAACTGTGGTAGCTATTTTCGTTGTTAGGATTTCGTCACGTAAATCGGTAAAGATGGAACCCTACTGGTCTCACTTTCTTGACGGTCTGTCTGTCTACCCAACCCGTAAAACCCGTTTACGTCGAGTACGGGTGGACATAATAAGCGGAAATGTATCGCACTTCCTGAGGTATACGGTACCTTGGTGGTGTAAAAAAGTGAGCTATGCCAACGCAATCTAAAGATACGGCCGTTTATGTGAAGAAAATTTACGCGAAAGGTCAATAAATGGCTCTAAGAACTCTGCCACCAAACTGGTTAGGTCATCAGTCCCCTAGATCTAGAACTATTTAAACCTACCTAACCTAACACACATCCATGCCCGAGGAAGGATTCGAACTGACGGCGCAAGGAGCCGCGCGGCAAGCTGTTAATATCATCTGGTGTTACTAAAAAGTTATTCACTTCTGGTGAATGATTTTCTGCGCAGTTCATTTAAGAAAGAATAACTAAAATATATTTGATGTTAGGGAAGAGGAAGGACGCCTAATTCATTTCCCCTTGTCTTTATTCATGATGTCAGATTCGCAATCTGAGCATACCTACTATCCATAACCACAATTTAGATCCAAGTCATAGTCACAGATACGCCAATACAACACGTTGGCTTACACTTGAGGTATTTCGTTTCCCACGGAGTGGTGTCAGACTATGCTGTGGCATCTTCGAAGCGCGAGTTTCTCCAGTGCTAGCTATCTCAGACATCAGCTGAGCGAACTTGCATAGTATGTTGGTAACACTTCGTCGCCTTGCCTGTGTAGCAGACTTTAAAGCTGTGCGGATCAGCATAACGGAAAGGCGAGGGGTCTCGCTCGTTTAGTCCACGACTGTACGTCCATCACATGTTTGGCTACAAATATTGCCATCTCTAACTTTTGTCTCGATGGTGACTAAC
This sequence comes from Schistocerca serialis cubense, assembly GCF_023864345.2. Classification (NCBI taxonomy): domain Eukaryota; kingdom Metazoa; phylum Arthropoda; class Insecta; order Orthoptera; family Acrididae; genus Schistocerca; species Schistocerca serialis. The sequence continues at coordinate 704,458,527 of NC_064643.1, read as the reverse complement.
ACAACTGTTTCACAATATGGTAAAGGATGATTTCAAGATCACGTTAAAGAGCCTCAGTGATGACGGAAAAGGTAAATGTATCAATTTCAGGTAAGGAACCCTGATCAGGAAACGCCTAAGTTGAAAGCAACAAGCGAAAATCACTCTGATATCCCTGACAATGGAGTACATGTACCGTTACCGTTCCTGCTAAGATTCTGGTGTAGGTGAATTTCACAGGTGGTGGTATGGAGCAAATCAAGAAAAAATGTCAGGTAAACATCTGGTCTGAAATATTTACCTTAAGAACTATGAGCCCTTGGCCACCTCGATACTTCGAAACAGTTCTCTTCTACTGCAAGCTCTTCGGTTTCCATATTGTTGGAGGAGTTAGTAAGGACCCAAACAAGACAAAATGTCTAGTAAATATGTGCTCTGAAATGCATACCTTAACAGCTGTGAACACTTTCTCCTCTTCGTTGCTATGAAACATATCTCTTCTCTTTAGGTATGCATTTTAGAGCACATGTCTACTAAACAGTTTTTTCTTGTTTTGGGCCATACCTGAAAATATATGAAGACGGTGTCTGTTCTTTCAGACATTGGTGACCTTGCAGGTCTCGAATAATGAAATTACAATGAAATCCAGACCTTTAGCTGCTTACAGGCGTTAAAAATGTGTGCCCCGACCGCGACTCGAACCCGAGATCTCCTGCTTATGTGGCAGACGCTCTGTCCATCAGAGGAATCGAGGATACAGAGGATAGTGCGACTGCAGGGACTGATCTCTGGCACACTCCCCGTGAAACCGACATTTCCAACCTACTATCCGCAAGTGGAAGTGAAACATGGACGATAACCAGTTTGGACAAGAAGAGACTAGAAGCTTTCGAAATGTGGTACTACAGAAGAATGCTGAAGATAAGGTGGGTAGATCACGTAACTAATGAGGAGGTATTGAATAGGATTGGGGAGAAGAGAAGTTTGTGGCACAACTTGACTAGAAGAAGGGATCGGTTGGTAGGACATGTTTTGAGGCATCAAGGGATCACAAATTTAGCATTGGAGGGCAGCGTGGAGGGTAAAAATCGTAGAGGGAGACCAAGAGATGAATACACTAAGCAGATTCAGAAGGATGTAGGTTGCAGTAGGTACTGGGAGATGAAGAAGCTTGCACAGGATAGAGTAGCATGGAGAGCTGCATCAAACCAGTCTCAGGACTGAAGACCACAACAACAACAACATCCGCAAACTACATTTATAGGCACCTGCCCACTATACTCATTACTCGCGGCAGTCAATCTACCGATTCCCGTAAGAGTTCGAGCAATGTGTGTGCACCTGCACTCAAGAAGATCATTGGCTGGTAAGTCTTATCTATATGAAGAGGGTATCTGTTCTTTCGGACAACGCCTGTAAGCAGCTAAAGGTATTCATATCACTGTAATTTCATTCTTCGAGAGCTGCAAGATCACCAAAGGTATCTGTTGTTTCGGATTTATATGATATGACCATCGACATACCATACGGCTTTTCGCGGATGATGCTGTAGTATACAGAGAAGTTGCAGCATTAGAAAATTGTAGCGAAATGCAGGAAGATCTGCAGCGGATAGGCACTTGGTGCAGGGAGTGGCAACTGTCCCTTAACATAGACAAATGTAATGTATTGCGAATACATAGAAAGAAGGATCCTTTATTGTATGATTATATGATACCGGAACAAACACTGGTAGCAGTTACTTCTGTAAAATATCTGAGAGTATGCGTGTGGAACGATTTGAAGTGGAATGATCATATAAAATTAATTGTTGGTAAGGCGGGTACCAGTTTGAGATTCATTGGGAGAGTGCTTAGAAAATGTAGTCCATCAACAAAGGAGGTGGCTTACAAAACACTCATTCGACCTATACTTGAGTATTGCTCATCAGTGTGGGATCCGTACCAGATCGGTTTGACGGAGGAGATAGAGAAGATCCAAAGAAGAGCGGCGCGTTTCGTCACAGGATTATTTGGTAACCGTGATAGCGTTACGGAGATGTTTAATAAACTCAAGTGGCAGACTCTGCAAGAGAGGCGCTCTGCATCGCGGTGTAGCTTGCTCGCCAGGTTTCGAGAGGGTGCGTTTCTGGATGAGGTATCGACTATATTGCTTCCCCCTACTTATACCTCCCGAGGAGATCACGAATGTAAAATCAGAGAGATTAGAGCGCGCACGGAGGCTTTCAGACAGTCGTTCTTCCCGCGAACCATACGCGACTGGAACAGGAAAGGGAGGTAATGACAGTGGCACGTAAAGTGCCCTCCGCCACACACCGTTGGGTGGCTTGCGGAGTATAAATGTAGATGTAGATGTAGATGTAGATATAAATACGGTACCGGCCAATGATCTTCTTCAGTACGGATGGACTCACACTGCTGAAACTCTTACGGGATTCGGTAGATTGACTGGGCTAGTAATGAGTATAGTAAACAAGGGCACTACAAATGTAGTATGTGGACGGTAGGTTGGAAATGTGGGTCTCACGGGGAGCGTGCCAGAGACAAGTCCCTGCAGTCGCACTATCCACTGTGTCCTCGTTGGGCACAGTTCAGTGCTGGCCTAGCCACCGCTGCGTGCGGAGCTCGCCGCGAGTGGGCACGTCGTTGGCCGTGTGTCGCTGTAGCGTGTGAGTACAACACAGCCATTCAGGTATGGAAACTCAAATTAGGAAGTCCACATTGAAATTTTCGTTCCCGTTCGTATATGACAGACCGAAAGTTTACTGAATCGACGACTGGTTGTTCGAAAAGATACGTTTACAAGATGATGACATTCACGGGTTCTCACATGATTTCCTTGGTAATGCAGTGTATGTTAAAGTGCGAGACGTTGAAACTTGTACCCGGATTATGACAAAAACAGGCGGTTTAGCAAAATTTCTTCAGTCCAGTGGTGAATCTAGTTCACTTGCGATCAGCAACTCTGGTTTTATAAGTAGTCTGTTTTCATGTTTAAGTTGGCAGTGCGATAGAGTGCATTCATAACTCTGATAGCACTGTGCGCACTCTGTAAGAGACTCTGTGGCTGGTCAGACTTGCAGTCGGATGTCAATCGCCAGCAGTGGTGGAATTGGAGGAGAACAGCCAGCACTGATGGAAGTTGGGAGTGAGTAGTCAGCAGTGATGGATGTTAGAGGTCAATAATTAGCAGTGTTCAAGGTTTGCAGTATTAGGGCGAATGGACGATCTGTACGTGTCCGACTTGGAGATTGAATATTATTCATGATTACATCATTTTTGGAACTGGATGTCACGGACGATTACATATTTGTTTTGAACTGGATGCCATATTATAAGGTAAATACACTGTTTGCTAAGCAACAAAATGGTTCAAATGGCGCTGAGCACTATGTGACTTAACTTCTGAGGACATCAGTCGCCTAGAACTTAGAACTAATTAAACCTAACTAACCTAAGGACATTACACACATCCATGCCCGAGGCAGGATTCGAACCTGCGACCATAGCGGTCGCTCGACTGCAGACTGTAGCGCCTAGAACCGCACGGCCACTCCGGCCGGCAGCAATAAAATCTTTCCGTTGCTAACCACTTGCCTATTAGTAGTTACACCCTTCAGTATTTAGTATCTCTTATTTAGCTAACAGTATTCGTGATTTCGGTATTGCTGTAGATCGTGTAATGAAGTTTTTTGTGAGGTAAATGACATGAAATGTATAGATTATTGTCAGGATTGCTTCTTATCAGGGCCATTCTTTTGTATTAATTATCTGAAGTCAGGTTATCAATTTTAAATCATTCAGATCGCGTTATCCTTGAATATTGTGAGTAATTAATGAATAGGAAAAAATTGAGTTCTGATTGTCAGGGCAAATTCTGTAGGTCAGTTTTGAAATGATAAAGAATAGCAAAGTGACACTTGCATTCAATTTCACTGAGCAATGTATATACCAAGGACCTGCGTAGTATGCGGATGCACGGATCATCTTAAGACAACCTTTCACCATGTCAAATTATATATAAATGATTTACAGTTTAAGATTGCGATCTGTGCACATATTCAACCTCCTATCTGAAGTGAAGTTCGATCTCATCAAACAAGCGTTAGCGCCTTATGGAACGGTTTTGCAGATTACTGATTAAACATTTCATTGTTGACATTGGTGTGCGAAATGTCAGAATTGATCTTGATAAGCATATCTCGTCGTATATTACGATTCAAGGCTTCAGTGTCTTAGCAGTTTATGATGGCTTACCAAGGACCTGCGTAGTACGTGAATCCACGGATCATCTTAAGACAACCTGTCCCCGTGTCAAATTATTCCGAAGGGAACACTAGGCACTCACCTCCGCGGGTGATGTGCGACGTCAACAGAAACTGTTGTATGTGGAGACAACGGAAACTGTCGTATGCGGACACCTACTCAATCACATTGCAGGAAGCCGGGAATGGGCAGGGCCCTGACATATCACATCAGGGAGAAAATGAAAGAAATCAGGATTCAATTGCACGTAGCGTACTGCCAACTGCACAGAGTTCAACGGCTACCCTGCCGAACTGTTCGAATCAGGCCTCTCCAGGAGAGACTAATTCCCAGACCTTAGATGATAGCAAGACACATGAAAAAGAAATTAGTATGCCTGTCACACATCCCAAGGTACCACTAAGTTGCAATGCCGATGATGTTCCAGTGTCATCACTAGGTAATGACATGCTAGTTGACGAGGACTCAAACCCAAACCACCCTACATTCAGCGACAGGTCTGATCACCCAGCATTAAGTAAGGACAATTTAAAAAAGTTCCCCTAGACTACAAAGTCAGAAAGAGACACAGGAATTAGAAAGGAAACAAACACGCACAAGAGAAATCCTTAAGAAATCTCAGACAGGGGAAACGGCGGTGGCTGATGCAGTGAGGGTAATGGCTCCCATTCGGAATGAGAACGTTCTGGTGAAGTTAGACAATCACATGAATATAACCATGAAAGCATCTTCCAGGTCTCTTCCGGTTCCGAGCACTCTTTGGTCGGAAGATATGGAGCAGTAGTAAACAGTTACAAGCAGACTTACAAGCTGACTACAGTTAATGTCTCTCGTATAAGTACAGTGGTAAAGTTACAGTTATGAAACGTCCCTTTAGAAAAATTAATTAATTACTGTGCTGATGAACCTCTTACATTATTTGATTTTCAAACAGCTGAGCACAACTGAACGCACTCAGACATTTCGCTCTTTACCTATTCTGATCAACACTAAACTGACACACAATATTTTTAGCGCAACGCAATCTGACTTCCAAAAATCCCTACAAAAGAATGGCCCTGACTAACATTACCCTATACCTTTCACAAATCACTTACCTCACCAAAATTCTTCGTTACTCGAACTACTGCAATACAGCGAGTGCCACTACTGCCAGCTAAATAAAAGATCCAAACTACTGAAGGCACTAACTACTGACAGGCATAGTTCGCAAATGAAAGATTTTGATAGAGAGCAAACAATGTATTTACCTTAATAGTGTTCAAAAGTCATAATATATATAGCAGTTCATGACATCCAGTCTTATAAATTTCAAAACTCCGCCATTTCTCTCCCCACATCCATCACTGCTGGCAGCTCACCTCCAACTGCGCAACGCTACGCGCTGTTAACATCCAGCTGCCCAACACTACAATGGCAGACAACAATGCAAACTAGCCACAGACTGCACACAGCATAGCCACTGATTTTCATACAGAGCTCTATGTGGCGTTAGCAATAAGAAAACCTAAACAGCCTACTTACATAGTCCCCATGCTCCCCACAAAAACATTTTGCAAATTGTTTCGGGCAGTGGCCAATACAGATTTGAAAAAAATTTTCATAATCATCATTACAATAACAAAGAAATCAAATGCACACACTTATTGATACAATGTTGGTCAAAAGCTAAAATTTTCTCACAGTCCATAAAGACAGTCCTGATCGTTCATCACAGTAAAATAGCAGTGTTTTTCTCAAAGTCTGAGCAGTAAAAGAAAATGCACATGGAAGTAGTGAATTTCCATGCAGTCTTGAAGAAGTAGTGTTGTCCTTCCAAAGGACAGACAGTGCTGACTCTTGACATGCAGGCAGGTAATGGTCCACAACAGAGCAAATCCACAGCAGAGTCAGTCGAAGTTTTGAAGAATATTGGTAGGTAGGTCATCACAGAGCAGACCCACTGTAGTCCTGGTAGAGAGTATGGTATTGGTGGGCCACCAGAGTTGCAGACCCACTGCAGTCCTCGTAGAAATAATGGTACTGGTGAGTCATCAAAGGTGTAGACCCACTGTAGTCCTTGTAGAGATGGCTAGAAGCCATCTGTTGCGACTGTGCAGGTGCACAATCACCATAGAAGAGTCTTGTGGACAATATAGCAAGTCCATAAACCACCACTTGTGCAGTTACAAAGTTTTTGGAATTGTCCTTAGAACCAGCAATGCTGTTAATCAGTCCCTTGCTGAATTATTAACACACGTGCAAACACTATCAGTCCCTACTTCTCACATATTGTCCATATACTATGACCAACAGAAACGTGTGCAGTGAAATTTAATTTACATGTTACTTAATTTGATGAACTGGTGTCAATTACAATTTGATAACATAAGAATACAATAACAAAGGTACAAAATACATCATTAAAAACATAATAATACAGATAACATTTGTAGTAATACAGGCTTTAAAAAACAATAGAAATAAACATATACATCTGTGTTACAGGAAAATACATAAAAGATCAGAATAACTTTTGAAACATCAACTTCACACATGAGCATTAAAACAAAACTGAATAAATAATGTCTATGCATATTTACAAGGTAAATAACATATCATCAGAAAAATTCTACAGCATAAATCCTACTAGCTAAACACATACAGACAGGAAAAACACAAATTCACGTAGTGTAATAACACAAAAATACAGGACAGGGTTTGTTTTCAGTGTAACATTTGTTACTGCAGTCCAACCCAAAACTTCATTCCATAGATCTTTCGTCATATTTCAACATTTTTTTTCCACCAAAAAAATCCTATCCAAGCATGCTTTCTGTATTTATATGTTCACATATTTCTTACCTCATTTTTTTCCATTATCTTACCTCATCGTTTATTTCCAAGAAAATCCTACCTAAACCTGTTGTCCCTAAACCCTACTTTTTTGTTCATATCCTCTTTTAAATACTTTTTTTGCCCAAACCATTTTCTTATAGCTTCTCAATGCATTTCTTTCCATTCATCACAACTCGTTCTCTTATATAGCCTACCCCATCATAAGCTAACTTAAATCTACTGAGCTCAGATGCTACACTAAAGGACGAGGTAATGCAGAAGCACAAAACAATTAACACAAACAGCAATGACAAAAAATGCAAATTGGCAAAGCAAGCAGCATAAATTAGCAAATCAAATGCAATATTACAACTAATATAAGGCATTGCGCAGCGAACAAGAAAAATAAATCCATAGTAAAACTGGCTGAACAGAGTAATACAAAGTCAAATTCAGTAACATTATGCCTGGCAAACAGCAGCAGCAAATGCAAAAACTTGTATCTAAATATGACAAAGCTCAAGCAGAAAAAATAGTACACTAAAGACAAAAATGCAGATAAGGGAAATGTCTATTCACATCTTAATGTCTATGTAATTAAAGTGGTGCACCACAACTTATTCTACCATAAAAATTACCAAGTACTTAAAAGTAAATTATGTATGCAGTTACTGTTATTAGTCCCTCCTTACTGTTCTTTCCTTTCCAAGCGCTGCTTTTTTTTTTTTTTTTTAAGAATGTGGATCATAAAATTATTATCTAACAGATCTGTTGACAGAAAGTGTTCACATTAGCAAATGCATTTAATTTTATTTTATAAAAGCAATGATGCAACACACCTGGAAAACAGATATCAAATAAAATAAGCAACTATGTACAAAGTAGAGCATAAAATAATCATTCAGTAGTCATGAGGCATTTCATAAGTTAGTAGAAATTCTCTCAATTCTCGTAGAAAGACACTTGTCGTAATCAGGTGTGCAGATGTACGAATATTTCCCATCAATTCATAAGCATGTCAGTAAGTAGCACAAAGTATGAGTAATCATATGTTTTCAAGTAATGAGCGTGTCATATTTGCGATGCTTTCTACAAAGGAATGTCAATAGCGAGGTTAATGGTCTCTTTTTTTCTCCACCTGTGCCTCTGAAAGGCACACACTACTGGCTTTTTCCCAGGCGACTATCGCGCAGCTGGGTGCCCACGACGCATAACGTGAAGGTCACTTAACTTTCCTACCAAAATATTTACGACAGCAGTTGGCACTACAGTGACAGTCTCATATAAAAAATTTCACAGGTCGATAATTTGCGTTACAAATATGTAGAAACAAAATCCTATAAATACAACAGCATCCAAAAAATTTTCAGTGGCATTGTGATACATTCACACATGTACACACATTTCATAATTCTAAAGTACAATTCTTGGTTTCCAACATCCTTTTCCACAAATCAGAGTCCCTAACCACTACTCATTATTCCTTACCTTATTATACATATGCATATTCGTCGACACTTCTTCAATATTTCATCATAAGAAATACGTAGCATAACCAAATTCCTCATATACAGTAGCATCATCTTATTGATCATAAACATACCTCAACAGCATAATACATATCGTCGTCGTAATAATATCATAACATCTCAGTCAATTCTCAAAATCGTCGTAGCTTCCTCCAATAATTTCAAACCCTAAAAAAAATTCTCTGCTCATTTCAATACTGTCAGCTACCTCAAACGTACTTTAAAATCATGATCTCATACCAAATACATCATTCAGAGCTCTCATAGTATCACAATGGTTCCGAAAAAATATGAACAGTTCACAAAGTACAGACGAAATACAATTTCGTAAGTGTGAAGTTATCCAATTGTGTAATTGCGTAAATATCTGTCACTGACGTTGTAAAAAAAAGTTTTTGTTTTTCTCTTAAATAATCAGATAGCTGGGTAATTGTGTGTTAGAGAAATATGGTACTGATGTGTAAAGTTGTATAAGCAAATACCATAATAGCTAGGACTCCTTGTGCTTGCCAAACACATGGTACACAAAGTAAGCGTGTACCCCCCTGAGGATTAATGTAATTATACCCTCAGGTGTTACAGATTACAGCAATGGAATGAAGTGTATCACGGAAAACCTTTGTATCATTTTACTTCAAATATCTTTAAAAATAAATGTTTTAAGTACAAAATTAATCACTTAAATACGTGTACTGTAGCGCTAAACTGTGCGTCTTGTTGAAAGATAATCTCTGTGGAAGTGTCGTAGTTATCGTCCTCCGAAAGCTAAGTTCTGCAGAAGTCAATGTACTTACCTCATGATAAACAAAAGTGAAATGCTTTGCGTATAGATATCGTAGGTATTACGTACCTTATCGTGATCAAGAAAGTACTATAATGTAACGTATTGTTGTGCTATGAAAAAGGCTGTCTCATTGTAGCTATACCACAAAAGTTACTACTAAAACATGTTTTACTTTCCAGAATAACACCGAAAAACTGTGCAGATATAAAACAGATACACCGCAAAAGCAACAATATAAATTGGGTCACACACTAGTAGCGTCGTGATATAATCGTGTAGCTGTCAAAGAAACCAAATGCTAAGTCATCTTTAATCTCTCAGAATGTACTTCAAATCCAGAATGTATTTTCGAGTAAACCAAAATGTTGCATTAAAATTTCATTAGCAGTACCTATATATGTTCTAAGTATGTGAGCCTTATAGTCGTTATGTAATCGTGCAACTAACAAGCAAGAATGAACCCACACAACAACACCGTGTCCTCTGTACACTATAACAATGCATTCGTAATTTCTGTTTAAATAGGTTCTCTGGGTTCTTGACTGGATATTTAACTTCGAACAATGTTGCATGTTAACAGATTCTAAGTCTGACAAAGCATACTAGTAATGTTTTAATGTAAAGTGAAAAATTTTATAGCAAAGACTAAGTCAAAAATCAGATTATCTCTCAAGAAGCGGCTTTACATGTGAAGTGTGGTGCAATCCTTTCCTCTCCATAGTACTCAGAGTTTGAACGTGAATGCAATTATCTTGCGGTATACGTCGGTAACGAATACTGGAATTTTTCTCAAGGTTAGCGTCTATGTTATTTTCCGCTGAGCCAGCCGGTGCACATAGCTGCCTGCAGTGTGAGACATTGTCTGTCTCTTTGTTTGCGCGCATCGTTATTGGGATTTGGAGATCTAGTTCTACAAATTCACATTGTCGAGAGGGCCCTGTCCTGTATGAATCTCGCCAGTTCTGATGCAAATTGTCGTTACGATTATATCGTCTGTCGTCATGTCGGTAGTTCCTGTAGTTTCATTCTTGTCGGTTAAGTGGTGGAGAATTTCTCCCTGAATTATCACTGCACGGTGGACCATTGCGTCTGAAGTTATTCTGTCTCCCGTGATAATAATAGTTCTGGTTGCCATATTGTCTGTTTCTATGGTAATCTCTGTCATATTCATTACTACGGAAATGCGATCTTTCTCTGTTACTACACTCCTGGAAATGGAAAAAAGGACACATTGACACCGGTGCGTCAGACCCACCATACGTGCTCCGGACACTGCGAGAGGGCTGTACAAGCAATGATCATACGCACGGCACAGCGGACACACCAGGAACCGCGGTGTTGGCCATCGAATGGCGCTAGCTGCGCAGCATTTGTGCACCGCCGCCGTCAGTGTCAGCCAGTTTGCCGTGGCATACGGAGCTCCATCGCAGTCTTTAACGCTGGTAGCATGCCGCGACAGCGTGGACGTGAACCGTATGTGCAGTTGACGGACTTTGAGCGAGGGCGTATAGTGGGCATGCGGGAGGCCGGGTGGACGTACCGCCGAATTGCTCAACACGTGGGGCGTGAGGTCTCCACAGTACATCGATGTTGTCGCCAGTGGTCGGCGGAAGGTGCACATGCCCGTCGACCTGGGACCGGACCGCAGCGACGCACGGATGCTCGCCAAGACCGTAGGATCCTACGCAGTGCCGTAGGGGACCGCTCCGCCACTTCCCAGCAAATTAGGGACACTGTTGCTCCTGAGGTATCGGCGAGGACCATTCGCAACCGTCTCCATGAAGCTGGGCTACGGTCCCGCACACCGTTAGGCCGTCTTCCGCTCACACCCCAACATCGTGCAGCCCGCCTCCAGTGGTGTCGCGACAGGCGTGAATGGAGGGACGAATGGAGACGTGTCGTCTTCAGCGATGAGAGTCGCTTCTGCCTTGGTGCCAATGATGGTTGTATGCGTGTTTGGCGCCGTGCAGGTGAGCGCCACAATCAGGACTGCATACGACCGAGGCACACAGGGCCAACACCCGGCATCATGGTGTGGGGAGCGATCTCCTACACTGGCCGTACACCACTGGTGATCGTCGAGGGGACACTGAATAGTGCACGGTACATCCAAACCGTCATCGAACCCATCATTCTACCATTCCTAGACCGGCAAGGGAACTTGCTGTTCCAACAGGACAATGCACGTCCGCATGTATCCCGTGCCACCCAACGTGCTCTAGAAGGTGTAAGTCAACTACCCTGGCCAGAAAGATCTCCGGATCTGTCCCCCATTGAGCATGTTTGGGACTGGATGAAGCGTCGTCTCACGCGGTCTGCACGTCCAGCACGAACGCTGGTCCAACTGAGGCGCCAGGTGGAAATGGCATGGCAAGCCGTTCCACAGGACTACATCCAGCATCTCTACGATCGTCTCCATGGGAGAATAGCAGCCTGCATTGCTGCGAAAGGTGGATATACACTGTACTAGTGCCGACATTGTGCATGCTCTGTTGACTGTGTCTATGTGCCTGTGGTTCTGTCAATGTGATCATGTGATGTATCTGACCCCAGGAATGTGTCAATAAAGTTTCCCCTTCCTGGGACAATGAATTCACGGTGTTCTTGTTTCACTTTCCAGGAGTGTATTACTCTGCCAGTGGTTGTCATATGGATGGTGTCTGTTTTGTTCACGATTTCCGTTGTAAGAATAGCCTTGTCGTGCCCAGTTATTATTTCTGTCATCACGGAATTGTGACGGATGTGACCTGTAATTGTTGTATTCCTGTTTTCGCGTCTCGCGATTGTCAGTGTCAATTTCCAATTCTTGTAAGAGTCCCTGAAAAGCTTCAATGTCGTCTTTGCAACGTCCTGCCAAAATAATATGTCGTAAATGTTCAGGCAGTTTGATTAAGCAAATGCGGATGAGTTCTGAGGGGCTGTATGGGTTTGACAGGTACTGATTCCTGGGCAACACGTCTTCAAAATATTTCACAAGACTGGAAAATTCAGATTGTTCGAAATGTTTCATCATTATGATGCTATTTTTTACTCAGTCTTGTGTAGCTTGAGACCAATATGCTGAGAGGAAGGCGTGATAAAATTCTCCTTCACTGTGACAATCGTGAATGACCGATCCCATTCTTACAGCTGGTTCATTCTCTAAATAGCCACACATAAATTCTAATCTGTGTTCTAAAGACCAGTTGGGAGGAAAATAATGAGAGAATTGATGGAGCCATGCTTGTGGATGAATGTCGTTGCCAGAATTCTTAAACGTTTTGAATTTACGTGTAGTAATGAACAGTTTGTAGTCAAAATAATCGTGTCGGCGAGTAGCATATCGGTCATTGTTACGTCGTGTCGGCGGTTCCATCTCAAAATTCGGTGCACCTTGCCAATTTCTTTCACAATTTCCGAAATGCCCTGTGTTATTATTTTGTGGCTTTTCCGTATTTCTAAGTCCCTCTTCCCGTGCTGGAGCGCGAGTAACCTCTGAAATATGTAGTTTTTGTATTACTTGTGCCAACTGATCTTGTACTTCCCGGATTTCTCTTTGGTGTTGCGTATTAATTTGATTCTGATTTTGTTTGAATTTCTTAATTTGTTCATACTCTTCTGTGTCAGTGATGGCTACAGGTCTTGTGTCATTCAGATCATCATCTACCTTTGCAGATAAGTTAGTGAACTGATCCGAAAGTTCGGCTACTTTCTCCGATAGGGTACTTATTTCCTCAGTGCGTTTTTCTGAACCAACTTTCAGGGTGTCCATTTGTGTTGAAATCGTATTCACTGTGTCTTTAAAGTTTTCCTGAGTTTTTGCAAGTAGCGTAACCGAATCGGTAGATGCAACTGAGTCAATTTTAGCCCACAAGGTCTCATGATTTTCATGAACAATGGTTTGCAGTTCTTTTATGGCTGCTTCGTGATTCTGTAATGCATTTTCATGCCGCGAAAAAATAGGTTGAAATTGCTCACAAATTTGTGTTTTTACGTCATTACAGACTTTTTGGCATTTCGATTCAATGTTATGTAACTCAGTAGTTAAATCTTCACGTGTTTGTTCAAGTGTGGTGTCTAACTTTTGAAGCTTTGCTGTGTTTGTCTCTGATTTTGTTCCATTGTGTCTAACTTTTGAAGCTTTTGCTGTGTTTGTCTCTGATTTTGTTCCATTGTCTCTAAATGTTGCTGTGTTTGTCTCTGGTGTTGTTCCATTGTGTCTAACTTTTAAAGATTTTGTTCCATTGTGTCTTACTTTTGTAGCTTTTGTCCCATTTGTTGCATTAATTGTAATAACAATGCGCTGGTGTCTGAAACATGTTCCTCAGTGCTATTCGGCAGTGCATTTGAACCGGCAATATTCGCATTTTGAAAAGCAGAAAATGTGTCTTGACTTATTTGAGAAAACGTCGAGGACGCAAAACCTGAATCTACAGTATTTGCAAGATTGTATCCTGTCATTTCGGATTCCTGAGGCAAGCTGTTGCTGACCGATCGATCGATAATGCTTCCCTGTTCGCTAATTGTTTCACTGCCGACACCATAATTTGCAGCCCGCTCCATTTCCCTATGCACAATTACCAAATTACTACTTTGAACATTAGTTAATTCATTACTCGGCGGCGCTAACACACTGCTTCCGTCTTCACTGTCATTTCTCAATTTACTTTGGAGCCTAGTATTACGTTTTTCACACGCCATTATTGTCACAATATTTCACACGACAACACAGAAAAGCACAATTTGAAGAGCAAAATAAGAAAACACATTAACATAGCATTGAAAATAATATCTCGTTAATAGCAAGCGCAGCTGCGAAATACTTGGTGCAAATCTACATGCATGCCACAACTGTTTTACTGCACAAGAATGGAAAACTACAACTACAAAGGAAATTCTCTCTACAATTACGCGCTAGCAATAAACAAAGGTTGCAATAATTATACAAACTACAAGAAAAAATCAGAAGATTCCAGTGAGGTATCCTCGGCTAAGGGTCGACATATGGAACGTCCCCTTAGAAAAATTAATTAATTACTGTGCTGATAAAACTCTTACATTATTTGATTTTCAAACAGCTGAGCAGAACGGAACGCACTCAGACATTTCGCTTTTTACCTTTTCTGATCAACACTAAACTGACACACAATATTTTTAGCGCAACGGAATCTGGCTTTCAAAAATCCCTACAAAAGAATGGCCTCGACTAACATTAACCTATACCTTTCACAAATCACTTATCTCACTAAAAATCTTCGTTACTCGAACTACTGCAATACAGCAAGCGCCACTATTGCCAGCTAAATAAAACATTCAAACTACTGAAGGCACTAACTACTGATAGGCACAGTTGGCAAATGAAAGATTTAGATAATGACCAAACAATGTATTTACCTTAATAGTGTTCAAAAGTCATAATATGTATAGCAGTTCATGACATCCAGTCTTACAAATTTCAAAACTCCGCCATTTCTCTCCCCACATCCACCACTGCTGGCGGCTCACCTCCAACTGCGCAACGCTACGCGCTGTTAACATCCAACTGCCCAACACTACAATGGCAGACAACAATGCAAACTAGCCACAGACTGCACACAGCACAGCCAGTGATTTTCATACAGAGCGCTACGTGGCGTTACCAGTAAGAAAACCTAAACAGCCTACTTACACAGTGTTTGACAGATTCTCTTTATGCCGCTGACATAGATGTTGCCATGTTACAAGAGGTTGTAACACCTAGAGTAGCGGACACAACAGGTTATGAAATCATCATCAGCATCGGAAATGTAGAAGGAACGGCGGTTTTATTCAGAGAGTGTATTGCGTGTCGACCTCAAGCGATTTTACAAACTGGTCTGGGTATAACCGTTCAACTTAATGATCTCATTTTAATTAGCGTATAGGCGCCATCTGGGACTAGTGAAAGACGACACAGAAGTAAATTTTACGGAATGGGGTAGTTGAACTGCTAAGAACGTCGGGGCCGCCGCATTGATAGGATCAATCATGGCTTCTTATTCAGCACCATGCAGAAAATGGATTTCAATGACCACTTTATAGCTGTCATTCGTAAATGTATCAGTGGTGATTTTTCAAGGATTAAAATCAATGGACAACTGACTGAAACATTTACAGTGTAACAGTCTCTACTTCAAGGATTTCCATTGTCTATGGCATTATATGCGATCGCGGTGGAACCTTTGCTTTCGGCAATGCACCAGCCATTGAGAGGACTACAGATTATCAGTATTAAGACAGTTCTCACGATTATGCTGACGACATAAGCGTTCTTGTAAATTCGAGTAGAGAGCTCGATGAAGTACGACGCTTGGTATACCGGTACTCACAATCCTCTGGCGCAAAAGTCCGAAATAATGCTTCTTACAATAGTGCAATAGGTGGGCACTGGTTAGATGTAACTGAAGAGAGACTCCAACTCGGATTGTGGTTAAGGGCGAATCCCAAGCTCATCGCTCCGAACAATTGGGAGCGGAAGCTTAATAACGTCAGAGACTTGTTGAAGTACCATCACATGCGATCGTTAGAGCGACTGCACAAAGTTCAGTTTATAAAAACCTTCATACGTAGCAAAATATATCATGTCGCAGCCGTCTTACCGATACCGCAGGTTACCGCACATAAAATACTAGCTGCAGCGGGTTGGTATATGCGGAAACAAAATATTTTTAAAGTGTCCTTCCACACGGCGACTTTGCAGAGGACTTGGAGTTAAAGAAGTTAAATATAGATGTGACGCACTGTTTCTAACACATACCACTAAGACAGGTATCACGAATCTTCCGTTCCTCTCGTTAGATCCTGGGGATGGGAACGCTTCTGTTAATGTAGCACATGTTGATGCCAGCCTAGATTATGTCCGAAAGTACTATGTCGGTTGGAGCTATGTAAGACATCCACCAGCACAAACCAACACTAGAACCGTCTATGATTATATTACAAGACATCGACTTCACAACCCAATTCAGGTAAGATGTCCTACTAAAAACTGGATGAACGTCTGGAAAAATATCAACAATAAAATTCTACCAAATAGATTCAGTGCATTATGGTACGACGTTGTAAACGAAACCACAGCGGCATGATTATGAAAAATCAAATTGAGTCCACCTCCATATTACGACAAATGTCGGCTTGTAGAAACTGTAGCGCACATGTTCTTTGGAGCTGGACTAGGAAGAAATTAGCACTTATCAGCAGAACTGCTGAAAGTCATATACCGATAACTGAAGCTTTACACCCCCACAGGAAATATCAACCGTCCGCAAAGAATAACAGTTATTCGCGGCTTCTGGGACATTTTGTGTCTTACATGTTAACAAACAAAACCTCGAACTTAAAAGAGTACATGTTTTATATTGCAGAAGAACATTTTAAGTTGAAGAAAAATAACAAATATAAGGATTGGTTTCAAAATTTTTTATCGGTTGCCTTATATGGGCTACAAAGAGGTGGACAGTTTTATTGATTAGAAGAGGAATACTATTCTTTCTGTTTTTTATTCCTGGAATCTTCCTTTATGTTGGTTGTAAAATGAGAAGTGTTTTAATTTGGCAAAACCTCTCCAGCTCCGAAATTTCTTTCATTTGTTGACAATGTATGGGTTCCTTACAGACCACCTATGCATCCAGTGCATAATAAACTAAATTGTGAATATGTTTCTGTATGAATGTTTGTTAGTTTTTTTTTCTATCACCCTTTTGCCTGTTGTGAGTTATGTTCTGCAAGGAACGCACGCCATTTGAAGCGGCAATCTGTAATATATTTTACCTTAATTACTACTTCATTTTGTTCTAAAATTTACAGTACATATGGGAACAAACATGGAGTACATGGGAATAATGGAGCTACTCAGTGACAGGCATGGAGCAGGCACAGTGGCCAGGCCTCGGATCTTCCACACCTGCCCTCTTTGCCTCCGCCTGTCTGTTGCGGGAAGTCTTCTCAAAGCCAATAAAATAAAAAAAATAAAAACAAAGAAGATATATTACAATAAATGTGAGCGGATGACAGGTATGGGGACGGCATCTGGTCAGGCCTCAGAATTCTTGACCCCTAACCTCTTTGCCGCCACCTGCCAGGTACCCACACGAAAAAAAAAAATCCTCAGTCGGATAGAACTCTGCCGTGAAAGCAGGATATAAAAGTGGCTCAGTTGGTTAAAAAAGTGGCTCTGTTGGATAGAGCAACAAGAAAAAAGATAATGGCTCAGTTGGACAGAGAGAAAATAAAAAAGGCTGAGATGGATAGAGCGTCTGCCATGTAAGCAGGAGGTCCCAGGTTCGAGTCTCAGTCAGGGCTCACATTTTCAACTGTCCCCATTGATATTTGTCATCGTCTGTAAGCAGCTAAAGGTCTGGATTTCATTGTAATTTCATATCTGCTAGTTGTCTACCCCACAACCTTAGCAAGAACAGTACCGATACATACGTACCACTTATGAGGGGGCAACTTGTACGTGGAGCACGATTTTGTAATGTATTTCATGAAAAATTACATGTAATGTTTTTCACATGTAGAAGAGATTCTATCTTTGACACCACTAAACCAAAGTTGTTGCGTGAGTGGCAGAGTCGATTGTAAATAGGGGCGCGCAGAGCACAGTAGCAATTGCCGTTGCACTCTCTTAAAGATAGGATGTAAGACTTAAAGCTAGTGGCAACGTGTGAGAATTTAGCTGATGGCCTATCGACGTAGCATAACACAGTTGTGTAAGGTAATGAAATTTTGTATATTAAATTTTATCCTTATGCAAGAATCTGTCGGTATGTGAAACCTTCCGAAAGACTTTATGTTTCAAGCTGCCATCAGTCTGCCTCATAACGAAGACATCTAAGAAGAATGTTGCATTGTCTTTCTCCATTTCCAGGGTAAACTGGATTCTAGGATTTATGCTATTTAAATAACAAAAGAATTCCTCTATATATTTTTTGCCGTGTGACCAAACGACAAATATATCATCCACGTATCTATACCATCGACATGGTTTCTTATTCGCTTTTTCCAGAGATAATTGTTCGAATTTTTCTTCTAAAAATTGACGATCGTTGGATTCAATGGGTTACCCATGGCCACACCATTAATCTGCTCATAAAACTCATCCTCCCACTGGAACTGACTAAAGCTGAGACAGTGTCTGAAAAGAGCAGTCAAATCTGCTGGGAAAACATCCGCTATGTAAACCATAAATTCGTTAAGCGGAATCATCGTAAATAAAGGCGCTATATCAAAACTGACAAGAATATCCTCAGGGGCCAAAGCTACACCCCTCTGTTTCTCAATGAAATGACGCGAGTCTTTTACATAAGAATCAGTTCTGCCAATATGTGATTGTAAACAAGATGCCAGACATCTTGCTATTTGGTACGTTGGGGAATTAATAGCACTGACAATGGGTCTCAGAGGAAAGTTAATCTTAAGAACTTTAGGTAGGCCATAAACTCTGGAACTCATAGCTTCACTCCTCAACAGACCTTCCTTCTCCTCCTTTTGAACTGAAGCAGATGACTTTATCAGCATATTTCTTTTCCTTGGTATGCTAGATGTAGGGTCTTTCTTAAGTTTATTATATTGTCCTGACGTTAAAAGATCCTAAATCGTACTTCTACAATCCTCTTTATTCATAACAACAGTATCGTTACCTATATCAGAAGGAAGAACCACCATCCCTTCGTCTGCATTTAAATCTCTGAGAGGCCTTCCCTCACCTTTCGTTAGGTTAATTTCCAAAGGTTTACTGAGGCACAAGACCCTGGTGGTTTCGATTCGCATTTGCAGTTTCTTTGGGGAGGGTTCGTATCCCTGCTTCAACGTTCGCAAGTATCTCCTCAACTGGTACATTCGTAGGTGTAATATCAAAGTTTCCTCCTTTTGCAAGGACCGAAATTTCATCTTGAGACAATACTCTCTGTGATTTATTAATTACAGTATCTGACATGACAAAGTTACTAGTACTTAGCACATTAGTTTTAAATTTATCAAACTTCTTCTTCTGCCTACTATCAATTACTTCCATTATAGACTCCATCGACATAAACGTCAGGTAATCTATTTCATTCCACAGATCTACCGATACCTTGCTAGCATGGACAACAAGTCTCTGTAACGCAAGAGAAAGGTTAGAGTACAAAGTAAATGTACTTTCTTCTTACGTGAAACTTCCAGCCATCTGAGTGATTCTGAAACATTTGTCCCCGTAGAGTCGACTAATCCTACAATGAAGGCTATCACGACCGGATGTTTCAACTGCTGAGAATTCTTCCGGGTTGTATGGCTGTGGTACATGGAACTCTTCTATCCCTGACGTTTCGTCTAAAGCTACGTTGTACGTCTTCGGAGGGGCGCCTGGTTGTGCTGAGTCTTTCCGACTGACGAGTCGGACATAGAAGAAAGGACTAAATACCGTGGAAAGTGGGCGTGGTCTGCATTTTACGTGATATGAGAGATAAACCCTGTCAAGGATAAAACATTACAATCGGTCTTAGTTTATAACCCTGTAGTCACCTGACCAGAAGTCTTGTTCCTCATGCCAACGAACTTCACTAATTCCCACTATATCTAACTTTAACCCATCCATTTCCCTTTCTAAATTTTCTAACCTACCTGCCCGATTAAGGGATCTGACATTCCACGCTCCGATCCGTAGAACGCCAGTTTTCGATCTCCTGATAACGACATCCTCTTGAGTAGTCCCCGCCCGGAGATCCGAATGGGGGACTATTTTACCTCCGGAATCATTTAATCATACAGTAAAGCTGCATGCCCTCGGGAAAAATTACGGCCGTAGTTTCCCCTTGCTTTCAGCCGTTTGCAGTACCAGCACAGCAAGGCCGTTTTGGTTACTGTTACAAGGCCAGATCAGTCAATCATCCAGACTGTTGCCCTTGCAACTACTGAAAAGGCTGCTGCCCCTCTTCAGGAACCACACGTTTGTCTGGCCTCTCAACAGATACCTCTCCGTTTTGGTTGCACCTACGGTACAGCTATCTGTATCGCTGAGGCACGCAAGCCTACCCACCAACGGCAAGGTCCATGGTTCATGGGGGGTAAAGCAGGAGTAGGTTTAATAATGAATAGGAAAATAGGAATGCGGGTACTCTACTACCACAAACAGCATAGTGAACGCATTATTGTGGCAAAGATAGATACGATGCCCACGCCTACAACAGTAATACAAGTTTATATGCCAACTAGCTCTGCAGATGACGAAGAAATTGAAGAAATGTATGATGAAATAAATTATTCAGATAGTGAAGGGTGATGAAAATTTAATAGTCATGGGTGACTGGAATTCGGTAGTAGGAAAAGGGAGAGAAGGAAATGTAGTAGGTGAATATGGATTGGGGCTAGGAAATGAAAGAGGAAGCCGCCTGGTAGAATTTTGCACAGAGCATAAGTTAATCATAGCCAACACTTGGTTCAAGAATCATAAAAGAAGGCTGTATACATGGAAGAATCCCGCAGACACTAAAAGGTATCAGATAGATTATATAATGGTAAGACAGAGATTTAGGAACCAGGTTTTAAATTGTAAGACATTTCCAGGAGCAGATGTGGACTCTGACCACAATCTATTGGTTATGATCTGTAGATTAAAACTGAAGAAACTGCTAAAAGGTGGGAATTTAAGGAGATCGGACCTGGATAAACTGACTAAACCAGAGGTTGTACAGAGTTTCAGGGAGAGCATAAGAGAACAATTGACAGGAATGGGGGAAAGAAATACAATAGAAGAAGAATAGGTAGCTCTGAGGGATGAAGTAGTGAAGGCAGCAGAGGATCAAGTAGATAAAAAGACGAGGGCTAGTAGATATCCTTGGATAACAGAAGATATATTGAATTTAATTGATGAAAGGAGAAAATATAAAAATACAGTAAGCGAAGCAGGCAAAAAGGAATACAAACGTCTCAAAAATGAGATCGACAGGAAGTGCAAAATTGCTAAGCAGGGATGGCTATAGGACAAATGTAAGGATGTAGAAGCGAATATCTTTAGGGGTAAGATAGATACTGCCTACAGGAAAATTAAAGAGACCTTTGGAGATAAGAGAACCACTTGTATGAACATGAAGAGCTCAGATGGAAACCCGGTTCTAAGCAAAGAAGGGAAAGCAGAAAGGTGGAAGGAGTATATAGGGGGTCTATACAAGGGCGATGTACTTGAGGACAATATTATGGAAAAGGAAGAGGATGTAGATGAAATGGGAGAAACGATACTGCGTGAAGAGTTTGACAGAGCACTGAAAGACCTGAGTCGAAACAAGGCCCCCGGAGTAGACAACATTCTATTACAAGTACTGACGGCCTTGGGAGAGCCAGTCCTGACAAAACTCTACCATCTGGTGAGCAAGATGTATGAGACAGGCGAAATACCCTCAGGCTTCAAGAAGAATATAATAATTCCAATTCCAAAGAAAGCAGGTGTTGACAGATGTGAAAGTTACCGAACTGTCAGTTTAATAAGTCACAGCTGCAAAATACTAACGCGAATTCTTTACAGACGAATGGAAAAAGTGGTAGAAGCCGACCTCAGGGAAGATCAGTTTGGATTCCGTAGAAATGTTGGAACACGTGAGGCAATACTGACCCTACGACTCATGTTAGAAGCTAGATTAAGGAAGGGCAAACCTACGTTTCTAGCATTTGTACACTTAGAGAAAGCTTTTGACAATGTTGATTGGAATACTCTCTTTCAAATTCTGAAGGTGGCAGGGGTAAAATACAGGGAGCGAAAGGCTATTTACAATTTGTACAGAAACCAGATGGCAGTTATAAGAGTCGAGGGGCATGAAAGGGAAGCAGTAGTTGGGAAGGGAGTGAGACAGGGTTGTAGCCTCTCCCCGAAGTGATTCAATCTGTATATTGAACAAACAGTAAAGAAAACGAAAGAAAAATTCGGAGTAGGTATTAAAATCCATGTAGAAGAAATAAAAACTCTGATGATCGCCGATGACATTGTAATTCTATCAGAGACAGCAAAGGTCTTGGAAGAGCAGTTGAATGGGTAGTGTCTTGAAAGGAGGTTATAAGATGAACATCAACAAAAGCAAAACGAGGATATTGGAATGGAGTCGAATTAAGTCGGGTGATGCTGAGGGAATTAGATTAGGAAATGAGACACTTAAAGTAGTAAAGGAGTTTTGCTATTTGGGGAGAAAAATAACTGATGATGGTCGAAGTAGAGAGGATATAAAATGTAGACTGGCAATGGCAAGGAAAGCGTTTCTGAAGAAGAGAAATTTGTTAACATCGAGTATAGATTTAAGTGTCAGGAAGTCATTTTTGAAAGTATTTGCATGGAGTGTAGCCATGTATGGAAGTGAAACATGGACGATAAATAGTTTGGACAAGAAGAGAATAGAAGCTTTTGAAACGTGGTGCTACAGAAGAATGCTGAAGATTAGATGGGTAGATCACATAACTAATGAGGAAGTATTGAATAGGACTGGGGAGAAGAGAAGTTTGTGGCACAACTTGACTGGAAGAAGGGATCGGTCGGTAGGACATGTTCTGAGGCATCAAGGGATCACCAATTGGAGGGCAGCGTGGAGGGTAAAAATTGTAGAGGGAGACCAAGAGATGAATACACTAAGCAGAATCAGAAGGATGTAGGTTGCGGTAGGTAGTGGGAGATGAAGAAGCTTGCACGGGATAGAGTAGCGTGGAGAGCTGCATGAAACCAGTCTCAGGACCGAAGACCACAACAACAAGAACATCGATCATAGTACGTCAAAGATAAAAACTTCTTATCGATTGTGAAGCGCCATTGTCCATATATCGCTGAGTTTCATGGCTTCTTCTTTTCTTTTAAAATTATCCCCATGTTTATATATTTCAATGATTTCTCTATATAGCCGTGGATAATATTTCATCGTAGTACATAAAACATCGGTTTCCGAAACTTTCACTACTTGATCACCCGACTGAAGAACATGTTCCGCCACGGCTGACTTGTCTGTTTTCAATAGGCGGCAAAGACTTTTATGTTCCTTCAACCGTGTAATCACACTTCTCTGCCGGCCGTGGTGGCCACGCGGTTAAAGGCGCTACAGTCTGGAACCGCGCGACCGATACGGTCGCAGGTTCGAATCCTGCCTCGGGCATGGATGTGTGTGATGTCCTTAGGTTAGTTAGGTTTAAGTAGTTCTAAGTTCTAGGGGACTGATGACCTTAGAAGTTAAGTCCCATAGTGCTCAGAGCCATTTGAACCACACTTCTCTTTGTACTTCCAGTGTAGACCCCACCACATGTACGCGGAATCTTGTACACACCACCTGCACACAGAGGGGGACGTTTATCCTTGACGGAACGAAGTGCTTGGCCTATTTTCTTAGTTGGTCTGAATATCGGTCGAACGTTATGTTTCCTTAAAATCTTTCCGATTTGATCCACTACTTTTTTGATGAAGGGTAGAGAAACCTTGTTCTTCCATCGCTGTGTTCTATCGTTGTCCTTAGGCCTCCTGTTATTCGGTCGCACAACTCTATTTAATTCCTTACTAGGGTACCCATTCTTCTCAAAAGCCTGCTTTAGATGTTTTAACTTGGCGTCAAGGTATTTCGGAGCACAGATCCTTTTAGCTCTGTCGACTAAACTTTTAATTACACCTCTTTTGTGTTGTGGATAAAGAACGTTTGTTTGAAACATTTTGTAATTTGCATCTGGACAAACAGTTATTTAGGGTGGTCAAGATAAATGGGACACCCTTTGTATAAGGCGCACCGGCACGGACGGGATCTACATGCCTCATCCCACCATTACCCTTTAACCAAATGGGCCCACAGGATTAATAACGAAGATCTTGTGAAGACTGAACTACAAAAACTCAGATCCATTTTTCGAGCCAATGGTTATGGAATGGAGATAGACAAACTATGGCTACAAAGGATGAAATCAATAAATAACTGCGGAAGAAAGCACAAAACATCGCCATAGTAGCATATATTCCAGGAGTCTGAAAGTGTGGGGAAAATTCTCCGCTGAGCAGCTATCAAGCCGATTTTTCCAAGCAGCAACGGAATAAAAGAAGTTCTTGGATCAACGGTACATGCGTGCCGCAGGAGTTTACGAAATCGGATGCAAGTCAGGACTAGTGTATGTAGATGAGACGGGACGACTGATCAGCACGCGGATATCTGAACATGAACGATACATTCGACTAAGACAACACACGAAGTCAGCGGTTGCAGAACAGATGGCTGAGTACGGTAAAGAGATACAATTTCGAGAAGCCCGCGTACTGGGGAAACAGCCTCTTACCTTCAGCAGGGAGAGCAGAGAGCTGACAGAAACAGCCAAGCTACCTGTCACCATGAACAGAGGCTTGCGGCGTCTTGGCTGCCAGCAGTGTCAGCGCTACGGTACGGCAGCTCACGCGGAGCAACACAGAGGCGTTCGTGCCGCAGGCAGAATACGCAGAATACTGGAGCGCCACAGCCGCTGCCAGGCAGCAAGTAAACGTTGCTACGTCTCAACTGCCGCCCGTTTCCCATTCGCCTATATCCAACAGAGGCAAGCAATTCGGTAAACACCAATGAAGAACGTCTGTCTCCACCAACGAAAAGAAGTAATGCAGACACCAATGAAGAACCTCGAACACTCCTCCTCCTCATCCTTAGTGCCCTATTAGATCACAAAAACAGCCTTTCCGTCAGTACACAAAGACCAAAATTTCTCTCAGTCAGCAGTTAGCAAAAACACCCTGATGAAGGCCATTTGCAACCGTGGCCGAAATTTCGGAAAATTTTAGACATTAAGATTGCTGTCACATACCTAGAAGAATTTTACTGACATTATATTTACGTTCTAAAGCTTACTTGCCTATACAAAATATTTAGTAAGATCTATGTTTTATGCAAAAAAACTAATTAAATACCATGAGGATAGTCGTGGCGTGGTAATAAACTCCCTTATATACAAACCAAGCGATCCTTGGTTTTATTTTGCCCACTGTTTATATGTTACACAGTCATAGGTTGCGGCTACCAAAGACATCCTACACAAGTAGTCAGACTCATAATGACTATGATTTTTAAGAAGGTAGTAGATGGGCGCATATCTTGTAAGTAGCCTGTTTACGTGTTTATATGTTGGCAGCGTGATAGATTGCATTAATAACTCTGGTAGCGCTGTGCGCGCTCTGTTAGAGACTCTGTGGCCGGCCACACTAGCAGCTGCAAGTTAACAGTCAGCGGTGATAGCAGTTGGAGGTCAACTGCCAGCAGTGATGGAAGTTGGAGGTGAACAGGCAGCAGTGATGGAAGTTAGGAGTGAGTAGTCAACAGTGATGGAGGTTAGAGGTTAATAATTAGCGGTGGTGGCGGTTTGCAGTATTAGCGCGACTGGATGGTCTGAATGTATATCCGTCATTGAGATTTATTACTGATGATTATATAATTTTTGAATTGGTGGCCCGATTCTTAAGGTAAATGCATTGTTTGCTCTTCAACAAAAATATCTTTCCTTGGCTAACTACATGCCTGTTATTTGTTAGAGCCTTCATTAGTTAGAATCTTTTATTTGGCTGGCTGCTGGCTGCTGGCTGCTGTATTGCAGTACTTCGTGAAATGAATATTTTTGCGAGGTAAGTGACTTATGAAATGTATAGGTTATTCTTATGATTTCTACTAATTCAGGGCCCTTCTTTTGTAGTAATTATTTGAAGTCAGTTTATCATTTTTGAGCAGTCAGATTGCGTTGCGCTAGAATATTAAGGGTCAGTGTTGAGATGATAAACAATATGAAAGAGACAGTACGTTCAGTTTCCCTCAGCAGTTTAAGCAGATTCACTTGCATTCATTTTCACTCAGCAGTTTCAGAAATAAATAACGTAGAAGTTTCCCCTTCTCAGTTACTGCAATTTAAGCAAAAAATTTATTTTATTAATTAAAGAAGTTTCAAGCTTTCCAAGGCATCCCTCGCGGCTACTCTCAAAATGCAGATGGGTCAATAATGATGGATAGTGTAACGATGCAGAGCCCAACATACATCGCTACGTCATCCATTTCCTCTTAAATATTCTTGCGGTGGTTATTTCACTTACGAAATATTTTAGATTCCTCTCTCATTCTCCTGGTGGGTTCTACTCACAAAGTAGTTGTCAGCAAGAAGAGGAACCTAGATAATATTCTATGTATTGGAGCGTGTGACGTAATAGATATGAATGTGAAGCAGATATTACAGAGTTTGAAGCGAGAAATGTGCAGTCTGAGAGTAAACTAAAATAGATTCTGGATTTTCGGGTAACACCAGTGCAAGCGGCCGAAGTAACAAATGGTGCCATAGTTATAAATATTTACGTAGGTAACTTGATGAGTTGCTATGAATGTCACACAGGCTCAATTACATCCGTCACAACTGAAACACCATGTATCACTCTCCAGGTTTACATCCCCAAGTTGAAATTGCCTTTATGAAGAAGTGGAGACACAATAGGACATATTTCAATAAATACACATATAATATTTCAAAGGCAGATGAAAGTTGGGCTCTCTTACATAACTTAAACTGCGTGCCAGGAAAGAGACTGGAATACATTTCTATGGCGATATTATTTCTCCAACACTCTGTCACATGATGAACTCTTCAGAGAAAGATGGACTGCTAATGTTGCATTTCGTGTTTGCAAGGAACGGATCTTAAGGTCTTACATTAAGGTAATGATTTTTAAACGTAATAGGCTTGGTGAATGGAATGATAGGAAAGAAGGTTCTGACATCTTGCGACACGTTTTTTACACAGTATACCGAAAACTTTCTTCTGAATCTACGAACGAACACAACACATAATTCGAAATGACTGATACCGGCAAGGCAAAGTATTAACTGGACTTTTAATTGTTGAACAATTATTCAAGCCAAATTCTAGACTTCGAAGTGAAGTCAGAAGACAGTAGCTATAAGACAACGTAGATGCAAAGGATAATCGTGATGTATAAGAGGATTGAACACAATGAAAATGAAGAAGTTTATACGGTGATGTAGAATACTAAAAACTCAAGAGTAAATAAGTGGCAATTCTGCCACTGTCCTGTTTAAAAGAGTGGAGAATTAGTGATGAAGGCACCTGCGCCGTTCTCAGTATTTCCCCAGTTCCTTATCACAGCTATCCTTAGAACACAAGCAAACATTTATCCTACCGCCAAACTTAGTGTAAATACTTGAAACTGCACAATCATTTCAGAGGAGCCCAGAGATATCTTTTCTAACATTATAGAAAAATATGCTGTGTCATCTCTGATTACCTCGGTGTTCATAATGTGCTGCGATGTTACTTCGCTTAGATACTTTTATGACACTATAGCTTCATTGTGAACTCTAAATGGTACACTGACGAAAATGTTAAAAGTAATCTACCTCAGAGTGCATCTGACTTCGTGAGATGTACGTGCGAAATGTTTCAGAATCGATCCTGTGACCGATCACCGACACAGCATGTCACAGCGGTACTCCAGCTGTTCACTCACGTGACGTGGTATTTGCGTGATGGGGCAACACTGCTTCCGGATATACCGCCGAGGTTACGAGGCGTTTGATTCTGGGGACAGTGAGTCATCGTGAGAAACGAGAAACTGGAACTTACACTAGAATCACTGTCGTACTCGTATATCGAAGTCGTCACCTAGTTCGAGCTACAGCTGCATCTTCCCAGAAGTCACTTTCGACAGGACGTTAAACCGTCACTTACTTTGTGATCTAGACCAAGGCAAGACAAAGGCCAGTCAATAAGCTCTCGCAGTCGTCGTCTTACATACGGAGATCATGCATACACCTTATACATATTCAAAAAGTTTATGTCTATCGTTTCCTTATGCTGCCTATATCTCTGCATTCTTTCACATTGTAGTTACGGGTTTTCTTGGGCACCCTTTCCTCTTCTAGTCTATTCAGATGTTGGTTGCACCTTTCTCTGCATTCAGTTTATTCTTCACAGCTTAGCTTGCCTGGCTTCGCTCGCGTAGACTGTACGGTCTGCACATTTTTGTTTGTTTTTCTGTAATGAAATGTTATTCAAAAATTACAACACCTTCTAACCTTTTTTCGCTAATTAAGACCATAGAAGCATGGTCTTTGCCGAATGTACTTCTGACCAAAATGTGAATCTAGTAATCAGAATCCAAGTTTCGTGTTGTGATAGTTCCATAGAAACATTCATCCCCTGACACATATTTCTTTGTACGTAACTTGAAAGGTGGCTACACTGAGCCACTGCGCCAGAGATTGCGCCAAAGAGTATTATTAAGCCGTCTCCACAGTGCTTGTCGAGAGCTCGTAGTAGTCAGTGCCTGTTAAGAACTCGTAGAAGACAGTGCTTGTTAAGAGCTCGTAGTAGTCAGTGCGTGGGCAGAGCTCGTAGAAGACAGTTCGTGTTGAGATGTGCTAGTGGGCAAGGCTTGTCGAGATGTTGTAGTAAGGAGTGTTTGTTCCATGTTTTATCCAGTTATTTGATGGGAGAGATAGCAGATGTTATTCTAATGAAGATATTGTAATGATCAGAGTGCATTTCGTCAATATATATAAAGGTAAAAACCACTATGTTCTTTATTATTTGTGTGTCTGAAATAATGCATCATTACAGGTTCAGTCAACAAAGCATCTGGCTTGTGTTCTTGTATTAGAGTGTAATTCTGGTTTTCTTGCGTAATTATAGTTTTTCTAATTTTCTTTTATCACGTCAGTATAATTGGTATTTAAAATTCTTGTTTTGTTGACGAAGAACCGTGCCAGATGTGCGTTGAGTCATACTACCACATACAGAACAGCTACACTTGTGCTTTGTTGGCTTCGTAGATTTTATAGTTGCTGGGGACTTAATTAATTAATTGTGTTAACGAAATTTTCATTTCATTCTTTGTTGTTGTTCTTTGCAGTCAGATAGCGTAATAATACTAGTCAGGGCCAACCGTTTACGAGAAATAGCGTAATCGGACATACAGCGACCAATAAATTAAAAAATTATTTTCAATCGTATTTAATTAAGCCCCCATGCACGTGGCGACCGCTGCTTCGGATCGTCCCTTGGAATCTTCTGATTGTAAAAATAGTGCACTGTAGTATTGTTGTAGTAATTTGAGTTTAGTAATTGTAGTTTATATTGCATGTGTAGATTTGGTAATTGGCAGTCTTCTAATGGTATTTTTCAAAATTTATTTAAATTTGTTGTCTTGTCAACGGGTTTGACAATTTTGTGCAATTATTTCAATTGTTCGTTAATCGCGTTTGAGGGAAATATTTTGTGTGAATGGTATTGTTGGAGATAAAGTGTCATTGTGTGCAATTTTCATATAGTGACGAGTTTTGTATATTTTGTAAATGATTACGCGGTCAATGAAACACGCAAAAATGATGAATAGTCAGAATAACGAAATTGTTGACATGGCGAACTCGCCAACACAGGACAACAGTATGATGAATAATGGTGTTGTAAACAATTTAATAAGCAGGGAAAATAGTCCGGAAACAGTTCAAAATTTTTCACAATCGAAAAATTCTCAGATTGCGTGGTTAACGACAGAAGAAATGGAGCAGTTAATGAGTGCTATATTAAATTTGGGATCACAGTTACGATCTGAAATTAGAACTGAGATGGAAGCAATGACAACACGGTTATGCTCACGAATAGGGACATGTTTCAAAAATACGAATGATGAATCAAAGAAAGAAATTAGAGAAGAAGTACAGCCGATTTTGAATGCTGATAATAATAGTTTAATATCAACAGAAATCAGACAAGAGGAACAGGGCAGGGAACAGCAAGAAAAAGATCGCGTGATAGTACAGAAATTTTCAGAGTTAAATTTACAACGTGCAAAAGATAAGGAAGAAATATTTGAGAGAATCGAAGAATCCGTACCAAATGACAGAATAAATAATCTAACACAACAATATGAACAGTTAACTACCAAATGTGTCAATACTGAAATCCGGGTCGCGACACTTACGGAAGACGAAAATAAACAGAAGGAAAAAATAGGTGATTTAGCGGAAAGAGTTGAGGAGATATCAGATAAATTGACAAATTTTTGTTTACATGGGGACAGAGATTCGGATGATACAGCTCCATTACCATTCGCAGAAACCGAAGAGTACCAGAACATAAATAAACATGTTGAAAATCAGGGAAAATTTAATGAACGCGTGAAAAGGGAATTTGAGGCATTACGAAAGCAAGTCAAACAAATTGAAGGCGAAATAGTAGGAAAGGTCAGTAGAAGGAACTTAGAATCACAGATAGCAGAGGGGTATGAAGAAAGTAATTTATTTCATTTACGAGAAGTAACAAGAGAGCGCCAGGCGCGCGAACTTGACAATAATCGACATTCGGACTGGGACAGACGCGGTAGGTCTTTGTCGCCACGAGGCGGAAACTTAGACTATAAACACTTTTTGACTGTTCGGAAATTTAAGATCTTTCGTAATTCTAAGAATGAGATACATCCATGTTCATGGTTAGATCAATTTACGTACGCACTTTCGCCAGATGTGCCACAAAGTCACAAACTAGAAATTATGTGCAGCTATTAAGGTCCTCAGGGGATTCACTACTCTAAGTGAATATGTGCCGTAGCGAGCATAGGGCCCCGAGCTGTAGTGGTGCTATTTCTCTTTTAGTTTTCTGTACCGCTGCCTACTCTTTTACTATTCTTTGCATCTGTCAAACCAACTCTCCCACTATCAATCTATCTAGTGAGTAAGTAAACAATAACCGGATTTGACTATTTATCTAAATGAGATTTCGAAAATTACTGTTTGAACCTATTAATGTCCTCAGGGGATTCACTACACTAAGTGAATATGTGCCGTAGCGAGCATAGGGCCCCGAGCTGTAGTGGTGCTATTTCTCTTTTAGTTTTCTGTACCGCTGCCTACTCTTTTACTATTCTTTGCATTTGTCAAAACAACTCTTCGACTATAAATCTATCTAGTGAGTAAGTAAATAATAACCAGATATGACTAATTGTACCTAAAAGTGATTTCGTAAATTACCATTTGGACTTACTGTACCTTCAGCAGCATTCATTCGTAGCTTAAATGAAATTTTACCTGTTTATCTTCGTGACAATATCACTTCATATGTTGCCGATATTCTTATTGCTTAACATTCTTGGAGTTGAGCATAACAAAATTTTGGATTCATCATTACGTATTTTTGCAAAAGTTGGCATTACAGTGAACTTAGAAAAATCTGAATTTGGTCGTTCTCAGGTGAAATTTCTCGGTCACTTTATTTCTACAGAAGGTATTCTTCCTGATCAAAAAATAAAAAAATTAGACGCTATTCGTAATTATGCTGTACCTACCACAAAACGTGAGGTTCGTAGTTTCCAAAATTTTTGTGGAATGATATACTTTTGAAAAATTTTTTGTGGAATGACATACTTGTGAGAAACTAACAGCTACATGTAAACATGCGGAGAGTACAAGGATACCGCGCTGTGTTTTGGCGGCGGCACATACTCAAAGCAACAGTCAAGTCTGCGCGCCACACAAGGCAGTCGTTGACCGCAAACAATTGCTTCCCACGTCACGCGCCTACAGCTGATCGAGCGCTCAGTGCGAATGCACTGACATCCGTAAACAAATACACAGTCTAATTTCTCCGATTAATTTCAGTATAAAGCTATAGTGACTTGATGAATTATGTTATTAACATTCAGTATTTTTCAGGATACGGTTGTATAAAATATTTAAGAACTTCAGGTAAATTCTGTGCGTGTCCGACGTTAAGACGACTTGCTATCGAGAAATTTTCAGGAAGAAAGTAATTTCGAAGAAGAAACTAATAAACTAAAAAGGCCACTATTAATTGAGTTTATTTTTCAGGTAACATATTTCCACTTAGGTACGTACTTTAGACGTAAATTGCTGCTCGCGATTACGTGATTCATACTTTGTGCTAATTTCATGTTCTATGAATTTACGTGTGAAGCGACGTGCTTGCGTACGTTAACCGATTTGGCAATGATTATTAATGAACTGGGTTGTAACTTGTGTATATTATGCATCGCTTGGCTGCACTGCTTTTTCACTGATGTCATATTTTTCTATTATGTGCCTGCTGTGCTTATTTATTTAAATTATAATTGTAACCTGATTAATTGTGCTGACTGTGATTATGTATGTAAGTTATACTTTGTGATTTATCTGCTTGCGCCTTCATGTTTACTTATTAAGTTTACATATTGACACTTATTTGCTTATGCTGATATGATGCTAATGACCTGTTGCTGCTATGCGTATGGATTGCATATTGATACATTTCTGTTGTTGTCATAACTACTCTTTAATTTGGTGTATAGAAATGCTGATGTACAGTGTACGAACATAGAGTTTAGGTTACACTATGGTATAGGTTACAGATTGTTCGCTTGGCAGAGCCTCGTTGTAAGGATTGTGCTGCAACCACTTTTTGACATTCTGTTCTCTACTGGTATATTTACTCGCTATTGCTTGTTTTGCTTACGCTAAGTGCCTTATATTTTTAAGATAAGAAAATGAACTGCTATAATTCGACGAACGACATTAGTACAAGAAACTTCATAGAAGTCACATGAGCTGGAGGTTTTATGGAAGCTGTATAACTTTATGCTAATAGGAAGGAAGCTAACGACATGACATACCATTACTAGGTTTAGACCATTAACAGTTATTACACGGCATTTTTCGTGAGCAATTGAAATAGGAAGTGACACTTGATACAAGAAGTACTCTACATGTTTGCTTCTGCCATAATTCTTGAAGTGGTGTACACACTGTGAAATATTGTGATCATTCACATTCCGTAATCGTACTTAATTACTGAGAGTTATTCGAACTAAGTCTGTTAGAGGTCATGTATGCATTTCTTTGTTTATAATTCATAATGAGCAGAAGATTTGGGTCAGATGGATTACACAGAGGTTGTGTGTTGGCAATGTGTCTTCAGATTGTATGGGATGATGAGCTGAAGTTTGCATTACGATTTTATCTGTACTTGTTCGAGGAGACTGACTAGAGGAAAGAGCTGTTATGGAAGTGAAATGAGATTGGTAATAAGGTTTATATGTATCGACGTATTGAAGAGGTATTATTGAGGTATTATTGAGATTATGTGAAGTTGATGATTATTGGAGTTTTTGTGAACAAGAGGTAAAGTAAATGATATTGATGATAAGGTTTATATGTATCGACGTATTGAAGAGGTATTATTGAGGTATTATTGAGATTATGTGATGCTGATGATTATTGGAGTTTTCGTATATAAGAGGTAAAGTAAGTGAGATGCATATTTTTTTTTTTTTTTTTTGTTGGTCTTATGGAACAAGGAGGATGAAGATAGCGGACTAGAACACTAAAGTAGAAGGAAGATAGTCTATACACACATTTTGTTAAATCACTAAGCAGTATATATTTTTTTTGAAGAGAGGAAGTATTTGCATATCTTGGCTCACTGACAGTTGTTCAACTACAGTACATTTGATCTGGCTTGGCAAACATTGGTCTTGACATGATGACTATGACGTTGACCTAACTATTATTGACTGTTATACATTGCTGCCACTACTACTTGATACACATGATGAACATCAGATTTTGACAGAATTACATTTACACAGTTAACACCATTCAATTACACAGTAGTACTTAATGTGGATGAAAGATGAATGAGTGTGTTTTGTGTGTTTTCCTTTCCTAATCCTACCCACCTATCACGTAAATATTATTTTATTTGTTTGTAGTGGCTTGCACTGACACCCATAAATATTATAGGTTTACTGATATTTGAGTATTTGTAATAGTTAATATGACAATTATCTGATATCATTTGTGTGTTTATTACAATTTGTATGTTAAGTGTAAGAGCATTGTAAAAGCATTTGTATGTGTATTCAAACTATTGTTCATGCCTGAACTGTCTGATTAGTGATGGTGAATATTATGGACTGTTACCTGCACTTTTCAACGTAATGTGTGACACTTAGGAATGGTTAATTTCTGCTGATGAACTGTGTGATCAGTGATAGTGAATATTATGGACTGTTACTTGTACTTTTCTACATGATTGATGCCACTAGGACATGTTTAATTTGTGCTTATATACTCTAATGAACAGCGTGATCAGTGATAGTGAATATCATGGACTGCTCTCTGCACCTGCTCAACATTGCTGGGTGCAACTGATGGACTGCTTCTACTGAAATGATGTCACTTGTTGGTGTCTGCACCTGCTCAACATTACTGGGTGCACAGATGAAGCTACTTGTATGGAAATGAAGTCACTTGTTGCTGTCTGCTCCTACTCAACATTGCTGGGTGCCACTGTTAGAACTGTTTCTACTGAAATGATGTCACTTGCCGGTGTCTGCACCTACTCCACAATGCTGGGTGCCACTGATGGACTGCTTCTACTGAAATGATGTCACTTGTTGGTGTCTGCACCTGTTCCACAATGCTGGGTGCCACAGATGGAACGGCTTCTACTGAAATAATGTCACTTGTTGCTGTCTGCGCCTACTCAACTTTACTGGGTGCCACAGATGGAACTGCTTCTACTGAAATGATGCCACTGGTTGGTGTCTGCACCCGCTCAACATTGCTGGGTGCAACTGATGAACTGTTTCTACTGAAATGAAGTCACTTGTTGCTGTCTGCACCTGCTCAACATTGCTGGGTGCCTCTGATGGATTGCCTCTACTGAACTAATGTGACTTGTTGCTGTGTGTACCTCATCAACATTGCTAGGTGCCACAGATGGAACTGCTTCTACTGAAACGAAGTCACTTGTCGGTGTCTGCACCTGCTCAACATTGGTGGGTGCAATTGATGGACTGCTTCTACTGAAATGATGTCACTTGTTGGTGTCTGCACCTGCTCAACATTGCTGGGTGCAACTGATGGACTACTTCTGCTGAAATGATGTCACTTGTTGGTGTCTGCACCTGCTCAACATTGCTGGGAGCAACTGATGGACTGCTTCTACTGAAATGATGTCACTTGTTGGTGTCTGTAACTGCTAAACTTTACTGGGTGCCACTGATGGACTGCTTTTACTGAAAAGATGTTACCTGTTGGTGTCCTTTTTTTTTTGTATAAACTAATCATTAAAAGTATTTTATGTGAACATTTGTATAAACTGATTTTTTGTGTATTGTGCAAACTATTATGTAAAGCCACATGTATGAAAAGAATTTGTATTGCCTACTGTATTTTATACACTCCTGGAAATGGAAAAAAGAACACATTGACACCGGTGTGTCAGACCCACCATACTTGCTCCGGACACTGCGAGAGGGCTGTACAAGCAATGCTCACACGCACGGCACAGCGGACACACCAGGAACCGCGGTGTTGGCCGTCGAATGGCGCTAGCTGCGCAGCATTTGTGCACCGCCACCGTCAGTGTCAGCCAGTTTGCCGTGGCATACGGAGCTCCATCGCAGTCTTTAACACTGGTAGCATGCCGCGACAGCGTGGACGTGAACCGTATGTGCAGTTGACGGACTTTGAGCGAGGGCGTATAGTGGGCATGCGGGAGGCCGGGTGGACGTACCGCCGAATTGCTCAACACGTGGGGCGTGAGGTCTCCACAGTACATCGATGTTGTCGCCAGTGGTCGGCGGAAGGTGCACGTGCCCGTCGACCTGGGACCGGACAGCAGCGACGCACGGATGCACGCCAAGACCGTAGGATCCTACGCAGTGCCGTAGGGGACCGCACCGCCACTTCCCAGCAAATTTGGGACACTGTTGCTCCTGGGGTATCGGCGAGGACCATTCGCAACCGACTCCATGAAGCTGGGCTACGGTCCCGCACACCGTTAGGCCGTCTTCCGCTCACGCCCCAACATCGTGCAGCCCGCCTCCAGTGGTGTCGCGACAGGCGTGAATGGAGGGACGAATGGAGATGTGTCGTCTTCAGCGATGAGAGTCGCTTCTGCCTTGGTGCCAATGATGGTCGTATGCGTGTTTGGCGCCGTGCAGGTGAGCGCCACAATCAGGACTGCATACGACCGAGGCACACAGGGCCAACACCCGGCATCATGGTGTGGGGAGCGATCTCCTACACTGGCCGTACACCACTGGTCATCGTCGAGGGGACACTGAATAGTGCACGGTACATCCAAACCGTCATCGAACCCATCGTTCTACCATTCCTAGACCGGCAAGGGAACTTGCTGTTCCAACAGGACAAAGCACGTCCGCATGTATCCCGTGCCACCCAACGTGCTCTAGAAGGTGTAAGTCAACTACCCTGGCCAGCAAGATCTCCGGATCTGTCCCCCATTGAGCATGTTTGGGACTGGATGAAGCGTCGTCTCACGCGGTCTGCAGGTCCAGCATGAACGCTGGTCCAACTGAGGCGCCAGGTGGAAATGGCATGGTAAGCCGTTCCACAGGACTACATCCAGCATCTCTACGATCGTCTCCATGGGAGAATAGCAGCCTGCATTGCTGCGAAAGGTGGATATACACTGTACTAGTGCCGACATTGTGTATGCTCTGTTGCCTGTGTCTATGTGCCTGTGGTTCTGTCAGTGTGATCATGTGATATATCTGACCCCAGGAATGTGTCAATAAAGTTTCCCCTTCCTGGGACAATGAATTCACGGTGTTCTTATTTCAATTTCCAGGAGTGTATATTAGGTTATTGAAAGGTCAGTGCAAAGCCAAAATTTTAACTAATTATGTGATATTTAGGTATTAATATTATCTTTTGTTTTGTCTGTAATTTTCTGGACGAATTTGGTGGTATTTTCACCACCAATGGTGGCAAAAATACCATCAAATTCTGGCCTGTGGAGGAGGGGCATATGAAAGGTGGCTACACTGAGCCACTGCGCCAGAGATTGCGCCAAAGAGTATTATTAAGCCGTCTCCACAGTGCTTGTCGAGAGCTCGTAGTAGTCAGTGCCTGTTAAGAACTCGTAGAAGACAGTGCTTGTTAAGAGCTCGTAGTAGTCAGTGCGTGGGCAGAGCTCGTAGAAGACAGTTCGTGTTGAGATGTGCTAGTGGGCAAGGCTTGTCGAGATGTTGTAGTAAGGAGTGTTTGTTCCATGTTTTATCCAGTTATTTGATGGGAGAGATAGCAGATGTTATTCTAATGAAGATATTGTAATGATCAGAGTGCATTTCGTCAATATATATAAAGGTAAAAACCACTATGTTCTTTATTGTTTGTGTGTCTGAAATAATGCATCATTACAGGTTCAGTCAACAAAGCATCTGGCTTGTGTTCTTGTATTAGAGTGTAATTCTAGTTTTCTTGCGTAATTATAGTTTTTCTAATTTTCTTTTATCACGTCAGTATAATTGGTATTTAAAATTCTTGTTTTGTTGAAGAAGAACCGTGCCAGATGTGCGTTGAGTCATACTACCACATACAGAACAGCTACACTTGTGCTTTGTTGGCTTCGTAGATTTTATAGTTGCTGGGGACTTAATTAATTAATTGTGTTAACGAAATTTTCATTTCATTCTTTGTTCTTGTTCTTTGCAGTCAGATAGCGTAATAATACTAGTCAGGGCCAACCGTTTACGAGAAATAGCGTAATCGGACATACAGCGACCAAAAAATTAAAAAATTATTTTCAATCATATTTAATTAAGCCCCCATGCAAACTGAGAAGTGAAATACCGATTTCCACTGATATGGCTTTAAAATTTTTTAGTTTAACGCAATATATTGTTAAAAATTTCCATTTCCCATTTCACTCCCTTATGTGTTGACCTTACAAAAGCAGTGAAACATGTATTTCTTAACAAAATTTCTAACTCAGAAGCCAAATACAAATTTTCATATATTTAGCTTTGAAAATTATTTCATAGTGAAATAATTTCATAAAAATTTTCATCCTCTATTCTACCCCCTTAAGGGTTTGATTTCTATATACATTGAAACACATAATTTTTTATGTTTAACCGAGAAACGACACACAAATTCTCAAAGATGTGACTTTAAAATTGCTTTAGTAATTCTTTAATAATGATTCATGTTCAAAAAAGAAAGCATTCACCCACTGATTTACTCCCTTGGTGGCTAAAATTGTAAAAATGCTGGAACACGTATATTCTCATTTCTGACTGAGAAACCACTCACCATTTTTCGTAGTTCTACCTTCAAAATTTTCTTAATAGCTACATTTTTCAAAACCCCTTTCACTCCCTATTTCACTCACTTAGGAGTGTAACTTCGAACATTCCCTTCTTATACGATGCCTGAAATATAAGATCCACACCCTCTCCAAATATCAGGTTTCTACCGTTAACGGTTTGTCCAGGACGATGATGAGTCAGTGAAAGAGTCTCATTCTGTGTCACCCATTAGACGACGAATTTGCGAAAACGGTGAAACAATTTTTTTTCATTTATAACGAGAAACCAATTTTCAAATATATAGCTTTAAAAATGATTTCACAATGAAATATTTTCATTAAAAATTTCACCTCCATTTGGCTCCAATTTCCAGTAGTAATGAAACGCGAATTTAGTTATTATCGAAATAAGAATTTTCATAGATTTTGCCTAAAAAACGGAATAAAATGAAATGTTTCCTTAAAAAGTTTCAGCCCCTATTTCTCCCGCATATGGGATGAATTTTCAAAACCAGTGAAACACTTATATTTTTGTTTCTAACAGAGAACCCAAGAACAGACTTTCGTAGATTTAGCTTTTAAAATGCTCTCATAATGAAATAATTTCAGAAAACTTTTCATCAATTTTTACTCTCCCCTAAGGATTTGATTTACAAATACACTGAAATACGAATCTCTTTCTATTTTTAACCGAGAAGTCACATACCAGTTTTCATAGATGTAGCTTTAAAAATGCTTCAGTAATTCTTTAATAACGATTTACCTTCAAAAAAACTTCCGTCCACTATTTTACCCCCTAGTGATGAATTTCCGAAAATACTGTAAACATGTATATTTTATATTTCTGACCGAGAAACCAAATACCATTTTTCGTTGTTCTAGCTTCAAAATTGTCATAATAGCGACATATTTTCGAAACCCCTTTCATCCCCTATTTCACCCCCCTTGCTGATGGAAATTCGAAAGACTCTTCTTAAACGACGCTTAAAGTATAAAATCATCATCCTTATCAAGTTTAAAGATTCTATCCCTAGAATTTGGATTGAAGGATGATGAATCAATCAGTCACGACAATGCCTTTTATACATGTTGATTAATAGCACGTAAATTCATCTCGTTTCTGACATTTTCATTCCTTATCAAATTTCTTCCTGTGCAGCCTCTGGTCAAAACGTCTTTCCTGCTGATATTTTGCTTTCATCTGTCTTTTAATTTGTGCATGTCAAGATTCCATGCAGCAGCAATCGTACTGCCATAGCTATGTAAAATCTAATTGTATCTTTTCAAGTTTTGTAGTTATATGATCAATTTATTATTCCACATATTAATTGAAATTTCTGCAGCTTTTCATATGCATCATTATCTTTGTCACATCTCATGTCGCAGCCTAAGTACACTCCCTGACGAAAGAAAGAGAAGCACCCAGAAGGACATAAGGGAACGTCAGGCGTTCAAAGGGTGTGCAATGTTATTTCAGTGATGACAGTTTTGAGTCAAATTTACAAAAAAAACTTGGCATTATGAACCCACTTATTGGTCTGAATTTTCATACCCTCTGGCCTGCATTCATGCTCTAATTCGGGTGGAATGCGTGTTCCAAGCCGTCGTATTCTCTTCTGAGGCAGGCTGGCTCACAATTGCGTTATGTTGCCCTCTATATAGTGGATATTGACGCTAGAAGTGAATTGATGTCGGACCTGGTCTCGATATATCCTTTGGAGGACAGATCTTGGGATCCTGCTTGCCCATAGTAGTATCTCAACATTAGTACCTCAACATCACGCAGAAAGCTCGCAGAGATACGTGTATTGCATGGACGTGCATTGTCATGTTGAAAAATGTCACCACAGCACTGAAGCATGAGGAGTAATACATGATGATGCGTAATATCCCTGACATGCATTTGTGCCTTCACAGTTCCGACAGTCACTACTAGGGCTGCCCTTCTAGGGCATTTGTTGTTTGTGTAATCCATGCTATTGTTGATTCTTTACAGAAATACAGCAATATTTGTGTTGCAAGGCTGTTCTCATTCATTTGTTGGAGGTGTCCAAAGAAGATTAATCTTCTCTCTGCCATTAGCTCTGCTATAAACCACGAAGAGCTTCGGGGTTTTACTTATTTTCAGTTGGCGCAACACATATCTATATAAATCGGCTACATGGCGATTGCTGACCTGTATCAGCGAAAATAAAAGTGTTTGTGGTATACATGCAAATTTGAATAACGAGCGGTAAAATACAGAATAAGAAGCACCTGCTGCGTTAAAAATGCATTCGATGAAATTCTGATCATGAAGTAACTACAATATATTATTTGAAAATGAGTGAAAGCCC
The DNA here is from genome assembly GCF_023864345.2 of Schistocerca serialis cubense. Classification (NCBI taxonomy): domain Eukaryota; kingdom Metazoa; phylum Arthropoda; class Insecta; order Orthoptera; family Acrididae; genus Schistocerca; species Schistocerca serialis. Next base: position 704,417,753 of record NC_064643.1, on the reverse strand, counting down.
GGACCAAGTTTTTGCATAAGCAAAGTTGTATGAAGTATCCGGTTGCCGTATTTCTTCAAGTAATTTGATCGACAGCAGAAGAGCTCTGTTAGCACCAACATGGGTGAATTAAGGCTGAGCAATGCCTGATGTAACTCACTTCTGGTTCTAACAGCTAGTCCTCGGTCCACCTTCCAAGCACGGCGACCGACACAATAACAAGAATCGCTTTATTCCATCATCTTTCTGGAGTGCATCCGGTACAGCAGAAATATTTCATCTTCCGATATCTGGGCAATAATAATGGTGAATCTATGACTAAATCGTATAATACATAATAAAGCGGTTAGTTACGAAGATGAATGGCATGTGATGGAATGACAAGCAGTGAAAACTCAGAACTGTAAATCCCATAAGGGTGCAGACATGAAATCAGTGGTTCTTACGATTTGTCGAGAAGAAAACAATCGTCTCGGTATTGCGGTTGTCTGCGGAATGTGTCTTCACAACTTCCTTGACCAATGAATCCCAATAGCCTTAGGCTTTGGATAGTGTCTTGGCTTCGTCGTAACTCATGGAATCTATATCTATGTGACTACACTACTGTTCACAACAAAATTCCTGCAGATGGTTCCATGAGCCACCTTCAAGCTGTCTCTCTACCGTTCCACTCTCGAACGGCGAACGGGAAAACGAGCACTTAAATTTTTCGCTGCGAGTCCTGATTTCTCCTATTTTATCGTGATGTAGGTGGGTGCCAACAGAATGTTTTCTCAATCGGAGGAGGAAATTGCTGATTGAAATTTAATGAGAAGATCCCATCGCAACGAAAAACGCCTTTGTTTTAATGATTGCCACTCCAATTCACGTATCATGTCTGTGGCACTATCTCCCCTGTTTCGCGACAGAACAAAACGAGTCGCCCTTCTTTGAACTTTTTCGATGTCATCCGTCAGCCCCACTTGATGCGGATCCCACACCGCACAGCAATATTCCAAAACAGGGCGGACAAGCGTGGTGTAAGCAGTCTCTTTAGTAGACCTGCTGCCAATTCTAAGTGTTCTGCCAATGAATCGCAGTCTTTGGTTTGCTCTACCCACAACATTATCAATGTGATCGTTCCAATTTAAGTTATTTGCAACTGTAATCCCTAAGTATTTAGTTGAATTTACAGCCTTAAGATTTGTGTGACTTATTGCGTAATCGAAATTTGATGGATTTCATTTAGTATTCATGTGGATAAGTTCACACTTTTCTTTATTCAGGGTCAATTTCCACTTTTCGCACATACCATTTTGCAATTTGTTTTCGTCATCTGATGATTTTACAAGACGGTAAATAACAGCATAATCTGCAAACAATCTATGATGGCTACTCAAATTGTCTCGTATGTCGTTAATGTAGATCAGGAACAATAGAGGGCCTTAAACACTTGCTTCGGGAATGGCGGCTATTACTTTTGCTAAATGACTTTCCGTCTATTACTACGAAATGTGACCTTTCTGACGGAAATCATGAATCCAGTCGCACAAGTGAGGCGATATTCCATAGACACGCAGTTTGGTTAGAAAACGCTTTTGAGGAACGGTGTCGAAAACCTCCTGCAAATCTAAAAATATGGAATCAATTTGACATCCCCTGTCGATAGCACTCATTACTTCATGAGTATAAAGAGCTAGTTGTGTTTCACAAGAACTATGTTTTCTGAATCCCTGCTGACTATGTGTCAATAAATCGTCTTCTTCGAGGTAGTTCATAATGTTCGAACACAGTATCTGTTCCAAAACCCTACTGCAAATCGACGTTAGTGATATAGGCCTGTAATTCAGAGGATTACTCCTATTTCCCTTTTTGGGTGCTGGTATGACTTGAGCAAGTTTCCAGCCTTTAGGTACGGAACTTTCTGTGATCGAGCGGTTGTATGTAATTGATAAATATGGAGCTATTGTGTCAGCATACTCTGAAAGGAGCCTGACTGGTATACAATCTGGAATGGAGGCCTTGCCTTTATTAAATGATTCCAGCTGCTGTACTACACCGAGGATATTTACTTCTATGTTTCTCATTTTCTCAGTTGTTCTTGATTAGAATTCAGGAATATTTACTTCGTCTTCTGTGGTGAAGAAGTTTCGGAAAACCGTGTTTAATTACTCCGCATTAGTGGCACTGTCATCAGTGATTTCACGGTTGCTATCGCGCAGTGAAGGTATTCATTGCGTCTTGTCACTGTTGTGCTTTATGTATGACCAGAATTCTTTGGGTTTTCGGCCAGATTCCAAGGCAGAGTTTCGTTGTGGAAATTATTAAAAGCCTCTCGCATTGAAGTACGCGCTGTATTTCGAACTTCTGCTAAACTTCGCCAATATTATAGATTTTGCTTGCTTTTAAATTTTTCGTGCTTTTTTCGCTGCTTCTGCAACAGCGATCTGAACCGTTTTATGTAGCAAGGGGGATCAGTACCATCAGTTATTAATTTATGTGATATGTAACTCTCAATTGCCGTCGATACTATCTATTTAAAATGATTCCACATCTTTTCTACGCGTACGTGATCAGATCGGAAGGAGTGGAGACTCTCTCTTAAAAAGGCGTTAATAGCAAATTTATGAGATTTCTTTTTAAATAGGTGTACTTTGTGTTTCTTTTTGATGGTTGTAGGTGTTAAGGTATTCAGCCTAGCAACAACTGCCTTGTGGTCGCTAATCCCTGTGTTCATCATGATACTCCCTATTTGTCCAGGATTATTTGTTGCTAAGAATTCAAGTATGCTTACACAACCATTTGCGCTTCGAGTGGGCTCATGAACTAATTGTTCAAAATAATTTTCTGAGAAACCATTCAGTACAATTTCGGATGGCGTTTTATGCCTGCCACCGGCTATAAAACTACAATTTTTCCAGCATATCGAGGGTAGATTGACGTCACCACCGACTACAATTGTATGAGTGGCGTGCGTATTTTAAATGAGACTATAAGTTTTATTTGAAATGTTCAGCAACTATATCTTCTGAGTCGTGGAGCCGGTAAAACGATTCAGTTACTAGTTTAGTACGTTTGTCAAGTATAACCTTTACCCATACTATTTCTCACGAACTATCTACTTCAGTTTCACTAAAGGTAAACTACCTCTGACAACAATAAATACTTCACTACCTATTGTATTTAATCTATCCTTTCTGAACACTGTTATGTCACTTGAAAAAATTTCGGGTGAACTTATTTCCGGCCATTCCATACCTATAACTATCTGAGCTTCAGTGCTTTCTATGAGGCCTGGAGGTCTGGTTCTTTCCCAGCACAGCTACGACAATTTACAGCTACAATATCGATCCTTTCTACTACTAGCTTTCTGTGTTTTACCTACCCTCTCTTAGACGGACGCTCTTTCTGTGGTTTCCTGAGACCCTGTAACTTAAAAATCGCCCAGTCTCTTCCACATAGTCCACGCTACCAGTGTAGCCGCTTCCTGTGTGTAGTGGACTCCAGACCTATTAAGCGGAACCTGGAAATCCACCACCCGATAACGCAAGTGAAGGAATCTGCAGCCTACACGGTCACAGAACCGCCTGAGCCTCTGGTTCAGACCCTCCACTCGCCTGTGCACAGAAGGACCGCAGTCGAATCTCTCGACGATGCTGCATATGGTGAGCTCCGTCTTAATCTCGCAAGCAAGACTGGCAGTCTTCACCATTTCCGCTAAAGGCCCGAAACCAGGGAGAATCTCCTCTGATCCAAAGGGACACTCGTCATTCGTACCGACATGGGCCACCACCTGCAGTTGGCTACACCCTGTACTCTTCAAGGCATCCGGAAGCACCCTTCCCCAACAGGAATGACTCCCCCCGGTACGCACACCGAGTGCACACTTGCTTCCTCCCCTCCTTTGCAGCCATGTTCCTGAGGGGCCCCATTACGCGCCTAACGTTGGAGATCCGAACTACCAGAAAACCCACCCTCTGTGAATGGCCAGACCTTGCGGGCCGACAAGCCTCCTCTGGAACAGGGTGGACGACTGCATCCGGCTCAGCGATTTCGTCAGCCACAGATAACGCTCGAAACCTGTTCATCAAACGAAACGGGGAGGTCCAACGATCGGCCCCTCGGAAAGCCTTTTGCTGGCTGCCAGACTCTGGAATGTACTCGTCCACGGGTGAGGGATCAACCTCAGTGCAGGCAGCACACGGGGCGGCCACAGTGGTGGACCGATCGGGGGACACGTGGGACGTGCTCGACGTCCATCGCATACCCGCATCCGACCCCCCCCCCCTCCCCCCCCCCCCGCACACAGTAATCACAGTAATGCCCCTCGGCAGTAGCCTCAAGCAGTGTGACGGAACCCAACACAGGCTGGAGCTGTGAGCGCCGGATCAACAACTCAGCTCGCATCCGTGCACAGCGGTCACAGTTCCTATCTATTCGCTACGGTCGCAGGTTCGAACTCTGCCTCGGGCATGGATGTGTGTGATGTCCTTAGGTTAGATAGGTTTAATTAGTTCCAAGTTCTAGGCGACTGATGACCTCAGAAGTTAAGTCGCATAGTGCTCAGAATCATTTGAACCATTTTTTTCCCTATCCATTACTGAAGTCGCTCCTGTTTGATGATCGTAAAAATATAATAAACTAACGGTGTACTCGGCTTATTAGCAGCAGGAACTTGCGGAGTACTCTCACTGACTGTCTAACAGATTGAATGGTCAGTGTTTCAGGACTCCTCACATTTTATCCTATCTTCAAACTGAATTTACATGCAAAGATCTCTTCTTTCGTTTACTTTCCGATTCGGTTTGTATTTGTCGACTTCTCAACTGTTTTCCGCGTTGATTATACAAGTGATTATGACGCAGCTTCTAGCAACATACAGTAAATAGAAAATAAACAATTTTTTCAGCCTTCAGTTGCAAGGTAATTTTTACTCGTTTACCCAGGTTTCGATTCCAGTAATGGAATCTTCTTCAGAACAAAAAATTAAATTATTTTGAGAGCCAAACACTGGCCATGTCACAGATTAAAAATTAAAACAATAAAGACGCATAATCATAAGATTATGTCTGTCGAAATTAAAACCATTAAGGCGAACGTAGACGGAGCTACGCCGGCCAGATATAAGGACCATTCCATTACTGGAATCGAAACCTAGGTAAACGAGTAAAAATTACCTTGCAACTGAAGGCTGAAAAAATTGTTTATTTTCTGTACATTTCACAGTTGCTGACGCGCTGCAATATGTTAAGGATTTGTAAAATACAGTAAATACCTCATCTGTTTGTGCCTAATCTAAAATTTTATTCTTGTAATAGTTCCTCTCTTTAATGTCTCTTGCCTTAGACACAGGTGGAACGTTTCGCACACTCTTGAGGAGCTGCCCGTAACTCAGGGTACAGACCTCACGTTTGCCGATCAAATGGGCAGCCGAGCTAGCCTTTCAGGTATTATCCTGCAGGTACCTCGAAGAATGGGCGATGTAAGTGTGGTTTTGCGTCCTCTGTAGCAGAATGTAAAAACCAGCTGTACCAGGGCGGGGAATTCCACTTGGTGCCAAACTTCCGGTGGGATCCTCAGCTGTCCACTTGCCGTTATGTGGCTGCGTTTTGGGCTCCATACACGGTTTCCACAAACTATTGTCGTGCGAGGGTTTGCGAATTTTTCAAACTCTGCCCTATCTGTGAGAACGCTCTGCGAAACTTTAGAAAATTTCCAGAATTTCGGAACAAATCTGACCACGGGGGCAGTCCGTAACCCTGTTCTCGTTCCTATAAACAAGAATCCCATTGGCAAATACATCTGTTACGTGATGCTGATAGCTAGTGAACAGACTTCCAGATCCCTCATTGGAGGAGCACTTAGGCCCTTTCCCGAATTGGCCAGAACGATAGTGCCAGGTGGGTTTACGAGGTATAAAGGAAGACTACGAAAATTTAAGGATGTACTGTATTTTGGGTTTTCGTGGAATTCCCCTTTTTGTTGCAGATTCGGCGTTTTCACGTGTTTTTCTTGACTTCAGCCTTCTACCAGTTATCTGAGATTCTAGTTCTGCATCTGTAACCGATAGTCAGGAAGACGATGAGATCGACCGCTCAGGATCACATCACATCGGCCAGTGCCAGCAACAGTTAGCAGTCACTGCAGAGTGGCGCTGTCTCATGTGCAGTCACGGTACTTCGATGATCGCGATATGGAAGGAAGAGGAATTAATTCTGGGTTCTCCGCTTTCACTTTTCATAGTCTGATCTACAGGCTTGAAGCACTAGTAATCATTTTTTCTGCAATCTAAGTCTAGTTTCAAAAGTATCTTTTTGCGTAACCACTCATGTTCCATTTCGGCACTCAGTTAATTCACTAGACATTACCCCTCTGATGATGTTATGAATGAAACACACACAATACTGGTGTAATATTCTAGAACATTTATTATTTGTTACACGAACCAGGTTCGGCTGTTATGCCATCATCAGGTACTAAAGTGAGTACGTGGTGCAGCAAAAGTTCGTTCGATCAAGGATTTTGAACTAGTGCATGTACAATGTATCTCCTTTCAAAAAGATTAAAATTTTAATTTTAGAATAGGAATAAAACAAGCGAGGTAATTCTAACATTAACATTTTCATCTCTGGAAATGGAGATACTCTGTACATGATGTATTTTGAAATCTTTAATCCAACAAAATTTCACTGCACCTATACTTATCTTTGTACCTGATGATGGCGTAACAACCGAAAGCCGGTTCATGTAAAATATAATATATGTTGTAGAATATCACTCCAGTGTTGTGTGCATTTCACCTATAATGCACAATATATTCTATCAAGAACCAACGGAACAATCAGTGCCTATAGTGATGATTCTTTCTGCTCCTTTCTTTATTTATTGATCTGTTGTGTGCGCTGTTCGGATTCATAATCTTCTTTTTTATGTATTTGTAAAGTTTTACGATCAGAGTTGAAAACGTATTTCGTGTGAATGGGTACCACATCAACAGTAACTGTCCAGCATCATGCTGGTGACGACTGTAACAATCGCTCATATTTCTGATCATGTTTCTTGTTTTTATGTAAAATTAATTCTCTAGCTGTTTGTAATCTCGACGTTGACGTGTTTTAAGTAAATAGTATAGTGTTTCAATATATCTTATGTTTACCACACCTGAATCTATAATTCAGCAAACAATGAAGTAAACTGTCCAATTGAAACGCCCAAGTCTTGCAACCATTAGCAACTGGCGAGGCCCCTAACGAGTTCAGGATGCTATCATATTTATAAAGAAATCTATTAACTTCACGGGGGGGGGGGGGAGGTGTAATACACCATTTTACTTGATCTGGGGTGATAGAATTAGCATCAGTGTGTTCTGCGTATCCACAGAGCAGCTGATGAGAAAGTGGTCATGTTCACAGCACATCATATTTCTGCAAACTTCGTGCTTCTTCATCATTCTTGCATTCCAGCACTCGCAATCCATTTTAACATTAAAGCAGATAAATCCGTGTCATTGTGTTAAGTGGTTGTAACTCTTAGTTACGATGGTGCTTAGCTTATTTAAAACGATTAATGTGGTATGGTTAGTGCAACCCCCATATTAAATTTCTTCTTTGGAAATAAAAAGAAGTTTTTGTTCCAATATTAGTGAATAAATTATTAAGGGACCTTGATAAAAAAAGTGAATTACACGAACTTCACATTTTTCCATTACTGTCTCAAAGTTCTGAATAGTTGTATGATTTTCATCATAATGCTGACACTGCCAAAACAAGAGAAGTAACAAATGCACTTACCTTGTCATAATTTTAAGTTCTAATTTATAGTTTTCTTACGTGTACTACTTGGAACAAAATGTTCATCCAGTATCTTCTTCACTGTTGAAGCACCTCTCACACGTTGGAACAAAGTGCTATAAGCACAAAAATGTACCGTGTGTACAGCACCAATATTTGGTACTCCTATTCTTGGACGTAGCACATACCACGCTTGTGTTCGTTTACTTTTGAACCTCACTTCAAGATTTGGACGAAAATTCCTTATACTGCGGAAATTTCCTACATTTCAGCATTTTTGATGTACAGTTAACGTTTGAAAGGTATTTAGTAAAGAACGAAGTTATAAATAATCAACTCATGTATTACACAAAACGCAATTTGTATTACAATTCACTTACATTATTTGCGAAAATCGAGGAAGGCCACTACTGTAGTGGAGTTTGATGAACATTCGGGGACGAGAAACGCGTCAGTCTTGCCCCACAAACGAAGCTAAGTAGAGGGTAACTACAATCAAGTCATCAACGGCTTGTGCAAGTGTAAATGGTAAACGTAACTGCTTTTTCGACGTTATTTTACCAGCGAACTAAAAATAGGAAAGCCTTGAACCCTTTCCACTAAATTTAGTTAGTATTAAGATTCTTTTACAGGGAGTGCAGCGAAGCTGACGCTGAAATCATTAAGTATTTGGTTATATGATCGCTAGTCTCACTGAACTCTTGTGAACTCTACATGTCATGTGTGGTCTGGCGTCTCCTTACCAGCAAAAGGTTCCAGGTTCAAACTAGTCAATTCCCTAAAAAACATGCTCAGAGTGTCGTTGCGCGAAAGTGGTAGGGAGACACGATATAGAACAAACAGTAACAGACACCACGCAGAATGTTAGAAAATGGCGACCCTGCCAGGATGGTAAAATACCATGATTGAAGGTCCTCCACATGCCTAACTAGGTCAGAAAAATATCCTGTTGAAAAATTTTTGCAAAAAAATATCTCACTATCTATCGCTGCAGCTACTGTTTTCAACTATTTATGCCTTTCAAAGACATTCTAGCAGAGACAATTGCATAATTAAGTTATGAATTTTAAAAATTGTTAGAATTAAATTTTCGCCTCTATGCAAGCGCACAGGTGGCGGATACATCGTTGACAAGTTGGTTCTGACCCAACAAGTAAGTTAATGGATTGTCAGTCTTGGGTATAATAAGTGTCAAGTCGTGTGAACAAAAAGTTTATGAAACGCGTGAGATCGTATGAGCGCATGTTGACACGAAGTAGGGCATGTGAATTGCTTTTAAAACAGAAAATAAGGTATTCGGAAAGATTAGCAATGGCAAACCGAGACCTTGACCGAATTGAGGTAGAGACCCAGCACGAAAATGGACAGAGAATAGAGGACAGTACAACAGACGATGTAGTATCGTGAGAAATAGGACATATAACGCACCATAACGAGGATAATGTACGTCAAGGCATAGAAAATGTAAGTCAGCATACGACAGAGGATCAGGAAAGTAGAGAGTCAGTCGATGAGGATTCTAACTTGCGTCTGAAATACGTAGAACCCATAGTACAAGTAATCAGAGCTCCCTCACCACAGAGTACAAGGAATGCGAGCAGAAACGTGTCACAGCACAGTTCAATGCAATCGGTCACGAACAAACACTTGGGCGAAAACACAGGGCGTAGGACGTCGGAAGAAAACGCAATAGGACCCACCAATCTGGCAGAATTATTACAACAAAATACGGAAACCATGACTAGGCAAAATAAAGACATAGCGAACCAAATTCAAATTCAGAATGCAGAAACCAAGAGAAAAATGCGTGAGATTAAAGAACGAAACAAAAAAATTCAGTTACACCTAAGTCATATTGAAGACGAGGCAAAAGAATCTCGAGGAGTGATAGGAAACTTAATAACAGGTCACAATCAATTGAGAACAGACATTGACAAGGTACAAGCGGACGTACAAACATTGAGTAATGAAATTCAGGACGAGATCAAAACATTACGTAACAACACCCAGGGAGAAGTCAAGAAACTAGAGAAACAGATAAACGAAATTACTAGACAAGCAGCAGGTACAGCGCGTGAAGTTGTTGAAAACAGTGTGTTACAGAAATGTATCACAAAAGCCGCACTGAAAAGATATGATAACCGCATTGTCAAAATAGAAGCGCAAACGAAGCGACAATTTCAGAAATTGCGAACAGAGTTGTTGCAAACCATTGAAGAGCGTAGTGAACAGGATCGAACAAGCACAGAGTCTGCAACCACATCCGTATCTGTAACAGCACCGGAAAAACAAGCAATTAACGAATATATTACGCATTTGCGATTCCAATCACAGGCGGAAAGTAACATATGTGAAATCAGACAGCCTGCACAGCAACAAACACGTTTCGAAGTTTTTGATGAACAAACGTCATCACAAACACATGAAGGAACCACAAATGTATGTTTCAAGACAGTTTGGATCGTGCAATGAAGCAGCAAGGTTAGCCAGACAAGATACCGCACCAATACCTGACAATGGAAAGCCAGGTCGCGAAGAGTACAGTGCATTGCTTTCAGCTACACGTTCACAACTGATGGAAGAAAATTATTGCGTACCACTCCAACGATACTACGCAAGGGTAGGCGAAAGTTACAGTGGATAATATCTAATGGTTCTAACACAACCGGAAAGAACGACGGGAGAAATGATCAGAAACAAAAGTGGCGAAGAATCGCAAATTTCATATGGAACTATGAAGTACGACAACGGTCATTTCCCCACAGTCAGAAAATTTCAACACTTTCGAGAAGGAAAATCATTACATCCACGAACTTTTATTGGTCAATTCCGAATAGGATTACCAGAACACTGGACGCTAGCACACAAATGAGACTTTATATGTGCACACATGTCAGGAACAGTCGCTGAAACCATGCAGAATATTGCAGCGACATGCCGATCGTATGAAGATTTCAGAGAGAAGTTTCTCTCACGATATTGGTACAGCGAAGCACAGAACAGAGTGAAGTACGAATTATTATAGAACCCATATTTTGAAAATTCAGGAGAGAAGAGTCCCGTGAAATTTTTCGGATTAATGGCAATGAAAATTCAATGCTTAGATGTACCATACAGTGACGGAGAGTTTATTAAATTATGCGCGATGAAGCTAACATTGAAATACCAGCAATCATTAGTAGGTCGCGGAGGCAAAGATGTCGAAGCATTTAAAAGTATTCTAAGGGAACTAGAGATAATATTTTCGGAAGATGACGCAAGAAAAAGACGACGCGCACGTGAAAACGAAAGCAAAAAACAGTGGAATCCACAAGACACAGTACGAAGAAAGAATAATTACGAACCACGTGATAACTTCGCACCAAGACAAGACAATAGATTTCAACAAAGAACCGGTTATGGATTTTGAAGAGAATATGGTAACAACTATAATTCACCCAGGAACGGCAACAACTGTTACAGAGGGGATAACGACAACCGGAACTGGTATTGCAGCGCAAATAGACCGACAAATTATCAACAAAGAAACCAATAGCAACAAGCGAAGCAAGAAAAGAGAATACAGATAGAAAAGGTGGAGGTCAGACCATCAAACCCCGAAAAACGTTCGAATTGACAGCTAAGCGCCCATGCCAAAGAGAATGACGCACCGACCCAGGACAATTGCAGCACCTTGAACAGAGAAGTAAAATCTTATCACGAGAAGAGAAGAAGGAAGAAACAAATCCGCAGGGACCAGATGAAAATGAAGACAAGAAAATAACAATATCGTGTTGGCACGAAATTAATTGGGAGTATACTGTCGAGGAAGATGAATTACCAGAGGCATGCACAACGAATGTAGGAGGAAAGAACGAAGTAATGACTATTGCAGAGCCATTTGAGATGGAAACCAGGGAAAGCGAATTCAATGAGGATAATGCACTGTCGACAGAAGTTGAAAATAAGTTATGAGTGGGCCTACAACCCAACGTATATAATGACGGAAGTTATGAAGCGATAATTAGAGCATTTAGATGAGATTATGTGGAAGTAGCGACGAAGAAGGAGTAGATAGACGAGGATCAGGAAAAAGTAGAGGATGTTGCAGAAAGCGTAAATGGATCTAATGGTTCTGAGCACTATGGGACTCAACATCTTAGGTCATAAGTCCCCTAGAACTTAGAACTACTTAAACCTAACTAACCTAAGGACATCACACACACCCATGCCCTAGGCAGGATTCGAACCTGCGACCATAGTAGTCCCACGGTTCCAGACTGCAGCGCCAGAACCGCACGGCCACCGCGGCCGGCAAAGCGTAAATGAAGGAAGAAATACAGACGAGGAACTGAAAGAGAGAGAAGTAGCAGTCGAAGCTTATCCTAGAGAAAGTTCGAATTCACATGGGAAATTCCTAAAAAGACTCATTTATGATGCAGTGGCGGATTCGTTGATGCAAGAAGAAGAAGAAGAACAGAACAAACCCTTTCAAGTTCAACCAATTGTGAAGGCCATGGTAAAGCATATCCCAGTCAATATTGTAATTGATAGCGGAAGTGAACTGACTCCGATCTCAGAAAATTTATTCATGCAGTGTAATGCCAATGAGGATTTGCCAGTTCTGAAAACACGTAAGATTAAAGTAAGAGGTCCTATTAGAAACAATGCTGCGGAAGTTACGAGACAAACAACGTTAACTCTTTCGTGTCAAGGTCAAAAGATCGAAGCCAACTTCGTGATTATACCTAAACTAACTGTAGATTGGATTATAGGTGCAGATTTTTTAAATGAGAGACGAGCGATAATAGATATGGGGAAAGGTAGCGTAACATTCGGGAATGTCACACTTCTCTTTGAGCAAAAGCTAAAATTAGAAGAAATACCAGTTATAAACAAACAATTAAGAATGATGCGAGATAAAAAGGATGAAGAATTAGAATGGTATGCACAAAAGGGGGAATCGCCTCAACTCATGTTAGAAGTTCATAAAGAAATCGACGAAAAATTGCATGAAGTTCAAGGTATTTCGGAACACAGTAAAAGAGAATTAGAGGGTATTTTACGAGATAAAGCAGAGGTATTTTTACCTAAGACTGGCAGTATTAAACACTTTCAGTACAAGTTTGAAGATTAATTTTATTACTGGTAAATAATCAGCACAATATTTCAAGATTATGTTGCAGATAAGATCGTCAGGAGAAAGAATGAAGAGAGAGGAAGGTGGGAGAAAGAAAGTAGTTTCAATAAAAACAAAAACAAAAATAACACCAGTAGTACCATAGATTAAGGTGAAGGGATAAAGTGTAGATAGTCTAACAGCATGAAATACTAAAGTGCTATACACCATGATACTACACAAAAAATAAAAAAACGGATTTGAGGGTTTTTGTAGAAGTTAAGACTCAACATATTTTAGAATTGCAACATGGAAAGGGCACCGAAATTTGTAAAGCTTTTTAAGAAGGCGTAAAACAATGTAGGTACTAGACATATGTTAGATGATTATGCGTAAAACTTTTTGCAAGAACCATTGCAAAAACTCCAACAAAGACTAGATGCAACGACCCACAAGTTGCAATGCGAGAAGTATCAAGAAAGAAAAGGACGTAATTAGCAAGACACGATTCTACAAGGCAGAAGCGTCGAGAGAAGGGAAAGGACAGCGAGACCAACAGAGGGTAGCTGAAGTGGGCAGTAAATCTGCTGAACCACAGGGTGGAAGAACCCTGCTGGGACAGAAGATGGAACCACCGAGTGGTGGAACACGGAAGGGACCGGTGCAGGGACTGACTAGCAAACACCGGACTTTCACCGGTCATAAACCCCGGGACGCCCCGACTCAGCAGAGCGAGCAAAAAAACGGCAAAAAAATGTGTAAAAGTCACACTACTGCTATTAAACAGCACGCTGATGCACGAAACTGAAGAAAATGTCCACAAAGTAGAAATGACACGACCAAACAATTTATCAAACTGTTACTAAGAGGAGAATTTCAAAGTGACAAGTTATCAATAAATATTTCCATATCCTGCCCAGAGAAGAACCAAGATGCAAGTAAGAAGTAGAGAAAAAGCAGGAAGAACAGAAGTTGAAGATTTGCAAGATTGAGACCAAGAAAGAAGATGGGTGAAGAATAGACGACATACCTTCCCAAATCCCTATCCTATTGTAAACTAGTCGTCTGTGAAGTATTATAACGAAAAACGGCCGCTTTCAGCGACACATAATGATGACTTTCACGCCAGTAAACCACGAGATTCTTCACTCATAGCTCCATTCCATTATGGGACCCCCACAACAGCAACACACACTTGCAAAGCCAACAAGGAACGACGAACGAAGCTGTACATCAAATACTTGCCCACATCCATCTCGCTCAAGTCCATTACCTTCGTGCCAAAAACATTCGCCAACCTCATGCTTAAACATTCATAGGATTGTGTGAATGTGTGAAATCAAATTATGTGATGTAGGAATTGTGCAAAATAAATGTGTGAAAAACTGAATAAGTTAAGCACACCAGACAGCTAATAAACTACAAAATAACAGTCATTGACTATGGACTTAAGTAAAAAATATACTATCGATAAAAATAATTCACTAGTTCTGAAATGGACAGTAATTAAAGAACAAAAGTAAGGCATAATAAACACTAAAACTATATACCACTTATTTTCTCCACATAAAAATAAAAGAATAACTATATTTTATTTATTTTCTCCTTATAAAAACAAAGAATGAAAAATCATCTTGTTTTATGATTTCCCTTTTTTTTAACATTTGTACCATTTGTTAGGATAATATCTCAGTACTTGTGTATGTATATTTCTTTGTCAAAGCAATTCTTGGAAATAATTCTTATTTGTTAGAGTAACAATGTTGAAATGAGTATCTAGAAACAAAAACATTTTACTTGTACATGATATTTAGAAAATATGTTAGGAATGGATTTTACTTAATTACTACATTTATAAAAAAATATATTTCTAAGAAAATCGATGTGAAAGACTCCTCACTTTCGATAACAAACTTCTTAAAGAACAAACTTCACAATTAAATAAAGAAAGAAAATGATTAAAAAAATAATAATTATAATAGAATAAAAATATTCTTCCCTTGTCAATATAAACATATTTTTGATAATAATGTGGAAGAATATAAAAATATAAATTAGTAATACAAACTAGCATAGAACAGAATAACGTGGCTGAGCAGCAGGCAACAAAATTTAGATAACGGAATAATTTTTGACTGGCTTAGACAACGATTCAATCATTGCCTAACTTCAGTACAAAAATTAAGTTTGAAGGGTGGTGATATGTAAGGTGTCAGGCAAATCCAACACCTTCCATGAAAACCCTGACATGATAAGCAAATCCAGTAGTATGTCACATAGCTCTGAATAAATCGTGACAGTAAATTAACCAAAGTAATACGAGTAACGAGTGAGCAAATGGAATACCACAGACTAACACAAGAATGTTTAAATGCATGTCATACCTTCCCACCGTGAGACAGACGCAGTTCCGAGGGGAGAAACGAGAACAGAAGCCTAGAGCAGAATCATGTTAAGCTGGAAGGCCCTACGATAAGGGATAGACACCCACGTCGCCAGCTAACCGCTAGGACCAACCCCCCAGCCCATGTTAAAAGATAGAGCCCTCCAGAAGAACAGTATAGATCTTACAATAACACTAAAAGGACCACACCAGCTGCAAGTTTTAGCGTGAGACTTTTTCGCGTCTCTGTTATGTTGCAAACTTTAAAAACATTGCCCCACCACGAAACGTATCACGTTTCTCATTGGATAGACAGAATTTTTGTAGGCGGAGCTTAAGGTTAACATTGAGACCCTCATTGGTCAGATGAAAACACAGCCAGATAGTTGTTTTAAACCAACTTCGGTAAATTGTAGTAAGGAGAAGTTAGGAGAGAGTTGCTTCCGAGATGGCGAGGTGAGCGGAGCTGTGCTGTCCGCCGTCCCCTGACGAACACCGACAAGGTAATGAACGCACGCGATGCCGCATAACAGCGCATAAAGCTTCACTCAGAACTGCAAAAGTCTCATCTGTTACACTCCTTGTTTGCGTAATACTGGTGTCGATCGTCAATTAAAGCTCATGGTGTTCACCTTGGCCACTTGAAGTAAAAATTTGAAACGTGATGATTTTTCTGTTACATAGTTATTGAGAAGCCACATCAGCCACTGTAATTTACGACAAGTTAGATAAGTATTTAAAGGTAATTGAGGGTCACTGTAGACCATTTTGATAGTTTTCTCTTTTGTGAATCTTAATTTAAACCCAGATTATAGATGTGATATGGCATAGGTCATCCTTCGATCCGTTATATAACTTGGAAACCCATTCAGGGAATATTCGTTCACATTTTTGTTGAACGTAGTTGGTTTTTACCATCCTGTATTAAAACATTTCCTTATATCAATAGTGCAATTTATAAACAATGTTTTGTGAGTAGAATAAAATTTCCAATGGTAAACTTAACTGCTTTTTCGACGTTATTTTACCAGCGAACTAAAAATAGGAAAGCCTTGAACCCCTTCCACTAAATTTAGTTAGTATTAAGATTCTTTTACAGGGAGTGCAGTGGAGCTGACTCTGAAATCATTAAGTATTTGGTTAAATCATGGCTAGTCTCACTGAACTCTTGTGAACTCTGCATGTCATTTGTGGTCTGGCGTCTCCTAACCAGCAACAGGTCCCAGGTTCAAACTAGTCAATTCCCTAAAAAACACGCTCAGAGCGTCGTTGCGCGAAAGTGGTAGGGAGACACGATATAGAACAAACAGACACCACGCAGAATGTTAGACAAGTAACCTACCCAAGTACTCGAGTGGAAATTGTGCGTCATCTGATGACCACTGTAAGAAATTTTCGATTGCGTTGTTTCAAATCCCAGCAGAGTAATGAAGGGTTAATCAGTCGACTCGCCTCGAAGATGGGTGTGCCGCTTGTGATGTCACCGCCAGACACCACACTTGCTAGGTGGTAGCCTTTAAATTGGACGCGGTCCGTTAGTATACGTGAGACCCGCGTGTCGCCACTATCAGTGATTGCAGACCGAGCGCCGCCACACGGCATGTCTAGTCTAGAGAGACTCCCTAGCACTCGCTCCAGTTGTACAGCCGAGTTCGCTAGCGGTGGTTCACTGTCTACATACGCTCTCATCTGCAGAGACGACAGTTTAGCATAGCCTTCAGCTACGTCATTTGTTTCGACCTAGCAAGACACCATATTCAGTTACTATAATTACTTCAAGAATGTATTCTGAACAGATAATATTGTGAATCATGTACCGTCAAGAACAACATTCATCATTAATGGATTTAAGTTAAGTACGAAACTAATTACGTCCGCTTTCTGAATTCTCATTCCATGTCATGTTCCAGACCTCACGTCAGTATAGTTCTTCCCTCCTCACGCCAGCCTGCGTGAGCTAAAACGCGTGCAATTCGGCCTCCAGTCGTAACACGCTGTTGGCTCTTCTGCTAACACAAAACCGTTATCAGCGGAAATATCGTAAAATGAAACAGTGCTGTCCCGGATGCGAGCACAGAAGGGGCGGACTGTCCCGTCGGCTGGGATAAATCCAAGAAACAGTGGAGGTGCCTTTCCTGTATTCCAGGCTGACGATGAGGTCACCGCAAGGTACTGGGCATTCTGAGGACACAGGTGACCATGTTACTTGAGCGAACGTCACCGGCAGGACCTTTGTGGGATAGAGCTGTTCCTAGGTACATCTAGCATGGAAAAATGAAAAGCCAATCCAATTAAAAGACTCTGGCGGCGAATAAAAGATGGCTCGGAGTCTCCGCTCTCGTGCGTGGCCCTTTTGTACGACCCGCCGATTCTAGAAAGCGACGAGGCAAGGAACGGAGGGTGGGAAAAAGCTATTTCCGACGTTAATTGCGCCGGCCTTTCCGCCGCCAGAAAACAGCGCCCGCGCGGTCTCAATTACAGCGGGCTGTAGGTGAGGCCGGGCGCGACTGGCACTAATTAACACAGCATTACCGTCCGGTCCGGTCCGGTCCGGTCCCGGAGCGTCACGGCGCCGCGTCGCAGCGCACGCGCCGGCGCTCTAATTGGTCGGCCGCTGGCGGCGTCCCGGCTGAGCCGCGGTGAGCTGCCGCCAGAGCGCGCCGCAGTCGCCGCCCTCACACCTGCCGGGTCCCCCCCTGACACCTGCTACACCTGCTGTGGGCGGCCACGGGGGCCGAGCGGTCTGCAGGCAGGCGCTGCCCGGCTGTGGGTCGATGGCGAGCAGCTGTAGGCGCAGGACCCTCTGCCGAGGGCCTTAGACCTGACTCCACCAGTACAGCCTTTCCCTGACCTATTATTCCTTCTCCATCTCGACAACTTCTCCCGCTACTGTTAAAAGATGGCAGTGTGGTCGCTACCTACATCTGCACATTCGTGATTACTCTGCAATCCACAATTAACTACCTGGCAGAGAGTTCATCCAACCAAGGTTAATCCTCGTATCAACAGTTCCACAGCTGGCCGTTGTGTCGCCGGTTCTAGGCGCTTCAGTCCGGAACATCGCTGAGGTCGCAGGTTGGAATCCTGCTTCGGGCATGGATGTGTGTGATGTCCTTAGGTTGGTTAGGTTTAAGTAGTTCTAAGTTCTAGGGGATAGATGACCTCAGATGTTAAGTCCAATACTGCTTAGAGTCTTTTGAACCATTTCTTGAACAGTTCCACTATCAGACAGCGCGCGGCAAAAACAACACTTAAATCTTTCCCTGCGAGCTCTCGTTTCTCTTATTTTATTATGATAATCATTTCCCCCTACGTTGTTGCGTTGTGATCTTCAGTCCAGAGACTGGTTTGATTCAGCTCTCCATGCTACTCTATCCTGCGCAAGCTTCTTCATCTCCCAGTACCTACTGCAACCTACATCCTTCTGAATCTGTTTAGTGTATTCATCTCTTGGTCTCCTTCTCCGATTTTTACCCTCCACGCTGCCCTCCATTACTAAATTCGTGATCCCTTGAGGCCTCAGAATATGCCCTACCAACCGATCTCTTCTTCTAGTTGTGCTACAATTTCTCTTCTCCCCAATTCTGTTCAGTACCTCCTCATTAGTTATGTGATATACCCTCTTAATCTTCAGCATTCTTCTGTAATTCGAAAGCTTCTATTCTCTTCTTGTCCAAACTATTTATCGTCCACGTTTCACTTACATACATGGTTACACTTCATACATATACTTTCAGAAATGACTTCCTAACACTTAAATCTATACTCGATGTTAACAAGTTTCTCTTCTTCAGAAATTCTTTCCTAGCCATTGCCAATCTATATTTTTTATCCTCTCTATTTCGACCATCATCAGTTATTTTGCTCCACAAATAGGAAAATTCATTTACTACTTTAAGCGTCTCATTTCCTAATCTAATACCCTCAGTATCACCCGATTTAATTCGACTACATTCCATTATCCACGTGTTGCTTTTGTTGATGTTCATCTTATATCCTCTTTTCAAGACACTGCCCATTCCGTTCACCTGCTCATCCAGGTCCTTTGCTGTCTCTGACACAATTACAAACCTCAAAGTTTTTATTTCTTCTCCATGGATTTTAATTCCTCCCCCAGTGTATGTGGGCGCAAATAAAATATTTTCACACTATGACGAGAAAGTTGGTGATTGGAATGTCACGAGAAGGTCTAGCCGCAGCGGATAACGACTTTGTTTTAAGGATGTGAAATCAAGCACCTTTCAGACATATAATTTCCAAACTGCTATTTTATTTGGGTACCAGTTTTGGCGATCTACCGCGCCATCTTCAGCCCCCCTGACCGACGTGTAAGAAGATTCCTACCTCGGTTTCTGCTCAAAACAGGGGCCAGCATTCAAATACTGCTATCACTAGATTGCTGCTTCATATGGATACAGTCGGAGTCACTAACGATGGCGGTCCAGTTTAGCCTTGTTCTGCGCACCTACGTCACGTATGCTCCGACAGCGAAACAACGTTCAGTATGTTCTGACCGCTCTGCTGCGAATGCCGTAGCTTAGCTAATGCGAGTATAAAACGTGATCTTAACGAGTTATTTAGTGAATTTCGATTCCATTTGTTGCGAGCTGTCATCGCTGATTGTGGTGGTAAGTCATAAATTCTGCGTAAGAGACATGATATCCAGGCTATAAGCTTTCTTCAAGGGCAAAGCACGCACAAGCGCGTACTGCAACTCTCGCTCGGAATCGTCAAGAATGCAATCCCCGTTCGTGCCTCGACATGCGCGAACCGCCATCGTTCGTGGATCGGACTGTAACAGTATTTGAATGCTGGCTCCTATTTTGAGCAGAATCAAAGCTGGAATCGTCTACACGCCGGTCAGGGGGCCTAAATGTAGCGTAGTAAATCGCCAAAACTGACGGCCAAATAAAATAATAGTTTGTTAATTAGATGGCTGAAAGGCGTTTTATTTGACAACCTGTAACGAACAGCCGAGTCCCACAACCAACTCTGAAAAGATGAGTAGTAGGGCAACCTTCGTGTCATCCCACTCTCCACTGTTGCCAAATTTATTCAAGATGGCGGCGATGACGTCATCCAAGATGGTGGCAAGTAGATTTGGCAAATTCGCATGACGTCATTAAAGATGGCGGATTTTGGCAGGAAAATAGTCCAATTGTGCTATGTCCACTAACCTAACCTCCAGAATTTAATGGCGGGAACATTGAATTTTGGCGGGAGAATAGTCCACTAACCTAAGATTCCAGAAGGAAAAGTGGCGGGAAGTTTGAATTCCAACAGGATAAAGCATGTAAACACTGTACTTGTCTTATTGATTATCATTCATTAAAATTCATTATTA
Source organism: Schistocerca serialis cubense (assembly GCF_023864345.2). Lineage (NCBI taxonomy): Eukaryota > Metazoa > Arthropoda > Insecta > Orthoptera > Acrididae > Schistocerca > Schistocerca serialis. The sequence continues at coordinate 704,397,180 of NC_064643.1, read as the reverse complement.
TTTATTATCATTTATTATTATTTATTATCATTTATTATTATTTATTACCATTTATTATTATTGACCTGCCTCCATTAGAAAATTCCCTCCAAATTCAAATTCCAACACGATAATGGCTGCAAAACCTTACTTTTGTTTATTATTATTCATTATTATTTATTAACATTCATGATCATTCATTGTCATTTATTATCATTCATTATAATTTATTGTCATTCATTATCATTTATTATTATTATTATTTATTATTATAGGCCTACATCCACTAGAAAATTGCACCAAATTAAAATTCCAACACGATAATGTCTCGAAAACGTTTTCCTTACATCCATAACAAAAATATATCACAAGTTCAAATCCCATACCATGATTGATCACAGGCACCAACTTTCTCCCTCACTTATCATTTTTCACTGGTAGCCTATCATAATTGCGTCAAATAATAAACTGCTCTTGTAGTAACGTATGTCAAGTCCTTTGATTTTGCAGGGGGGAAGGAACTGAAGACTATATTTCCAGCAGTACGGTCATCACTTGTTCTCCAACACAGTCAGCACACACATCTTTGACATCGCAGTGCAGTCACCACGACGTCTGCACTCCAACTGAATTAGTTCATAACCTCGCCACCCCCTGGCCAGCGTGCGGAGACACTGCCTACGCCTGTCACATGAGGCGGCTGGCCACCAGGGCGGGGGGCGAGCCCAGCGATCGCTCCCATGTCGTAAACATGTTTTCGCTGGACACGCTGGAACTTGTCGAGTTTAACGTCACAGCGCCCCTTTGTCCACTCACCACTTGTATTCGTCGCCTCCGCACGTTTCCCGCCAAAATTGTCTGCCTCGGAGCTGAATCACACAACGGTCGACCGTTCGCTGCCACAATTTAGCGCCAAAATTGACTGCCTCAGAGCTGAATCATACAACGGTCGACCGTTCGCTGCCACACTTTTGGCGCTACATTCAAACCTGTCGATGCCGACCACTCACCATCCACCACGTGTCCCTGTATGACCAAGAACACAGTGCTACACTTTTGGCTGCAAAGTTTGCTCGGCAGTGGAATCCACCATGACTATATAACAGCACGTTTGGACCGCACTAGAATGCCTGCTTATAGACTCACTCTCGTGCGCGCGTAATAACTGTACAATTGCTGCGCCGCCATCCTGCTTACGTCACACACCCTTCATACACGCGACGGACATAGCGTTCTGTAAATACCTGGAAAATGACTCTTTATTTCAGACAGACAACAGAGGGCCTGTAAAGCTTCCTTGGGGAACGCCAGATATTACTTCTCTTCCAGTCGGTAACTTTCCTTGAGCTATTACGAGCTGTGACCTTTCTCACAGGAATTCAAGAATCCAGTCACACAACTAGGACGATACTCCACAGGTGCGCAATTTAATTAGAAGTTGCTTGTGAAGAACGGCGTCAAAAGGCTTTCGGAAACCTAAAACTGTCGAAACAATTTTACCTCACCTGTCAGTAGCACTCCTTACTTGTGAGAATAAAGAGCTAGTTGAGTTTCGCAAGAAAGATATTTTCTGAATCCGTGTTGGCTATTTGTCAATAAATCGTTTCCTTCGAGGTGATTCACAACTTTCGAGCACAGTATACGTTCCAAAATCATACTACAATTCGACGTTTGTGATATTAGTCTGTAATTAAGCGGACTACTCCTACTTCCTTTCTTGGATATTGGTGTGACTCTTGCAATTTACGGCTAGTCCCGGCGGAGGTTCGAGTCCTCCCTCGAGCATGAGTGTGTGTGTTTGTCCTTGGGATAATTTAGGTTAAGTAGTGTGTAAGCTTAGGGACTGATGACCTTAGCAGTTAAGTCCCATAAGTTTTCACACACGTTTGAAAGTTTTTTTCTTGCAATTTTCCAGTTTCTGGGTATGGATCTTTCTACAGCCGAGCGGGTGAATGTGATAGCTAAGTATGAAGCTATTGTACCAGCACACCGTGAAAGGAACCTGATTTGTACAGTTCGCACTGACATACTGATGCGAGAGAAGCACGTACAATGTCCGATCAAAAATACCCAGACTTTACGTGAAACTTAGGGGCTGACACGGCGTGATCAGTGTATAAAAACCTCTCCCAACGTCTCATCTTAGACTGCGGGAGACATCTTCAGAGGTAAAGCGGTCGCCTGGGACCGAACTCGAGGCAGTGTAGCGGGCATCACAGTCCACCATGTAACGTCGGCTCCGAGATTATCTCTGGTACTATCAACATTCACGATTGAAGGTAATCGATTGCTATTCTCAGGGTACAACGCTGAAATCCTATATTTACCTGATTAAACACCTACTTTTGTGTTAAAATTGTTACGGCGAATTTTATCCATAGCGAATGCTGTCGAACTCTGTGACTGTTCCTTTATGGGGTTGTAGAAAAATATCCGCTACCAGTCACAATAAAAGGTTGTTTATTCGTCACACGACCGGTTTCGGGCTTGCGCCCATCTTCAGGTGTTTATACATTCATGTACATGTTTGTACTGTTGGAGATCAAAAAAGATGAAGCACCATTATTACAGTTATGCTGTGGTGATAGTTTTGCCAGTTAGTTACATACACACTTATGGTTATTTTCACGTCCATATCAGTTTTATCATGTATAGCTCCATATTACACTTCATGATATGCACTCATGAAATACATTGCACATCATAAAGTGTAATATGGAGCTATACTTGGTAAAACTGACATATGGACTTGAAAATGATCATAAGTGTGTATGTAACTAAGTGGCAAAACTATCACCACAGCATAACTGTAATAATGGGGCTTCATCTTTTTTGATCTCCAACGGTACAAACATGTACATGAATGTATAAAGACCTGAAGATGGGTGCACGCCCGAAACCGGTCGTGTGACGAATAAACAACCTTTTATTGTGACTGGTAGCGGATATATTTCTACAACCCAATTCTTACGGTGCTTATAAATGTCAATAGCCTCTCCATAGATGCACGCACGAGAATGTGATATTTTCGATCTGACGCTCGTCTCACTGAATTCTGTTTTATGATCACCTTCTTGGTAAACGTGTTCTGCTACGGCCGACTTACCCTATGTCCCAGGCGGCAATTCCTCTTGTGTTCAGCCAGACGGTTGTAACACCTCGTGTCGTGGTACCAGTAAAATCCAGTTCCATAACTAAAAGCAATTTTACGTATGTACACCGGGTGTAGCCAAAGGATGTTGTATATGTTTGGCATTCTTAAACAATCTTTTAAATTCCTGGTGGATCTGAAGACAGTTTCCCTCTCGCTCAATACTTTCTCAATGCGGTCTGTAACCTCACCTGCCGGCAAGGACTAGAGGCTACACTGCAAAGCTAATTCGTGTTACGTGGGCCCAGTATGTCCCGTTGCTATGTTTATTCCTCGAGCTAATAATCAACGGAAACCAACGCTAGAGTTTGGGTAAGTTATGGTTGCGGTTTTGCAATAAACTGCTGATACTGGACCCTACCGCTGTACTGAAACTTGTGTAACGGGCAACTGTTTATTCGCTGCGTGTACTTAGCCGACCTGTGTCTTCTCGGTATTTATAACTAACTCTAATTTAGGTATATTTTCGTTTAAATTGTTCCTCAACAAAACGTGCTCACACACTGTCAGCTTTCAGTAACTGGCTGCGTATTCTAACAGTCATATCCGTAATTAGAAACCCGTTAACTTCGCTGTTGTTCACTTTAATACACAGATTCAATAAACGTTGTCAGAAGTAATTTTTTTTCAAAACCCGAGATTAGTTATCCATACTTTGTCGTTCCCAAGATCACAATATCGTCATCGTGCAACATGTGAAGCTACGTACCTTGCAGCTTCTGTAAAAGATTGCCAATTCGGGAGATTTTGCGTTCGTTTGAATTTGGCATGCTTTTTCATTATTTCTGCAACAGTATCCTGACCTGTTTTGCGTATCATGAAGGATCGGCTACGTCGATTGTTAATTTATTTGGTGTAAATATCTCAATTGCTGTCGATACTACTTCTTTGATTTCAAGCCACACTTGGTCTACTATTACATTGTCAATTTAGAGAGAGTGGAGATTGTCTCTCAGAAAGGCATAAAGCGAGCCTTCATCTGCTTATATTCGTAGAATTTGGGAGTGACGGTATTCACTCTTGTTACGGCAACCCTGTGTTCACTAATCCCTGTATCCGTTTTCATGCTCGTTATTAGCTCAGGATTATTTATTACTCAAGAGTTCAAGTGTGTATTCACAACCACTTACTATTCGAGTGGGCTCATGAGCTAACTGCTCGAAATAATTTTCGGGAAATGCGATTAGCACAATTAAGGATAATGTTTTATGCGTACCTCTGGACTTAAACATGTGTTTTTGCCAAAATATCGAGTGAAAGTTGAAGCCACCACCAACTATTATTATGTGCATTGGCTATGTGTTTGAAATTAGACTCTGGTTTCCTTTGGACCTTTCAGCAATTACACTCCTGGAAATTGAAATAAGAACACCGTGAATTCATTGTCCCAGGAAGGGGAAACTTTATTGACACATTCCTGGGGTCAGATACATCACATGATCACACTGACAGAACCACAGCCACATAGACACAGGCAACAGAGCATGCACAATGTCGGCACTAGTACAGTGTATATCCACCTTTCGCAGCAATGCAGGCTGCTATTCTCCCATGGAGACGATCGTAGAGATGCCGGATGTAGTCCTGTGGAACGGCTTGCCATGCCATTTCCACCTGGCGCCTCAGTTGGACCAGCGTTCGTGCTGGACGTGCAGACCGCGTGAGACGACGCTTCATCCAGTCCCAAGCATGCTCAATGGGGGACAGATCCGGAGATCTTGCTGGCCAGGGTAGTTGACTTACACCTTCTAGAGCACGTTGGGTGGCACGGGATACATGCGGACGTGCATTGTCCTGTTGGAACTGCAAGTTCCCTTGCCGGTCTAGGAATGGTAGAACGATGGGTTCGATGACGGTTTGGATGTACCGTGCACTATTCAGTGTCCCCTCGACGATCACCAGTGGTGTACGGCCAGTGTAGGAGATCGCTCCCCACACCATGATGCCGGGTGTTGGCCCTGTGTGCCTCGGTCGTATGCAGTCCTGATTGTGGCGCTCACACACGAATACGACCATCATTGGCACCAAGGCAGAAGCGACTCTCATCGCTGAAGACGACACGTCTCCATTCGTCCCTCCATTCACGCCTGTCGCGACACCACTGGAGGCGGGCTGCACGATGTTGGGGCGTGAGCGGAAGACGGCCTAACGGTGTGCGGGACCGTAGCCCAGCTTCATGGAGACGGTTGGGAATGGTCCTCGCCGATACCCCAGGAGCAACAGTGTCCCTAATTTGCTGGGAAGTGGCGGTGGGGTCCCCTACGGCACTGCGTAGGATCCTACGGTCTTGGCGTGCATCCGTGCGTCGCTGCGGTCCGGTCCCAAGTCGACGGGCACGTGCACCTTCCGCCGACCACTGGCGACAACATCGATGTAATGTGGAGACCTCACGCCCCACGTGTCGAGCAATTCGGCGGTACGTCCACCCGGCCTCCCGCATGCCCACTATACGCCCTCGCTCAAAGTCCGTCAACTGCACATACGGTTCACGTCCACGCTGTCGCGGCATGCTACCAGTGTTAAAGACTGCGATGGAGCTCCGTATGCCACGGCAAACTGGCTGACACTGACGGCGGCGGTGCACAAATGCTGCGCAGCTAGCGCCATTCGACGGCCAACACCGCGGTTCCTGGTGTGTCCGCTGTGCCGTGCGTGTGATCATTGCTTGTACAGCCCTCTCGCAGTGTCCGGAGCAAGTATGGTGGGTCTGACACACCGGTGTCAATGTGTTCTTTTTTCCATTTCCAGGAGTGTATACCACATGGGAAGTCGTAAAATTATCTAATTATTATTTTATTCCGCTTGCCAAGAATGATCTCTGCTCAATTTCACTTCAATTTCACTTCAAGATAAACTACTTCTAACAGCAACAAACACGGCACCGCCAACTGTATTTAGCCTATCCTTTCTGAACACAGGTCCTTCGCAAAATTTTGGCTGAACGTATCTCCGATTTTAGCCAGCTTTCATTGCCCATAACGATTTGAGCTTCAGTGCTTTCTATAAGCAATTGGAGCTCTGGTTCTTTCCCAGCACAGATACGACAGTTTCGAACAGTTATACCAACGGTTTCTAGATCTACGTTCCGCCTGTGTTCGACCTACACCCTTTGAGACTCAAGCTTTTTTGTGTTTCTATAAAACCATCTATCTTAAAAAATGGCCTAGTGCACGCCACATAGCCCCTGTTACCCTCGCGGCTGCCTCCTACGTGTCATGGACTCCTGACCTTTTTAGGGTAACCCGAAACCCCACCATCCTATGGAGCAAGTCGAGGAATCTGCATCCTTCGCGGTCTTATAACTGTCTGGCACCTAAATCAGAGCCTCCACTCGGCTCTGTACTAGCTATCCGCAATCGATCTTGTCGACTGTGCTGCAATTGGTGAGCTCTGCTTTCATTTCGCAAGCAAGACTGGAAGCCTGTTCCACTTTTCATAGCCGCTCGAAACCAGAGAGCATCTCTTCCGACCCAAAGTGGCACACATCATTGGTACTGGAGAGAACCACCGACTGCAATTGGCTGCAGCCTGTGCTCTTCATTGCATCCGGGAGAACTCGTTCCACGTCTGGAATGTCTACAGCCGGCATGCACACAGAGTGCCCATTGGCTTTCTTCCCCTACTTGTCAGCCATGTCCCTAAAAGCCCCATAAAGCGCGTAACATTGAAGCTCCTAACTATCAGTAATCCCACCCTCTGTGATTGCTCGGATCTTGCAGGCTGAGAGGTTCCTCCGAAACAGGACAGGCAACTGCTTCTGTCTGAGTGACAGTCAGCCACGGACAGTACATGGAACCTGTTTGTCAGACTAAACGAGGCCTTATGTTCGGCCTCCTGGGAAGTGATTCACAGATTGCCACATCCCGCCGAAAGCACCCACTAGACCACAGATGAGGGGTCAACCTCGGTGCGAGCGGTAATTGGGCTGGCGACCCGTGCGGACCAGTCGGCGGACTGGTGAGTCGTGCTGGACGTCTGTTGGATCCCTACAGCCGGCCCACAACAGTGATGCCCATCCGCTGCAGCCTCAAGCTGTGTATTCAAAGCCAGTGCAGCCTAGAGCTGAGAACGAAGTGTCACCAACATGGCTCGCATCTGCACGCAGCAGTCACAGTGCCTATCCATACTAAGGACCTTGGAAAACTACATTACACTGAAAAGGACTATCGACACGCGCTACGTAACTCTTCTGTAGACTGTGACGACAACGCAAGAACAATGTCTAATAAATAACATCAATACACGGAAATTCAAAAACTAAAACAGAAAAGCACACAGCTGTGACTAAATAACTCTCTCCTGGTTAAAAACCTGCAAAATGTCGCAGAGTCTGTTTATTTTCCGACACAAACGAAAACGGCAGAACTGTGTCTATTGAATATTTAATTAGCGTGCGGAGATTCCAGAACTAAAGTAACAAAACACATAGATGAAACTATATACTTCGCTCCTCGATGTGACCTAGTAATATGTCACAAAATAGTTTACTTCCCTGTTGCTCCTCTGTCTTGGCCGCTGCTCTGTCTTAGCTGCTTTAACTGAGTGCTGTACATCCATCCGACGTAAAGCGACGTAATAGGGAGTGGTAGGACACGACTGAGCCGTGAGTGGTCATAATAGCTAATATTTTTATTTATTAATGTATCAGAAAAATAATTTTACGTACAATGTCAACGGTTAAAGGGGCACTGTTGCAAAACGGAAAAACACTCATCTGCAAACTGATACACTCTCAACCAGGCAAAATTTGAAGACAGGTAAAACAACTGGAATAATTAAATTAAAGAGGGCTGGCCATCAAAATAGGTACAATTAAAAAATATTCATAAAACATAACACACTAGTCCAGAGTACCACATGCATGCTTGCTATAGCCGTTACAACCCTTACATAAAAGCTTCTTATAAATAAGGACGCTGAGAGTCCATCAGTCAACACAGTTATAATCGACTGGCATATAATCTGTTATAACAAGCATCAAGACAATCTGAAGTAACCACAAAATAAACAAATGCTTTCAGAAAAGTCTTACAATAGTTTAAACCTTGTATTCAAAGCGAATTAATGGCACTCACTCTGACAAGAAAAAGCAAGATTTCTACACAGTTGTTGCAAAAGAAAACAGAGCAGTAATACGAGAACGCTAGAAGAGTGCATGTCAAGCAAATGTTCCAATTATGCGTGTCCACATGACCTGGTTACAGGTACAATAATGTACTCAGCTCACTGAGTACTATTGCACAACTGCACTGAATAAAACACACTGTATTAAGAAACAGTAGGAATTCTGTAACAGAGCTGACCACAGACGGAAAAATTATTAATCGCTCTAGCATCTAATGTAACATGTACGTAGGCAACCTAACTGGCCATCCAGTGTTCGTACGAGGTAAGATGTAACTGTTACATTACTGAACGTTTGCAGGACCAGAGTTCAAACCGCGCTGGGGGTGTTCCAGTGTTCTGATAGGTGACCAGTAGGGGCGAATCGAAGTACAAACACAAACAGTGTGGTTAGAAATGGATAAATCCATAACCTGGGAATTTCGACGATGTTTGCATCGCTTAGCAGAATGAGAAACTACCAGATTGGTGGACTGTGAGACAAGCTGATTGATGGCTTCTTACAGCTCTACAAGAATGTATGATAATTCATACTCAGGTATTAAAGCAAATCTGAATACGTTTTCGAACTAAGAAGAATAAGGCACTTCCAGTGACAAAACTATATTTCAATGTCTTTGAAGTTACAGAAGTTAATATTTCACAGTGAATAAATATTTTCACACCGAACCTGTGAATTAACAACTTTTAAACACCTGAAGCGATTTCAACATGCAATATCTCAGATGACTGCATTGCACTACAGCTGCCATCACAGGAAACCACTCATCTATATCTATTTTATTTGTTGACTTATCACGTCTTTTATATCTTTTTGCAATTGTTTGTCAGAACATCGTATCCTCAACAATTACATAAAGAATGCATACAGCTTGAGTAACTCAAGATTCGCCATACTTGTGTATTTATTTAGTGAACAGTTTACTGTTTCGCCAATAATCTAGTTTAAATATTAATTACAATTCATAATACAAAGTCACAGTAATTTAAGAAGTGTTCAGTCGCATGTGTTAGCTGATATCACCTTTGTAAAAGAGTGTCAAAAGGCGCTTTTGACAAGCAGACCCAAACAACTGTGTAAGCAATATCTACAGTATTTAGCGATAATCGGTTGTCATTTATCGTGAGGACACTTGTGCAAGAATTCTGGCTTATGTACTTATCGAAAAACCTATACATATTTCTTTACTGAGTGTGACTGAACGTTTATAGTATTTCTACATATAAATATTTTTGTAATATATTATTTTAGACCAGGAAGTTGTCATGTTGAGTCAAGTCATATCTGTAGAGCTAGAGAACGATGTATTTTTGGTGGGGACGACCATCAGCCAAAGGAAAAGCAGACAGTAGAGGAACACGACAGGACTCAAGTGGAGACTGGGACCTTCCGAGTGAAGAGCTCAAGGGAGTGATTCTGGACGCTTTATGTCGAGTTCTTGAAGAAGACATAACTGAATGGTTCAGTGGTATGGGTGACTGGTTAACTTCTGAAGGCACTTCATACTTCTTAAAGTTTGAACGTGCTCCAGTGTAGGGCTTTTCTGCTTGATTTGCGGAAATGAGAATAGACAGGGTATGAGCTACTATTCTTTGTACAGTGAGTGAGTATTTGATAAATCATCTTGTTGGACTTGTAAAGAACCTGGTTCTCTAGTTCTAAAAATAAAAACCTTTAAATAATAAAACATGACCTATACAAGGAATCTGACTACCCTTGTTAGTCATGGACGAAAAAAAAATTGCCAGTCTTTGTCAGAACGTTCAGAATCTTATGTGGGAGCCAATAAGACGTCATTTTTAATCTAAATATGGTATGCCAATGTTTACATTATAAAAAAAATAAATTAGGTAATTCAGTACAATTATTATATAGATGTGATAAATAACTAAATCACTTTAACGGGGGCCAAATGAAAGATTAAATTCAATATAATTCCAGTAAACCTGCAAAAGTAAAAAAAAAAAAAATTATTGTAGGAGCCTAGATAGAAATCGCGCATCTGCTAGATGTCCACGAAATACGTATTTTTGTTTTGAAGCTGACAACCAATGAGAAAATAGGTGCAAAAATACTATTGGTCAGTTTTCAAGCAGTAATGGCGGACCGCATCAACTGGTAATATACGTAATTTTACGGTAGCTAATTTTACTGCACAAAAAATAAAATATTTACTCCCTCCAAAAGAAGTTACAAACAAACATTAAAATAAAATTACGATGAGCAGCAAAGTATCTGAGAAGAATTTTGAAAGAAAATTATTAATTGAACTTTAATTTGGCGGTTTTCAACGCTGTCAACAAGACGAAGTAATGGAAAGAATATTTATTGGAACGAAACAAAATTGAACCTTGATAGCGTGACAGTATTTTTAAAGTAGATAATTTAACTGCAATTGTCTTTAATTTTGAAATGAGAGAGAGCGTAATAATTTTCTTTTAATGTCCTAACTCACACCATGAATCCCGACAGTCGTGATACCAGCTACTTTGGAATAAGGCTGGGCATCTCGGACATATTCTGAGTCGTGGTCACCTTTGTGCTCATACGGCAAAGACTACCAAATCCACCGGTTAGTCCCTCAACCGTTAGGGGTAAAACTCAATGGGACTCGGGGCAAGTAAGGCTAGCAACCTGCTTCCCTGGTACTTTAAATATGATGCTGGCAACAATCAGAGTAAAATGCCTCGGACCTGTGGAGGTGACGGAGTCCCACCTTTAACTGACAAACAAGGACTCCTAAGATACGACTTGGCAAACAAATGGTAATGAGATGGGGAGCCATTAATATCAATGGGGGGCTACTCTGGGAAGAAAGCAGAGCTGGCGGAGGCTGCAAGTAGGATGAGGCTGGACGTTTTAGCTGTTAGCAACATTCGGGTAAGGGGTGAGAAAGAAGAAGAAGTGGGAGAATACAAGGTCTACCTGTCAGGAGTCAAAGCAGGAACAGCACAATGGGGTGTAGGGCTTTACATCAGGAAAGAAATGGAACCCAGCGTAGCTGCAGTAAAGTATGTAAACGAACGACTGATGTGGATAGATTTGACAGTGTCTAGCAACAAATTTAGGATTGTGTCAGTATATTCGCATTGTGATGGGACAGATCAAGATAAGATGGATAGTTTTTATGAGGCACTCAGTGATGTAGTTGTTAGAGTAAAGGACAAGGACAGTGTTCTGCTCATGGGTGATTTTAATGCCAGGATTGGAAATCGAACTGAAGGGTATGAAAAGGTTATGGGTAAATTTGGAGAGGATATGAAGGCCAACAGGAACGGGAAACAACTCTTGGATTTCTGTGCCAATATGGGCTTAGTAATCACAAACTCCTTTTTTAAACATAAGAACATTCACCGGTATACTTGGGAAGGCAGGGGAACCAGATCTGTCATTGACTATATAATAAGAGATCAGGAATTCAGGAAGGCTGAGAGGGATACACGTATATTCAGGGGATTCTTTGATGACACTGATCATTATTTAATCTGCAGTGAAATTGCGATTGTGAGGCCGAAAGTGCAGGAGGTCAGGTTCATATGTAGGAGGATAAGAGTGGAGAAACTTCAGGATAAGGAAATCAGGCACAAGTACATAACAGCGATCTCAGAAAGGTACCAGTTAGTTTAATGTAGTCAGTTACAGTCATTGGAAAAGGAATGGACAAGGTACAGGGACACAGTACTAGAAGTGGCTAAAGAATGCCTTGGAACAGTAGTGTGTAAAAGTAGGATGAAGCAAACAGCTTGGTGGAATGACACAGTCAAGGCAGCCTGTAAAAGGAAAAAGAAGGCGTATCAAAAATGGCTACATACTAGAACTCAGGTAGACAGAGAAAGTTATGTTGAAGAAAGAAACAAAGCCAAACAGATAATTGCAGCATCCAAGAAGAAATCTTGGGAAGACTTTGGAGACAGGTTGGAGACTATGGGTGAAGCTGCTGGAAAACCATTCTGGAGTGTAATTAGCAGTCTTAGAAAGGGAGGTAAGAATGAAATGACAAGTATTTTGGACAGGTCAGGAAAACTGCTGGTGAATCCTGTGGATGCCTTGGGCAGATGGAGGGAATATTTTGAAGAGTTGCTCAATGTAGGTGAAAATACGATAAGCAATGTTTCAGATTTCGTGGTAGAATGAGATAGGAATGATGATGGAAGTAGTACCACAGTTGAGGAAGTGGAGAAAATTGTCAATAGATTGGAGTGCAATAAAGCAGCTGGGGTGGATGAAATTAAGTCGGAACTCATCAAATACAGTGGAATGTCAGGTCTTAAATGGCTACACAGGATAATTGAAATGGCCTGAGAGTCGGGACAGGTTCCATCAGACTGGACAAAAGCAGTAATCACACCAATCTTTAAACATGGAAACAGAAAAGATTGTAACAACTACAGAGGTATCTCTTTAATCAGCGTTGTGGGAAAAATCTTCTCAGGTATTGTTGAAAGTAAAGCGCGAGTATTAGTTGAGGACCAATTGGATGAAAATCAGTGTGTGTTTAGGCCTCTTAGACGTTGTCAGGACCAGATCTTTAGCTTACGGCAAATAATGGAGAAGTGTTATGAGTGAAAGAGGGAATTGTATCTATGCTTTATAGATCTAGAAACGGCATATGACCAGGTTCCTAGGAGGAAGTTATTGTCTGTTCTACGAGATTATGGAATAGGAGGCAAACTTTTGCAAGCAATTAAAGGTCTTTACATGGATAGTCAGGCAGCAGTTAGAGTTGACGGTAAATTTTGTTCATGGTTCAGAGTACTTTCGGGGGTGAGTCAAGGCTGCAACCTGTCTCCACTGTTGTTCATATTATTTATGGATCATATGTTGAAAACAATAGACTGGCTGGGTGAGATCAAGATATGTGAAGACAAAATAAGCAGTCTTGCATATGTGGATGACTTAGTTGTGATGTCAGATTCGATTGAAAGTTTGCAAAGTGCTATTTGAATGCTAGATCAGAAATGTAAGGACTATGGTATGAAGATTAGCATCTCCAAAACGAAAGTAATGTCAGCGGGAAAGAAATATAAACGGATTGAGTGCCAAATAGGAGGAACAAAGTTAGAACAGGTGGACGGTTTCAAGTACTTAGGATGCATATTCTCACAGGATGGCAACATAGTGAAAGAACTGGAAGCGAGGTGTAGCAAAGCTAATGCAGTGAGCGCTCAGCTACGATCTACTCTCTTCTGCAAGAAGGAAGTCAGTACCAAGAATAAGTTATCTGTGCACTGTTCAATATTTCGACCAACTTTGTTGTATGGGATCGAAAGCTGGGTGGATTCAGGTTACCTTATCAACGAGGTTGAGGTTACGGATATGAGCGATGATTGCAGGTACTAGTAGATGGGAACAATGGCAGGAGTGTGTCCACAATGAGGAAATCAAAGAAAAACTGGGAATGAACTCTACAGATGTAGCAGTCAGGGCGAACAGGCTTAGATGGTGGGGCCATGTTACACGCATGGGAGAAGCAAGGTTACCCAAGAGACTCATGGGTTCAGCAGTAGAGGGTAGGAGCAGTCGGAGCAGACCAAGGAGCAGGTACCTGGATTCGGTTAAGAATGATTTTGAAGTAATAGGTTTAACATCAGAAGAGGCACGAATGTTAGCATAGAATAGGGGATCATGGAGGAATTTTATAAGGGGGCTATGCTCCAGACGGAACGCTGAAAGGCATAATCAGTCTTAAATGATGATGATGATGTCCTAACTGTTGCTGCAGGCAATGCCATGACGTCAGCGGTGGTCCGCGCGGACGATGTGTGAAGCTAATCCTGGTTTGTGGTGTGAAGATAATGATGGATCCTCCTGTTTCATTAATATTCCAGTTACGGCGGTGGTCCACGTCTCCGTTGTAGTCGAATCAGCTGGCAGCACTGGCGCGATGATAATACACTCCTGGAAATGGAAAAAAGAACACATTGACACTGGTGTGTCAGACCCACCATACTTGCTCCGGACACTGCGAGAGGGCTGTACAAGCAATGATCACACGCACGGCACAGCGGACACACCAGGAACCGCGGTGTTGGCCGTCGAATGGCGCTAGCTGCGCAGCATTTGTGCACCGCCGCCGTCAGTGTCAGCCAGTTTGCCGTGGCATACGGAGCTCCATCGCAGTCTTTAACACTGGTACCATGCCGCGAAAGCGTGGACGTGAACCGTATGTGCAGTTGACGGACTTTGAGCGAGGGCGTATAGTGGGCATGCGGGAGGCCGGGTGGACGTACCGCCGAATTGCTCAACACGTGGGGCGTGAGGTCTCCACAATACATCGATGTTGTCGCCAGTGGTCGGCGGAAGGTGCACGTGCCCGTCGACCTGGGACCGGACCGCAGCGACGCACGGATGCACGCCAAGACCGTAGGATCCTACGCAGTGCCGTAGGGGACCGCACCGCCACTTCCCAGCATATTAGGGACACTGTTGCTCCTGGGGTATCGGCGAGGACCATTCGCAACCGTCTCCATGAAGCTGGGCTACGGTCCCGCACACCGTTAGGCCGTCTTCCGCTCACGCCCCAACATCGTGCAGCCCGCCTCCAGTGGTGTCGCGACAGGCGTGAATGGAGGGACGAATGGAGACGTGTCGTCTTCAGCGATGAGAGTCGCTTCTGCCTTGGTGCCAATGATGGTCGTATGCGTGTTTGGCGCCGTGCAGGTGAGCGCCACAATCTGGACTGCATACGACCGAGGCACACAGGGCCAACACCTGGCATCATGGTGTGGGGAGCGATCTCCTACACTGGCCGTACACCACTGGTGATCGTCGAGGGGACACTGAATAGTACACGGTACATCCAAACCGTCATCGAACCCATCGTTCTACCATTCCGAGGCCGGCAAGGGAACTTGCTGTTCCAACAGGACAATGCACGTCCGCATGTATCCCGTGCCACCCAACGTGCTCTAGAAGGTGTAAGTCAACTACCCTGGCCAGCAAGATCTCCGGATCTGTCCCCCATTGAGCATGTTTGGGACTGGATGAAGCGTCGTCTCACGCGGTCTGCACGTCCAGCACGAACGCTGGTCCAACTGAGGCGCCAGGTGGAAATGGCATGGCAAGCCGTTCCACAGGACTACATCCAGCATCTCTACGGTCGGCTCCATGGGAGAATAGCAGCCTGCATTGCTGCGAAAGGTGGATATACACTGTACTAGTGCCGACATTGTGCATGCTATGTTGCCTGTGTCTATGTGCCTGTGGTTCTGTCAGAGTGATCATGTGATGTATCTGACCCCAGGAATGTGTCAATAAAGTTTCCCCTTCCTGGGACAATGAATTCACGGTGTTCTTATTTCAATTTCTAGGAGTGTAGTTCCAGTGCGTGCGTTGTCGTTACGCGCGCGACGTTTTATTATTAAAAGTTTATTAATCACGCGGTGCGGGTAGGTCGGATTTATGCAATGTCTTTAGTATTTACGATATATAGCCGGTTAATGTCAATACTTCGCACAGTTCTTTCACCGTGTTGTCACAGGAAAACAGTCACATGTGTTTATCACTATAACAGTTCGTTAAACATCAGTTCAATTTACGTCGTCGTCTTTAAGACAGTTTGGATGATATAATAAATGTTTCTTGATCAAACCACAGCACTATTATTTTACTTAACATTTTGGTTTGCTCCACTTTCACGCAATTCTAACAGTTAGTGTCCCCATACGACAATGGTGTCTGGTTCACGGCTAATTGTCACAAGTTCACACAGTATGTATAATCGTCACCGCAAACACTCGATATACTTTTCAGGTTTTACTGTTCACTTAATAGCGCACAATCTCATATTAACACAGCGGACGTACTGTAATTCATTGTTCCTCCAAGCATCACAGTCTTCCACGCCGCACTTTGTAACGTTTCTCCACCCGGGAACCGGCCACGATACCACAACAACTCGCACGCTCTCTATCGATAGTCTTCGCTCCCTCTCTGACGCAGTACTCCTCCTAGCCTAACCAAAGATTTACAAAGCATATAAAACCACAACATTCTTATTCGTACAATATAAAATATAGAATAGTAGCAAAATTAATGAAGAAACAATGGCACGTATTAACAAATAAAGAGTAGTAGAAATAAATGTTACATGCGTACTATGACAAGGTAATGCACAAAAGAAAAAGGAAAGCAATGTCTTTACAGACTCTAAACTGTTTCGAGCTAGTGAATGTTTCACCTATTTTGATTAGGATATGGATTTAGCTTTTGCGTACCTTTGATTAGAATTTATCTTGGGGATTTTGCTACCATTCTCATAACGCTCTCAACGTAACTTTACTGCATTTGATGGTGGTATTTTCTGTATGTACTCGTATTTTGAATGAGTATCGTAGGAGCACTTCCAGTTTATTTGAGATGTCCTTTCTTGGAGAAACGGTGTTGGACATAGTTCTCTGTCTTTTATATCAGTTACAAACCTTAAGTTATTAAATTATTCATTTAATTTTTATTTTCTAATTCTGCGTCTTTCATTAATTCGCAGTTCTGGCCAATTCACAGACTATTTTACTACAGGATCACAGCTGCAGATTATTATTTGCAGCGAATTAGCTGTGTGGCATGAAAGCAGATGTGCGCGGCTCGACGCTATGACTACAGAAATACACGGAATGAAATCTCCTTTATTTTTTATCACAGTACCGATCATTTACTGGAGAAAATTAACAATTGGCTAAAACCAAGAGTTTTACTGCTGTATGGCACACAGACAGAGGCGTGTTGCAGCTCCATTGTTCGGCCAGGAAAGTGTTGTTATCGGGCATTCCGTCAAATCCAGCCCCCTGGCTTGTTGGACGGTCCTTCGTGGTTCCCTCTGATGTGTGGTCACCGGCGTTGCTCAACATTCTGCCTTGCAGCCCAAAGAGGCCTTTGAACTTTTCACGGTCTGTGACGTCTAGTGTCGGCCAACATAAGATGCAATATGACATAACAAAAATTTTCTGTAATCTGATGTCCTTTTGGGAGTCCATTATCGAAGTGTCCACGGAGCTACGAATGGCGGGAAACCTCAGACAGCTCATGCACTCCCCCATCCTTATCACGATGTAACATCCAGGAGATAAATTTTATCTACAGTGCGACGAGAGGAAATTATGCCTCTAACAGTTATAATCATTATCTATCCGACATATGAAAAAAAAACAGTGAAATAAATATTAATTATTTATATAATATTTTATGATGTAATTGGACATATCAATGTGTATCATACAAAGACAATGATAATTGTAAATTCCTTTTATGATCTGCGTTTCTCTTCCTTTGTTTTCACCTTTTGTTGGTTGGCTTTTATAGGTTGTGGACGCAAGACGCATATGAAACTATTGTCTGTTAAGAAATTGTAATTATTTGTAAATTATTACCTGAGAATAGAGTTAGTTATTATTGTAAATATGAGTGAATAATTATTTGTAACTTTAATTCCTCTTTCAACAAGCATTATCTGCCTTAATTGTTTTTTCCGCTGCAAGAAGCGAAGCGATTGATGATAGCAGTTTTCATCGCGTTTTTATCTGTTTTTCTAATGAAAAAAGTCAAAGGTTTGCTTTATGAAAATTAGTCTAAATAGTGCACAATATGAAAGTAAAGTTTAATAAGCATTTCAAATGCCTATCATGTTAAAAGGAAAGTTGATCTAACTATATAAAGTCTCTATCAATTGTCTGCCATCATATTAACAATTATCTCAGCGTCAAATTCAAATTACGCAATTCTGCACACATAAATGCCGAAGGTAATAAAAATGTGTAAAAATAAATGTGCACCGGTGGTCCCGAACTCATTTTAATAGAAATAGTTCGAATCAGATTGGTTCTATAGAAACAGAGCTCATAGCACGATCCATATAACAAACTTTTTCTTGCTGATGTATGGAGCCGAAATTAATTACGCACGAGTTGCGAAGAATATTGTTTCAGCTAACATACGTCAGTGTTGTGCGCGGCTGATAATCGGTGGTTTTAATGATCATTTTGCTGAAGATAACTGTATCAATCATAATGAACAGTTGTATAGAATCTGTTGTATGAACTGTGATTTAGTGACATTTCCACAGCTTACAGACAACACTTTAACACAACGTGAACTTGGATTTCTTTAGCAACTTGACCAAATATTTAGCCAGGAGAAAAAATTATTTAGTCATTACTCAATGTAATGAAATAAGATTATCATTTTCATTTACAAATTAGTTAAATACCAAACCACTGAATAACACAGCGAACGCCACAACGAGTATCTCAGGGTGCTGACAGGGCCACGGCAGCCGTGCTTCACACTTCCGACACCGAAGGCGCTGCCCGTTGGGGAGTGTTGTCCGTCTGTAGCCTCCCCCTTCCTAATCGGCCTACTGGACAGCGATATAGCTGACTGAGATCGCTTGTGCCTAATGAAATTTTACAGTGAGTAGGGCTATTGTTACCGAAGGAAAATAACACCCGTTAGTCGTAGAAAAGTGGGCGAAAGACCATTCTGAAGGCAGAATCTATTCTATACTAATCTAAATACTGACCATAATTTGGAAATTGGTGGAATATAGTGCAGTCGTTCACGAACCACACATGGGAGGAAGGGGTATTACATAAAATTTAGTACAAAAATACTGATATTACAAAAAAATACTGATTAGCTAAAAAAAAGGATTTAAACTATCGCCTGCCCCCTAGAGCAATGAATCTCCACTATCTTAAGAAAGTTGACGTTAAATAAAACTGAGCAAATAATCACTTCTTGGTAACAGAGAATCAATGAACCTGAAAGCACTGAATTTGCAGTTACTTATTCTGAAAGACTAAATTTTGAAAGTAAAGTTAAATGAATTTGCTGGCTAAATAAATGACTGACTGTAGCTAAAATTATGTTATGCAAATACTGAGTTTCAGTAACCTCAGTGCAAAGACTGAATTAAATTTACTTCAAGGAGAGAAGTAACTGATTTTACTTTTAATGTGACAATAATGAAATACATACCGTGATGGCAGAAATCACTCGCTAAGCTACATACAGAATAAATGAAACTGCGCTGTGGTGTATCTCTAGTTATTAATTTGGCCTGTGAAACTTTATGTTACTCAAAATACTCAAAAGTTGACAATTAGTTAAGCCTCTGTTATGCAATACTAGAATGAACAGCTACTGAGGCAGAAAACTTCGACTGAAACTTGTCATTAGCAAACAAAGAAAACTATCATTAAATAATTAATTAATTTCCATATTTCCACTACACTTGGTGATTTCATGGAAAGGAAAGGGACTCTGCTTGGTAATGATGTCTGAGGACAATGGCAACACAGGTGCCCTACAAGCTATAGCTATTGCTGATTATTACTCAGGTTAGCCATAATTTAAGAAAAAAACGCCACTGGGTAGTGGCTCCACAATATTAGTTATGTTTTGACTCTTAACAGTCTTACGATGTTGTAGCTGTGCGGACGACGAAGAATGTAGTCGACGACAATGCTGAGCTGCCGTTGTTGCTACTGCTGCTGCTATTCGATGAGAAGATCCCTGAGTAGTCTCCAGAACCACAAATAATTATGGGACGGGCAACACTTGGAATTGCAGCTTCTTCGGCCTGTCCACTCCTTCCGCTCTCTCAATACTCGCGGGTTAACTAATCAGGCGCGTCTACGCTGGCGAGAGCGTAGCTGCCCACCGCGGCGGCGGGAGCGCCCAACAAACACTTCCGGCACTCTTTCACGACTCAAGCTGAAGCGCGACAGAGACTCTCCATACGCAAACATCAACAACGGCAAAGATAGAGCGATTTCTTCGTTGCTATGAATACATTAAAAAAAAGTTTCCTTAGCTATTGCCCAGCGATGTACAGTTTTACATTATAATTGTAATCAACTATATATATTCACAAATAAGTATATTATTACATCCATTACATATTAAATAAAATTTCTGTAATAAAGCTTACAAACTGAAAATTAGAAGTACAGTACACGTTATCAACGGATATTAATTACATGCCGAAAAATTTTGGATGGTGCAAAAAATTATTTGTCTGCATTTTAGGTTCAAATGGTTCAAATGGCTCTGAGCACTATGGGACTTAACAGCTGTGGTCATCAGTCCCCTAGAACTTAGAACTACTTAAACCGAACTAACCTAAGGACATCACACTAATCCATGCCCGAGGCAGGATTCGAACCTGCGACCGTAGCAGTCGCGCGGTTCCGGACTGCGCGCCTGGAAGCGCGAGACCACCGCGGCCGGCTGCATTTT
The DNA here is from genome assembly GCF_023864345.2 of Schistocerca serialis cubense. Classification (NCBI taxonomy): domain Eukaryota; kingdom Metazoa; phylum Arthropoda; class Insecta; order Orthoptera; family Acrididae; genus Schistocerca; species Schistocerca serialis. The sequence goes on along the minus strand of NC_064643.1, from coordinate 704,376,691 downwards.
AGGTGTTACTCGTCTTCCTTCTACAATTTACACGTAAGGGCGAAACGCGTACATCGCGGTAACTCATTGTTCGGTCTCCGAAGTCGATGACAGTGTCGCGCATTTCACCCGATGAAGTGGGGCAGGTGCGCAGATGTCATATCGTGGGTGATAGTGAACGGAGACGTACGGCTATCCCAGTACATCTTCGAGTGGTAGTTACCGGTGTGTTCGCGACATAAATACCGTTCCTGCTCTCTTGTGTACATTGGTGCTCTCATAGAAATTGATGTTGCCAAGCCAAAATCTGGCAGGTGCAGATGTCCTGGGGTGCTTGATGGGGTGACGTATATTTTCAAATGCGAAACGGCACGGATTATATACTGAGGGAGGTCGCGCTGTTGTTAGCACTGTGGATCCGTATTTGGCAGTACGACGATTTAAATCCTCGTCCTTCCGTACATAGTTTACAGCGATATCATTAAATCACTCCAGTTCAATGTCGGGAAGGTCTGTTTGAAAGTGCTGCGCCGGTTTCCATCCCCACCTTTCACTGCTCTCAGCGTGTGCTCCGTCTCTATTACCTTGTTGACGAAAGGAAGTTAGACTAAATTTTTCTTTTCTTCCTCCCATTACGGATTGTAGACAGTGTAATTATTTGACCTGGATGTTAACCCAAAGATCTATTATACCTTTATTGTGGTGCGGCAGACCGAGGTAATAGGTAAGGCGGGGCCGAGACAATAGGGGCAGTTGTGATTATTCCCTTCGTTAACAGCGGTTGGGGGATTGGGCAGATTTCTCGGAAATACTAGTCCACTGTAACAATTGGGAATGCTGTAACAGCATAGACTGTTGAAATTATTTCCCACGATCTGCCGCGTCTCGCTACCAGTGTCGCTTTGTTAATTGCAGAGGGAACTGGACCATCATGAATTCATGTGGGTGAGAAAAAAGTAAGGATTTTGTAAGTACAGCCTAATTGGCTAAGAAGTCTAAACGCATATAAGTTTTAGGAGTTGCTTCCAGGTAGTGATGTTGCAGGGACGCTCACAGATGCTCGCAGACGTCGTCGCGGTGTGTTACCGGCCGGTAGAAGTCTGCCTTACGAACTTTACCATTTCAGTAAAGCCGCATTGTTTTACGGCGGCTGATTTGACGTAGTAATTGCGGATCAGCACTTGTGAGTTTCGGAACTGAGTGTATGGTGACTTAGTCCACGCCAATGTTTCCATTCGGCGGCAGTTCTACACTCCTGGAAATTGAAATAAGAACACCGTGAATTCATTGTCCCAGGAAGGGGAAACTTTATTGACACATTCCTGGGGTCAGATACATCACATGATCACACTGACAGAACCACAGGCACATAGACACAGGCAACAGAGCATGCACAATGTCGGCACTAGTACAGTGTATATCCACCTTTCGCAGCAATGCAGGCAGCTATTCTCCCATGGAGACGATCGTAGAGATGCCGGATGTAGTCCTGTGGAACGGCTTGCCATGCCATTTCCACCTGGCGCCCCAGTTGGACCAGCGTTCGTGCTGGACGTGCAGACCGCGTGAGACGACGCTTCATCCAGTCCCAAACATGCTCAATGGGGGACAGATCCGGAGATCTTGCTGGCCAGGGTAGTTGACGTACACCTTCTAGAGCAAGTTGGGTGGCACGGGATACATGCGGACGTGCATTGTCCTGTTGGAACAGCAAGTCCCCTTGCCGGTCTAGGAATGGTAGAACGATTGGTTCGATGACGGTTTGGATGTACCGTGCACTATTCAGTGTCCCCTCGACGATCACCAGTGGTGTACGGCCAGTGTAGGAGATCGCTCCCCACACCATGATGCCGGGTGTTGGCCCTGTGTGCCTCGGTCGTATGCAGTCCTGATTGTGGCGCTCACCTGCACGGCGCCAAACACGCATACGACCATCATTGGCACCAAGGCAGAAGCGACTCTCATCTCCATTCGTCCCTCCATTCACGCCTGTCGCGACACCACTGGAGGCGGGCTGCACGATGTTGGGGCGTGAGCGGAAGACGGCCTAACGGTGTGCGGGACCGTAGCCCAGCTTCATGGAGACGGTTGCGAATGGTCCTCGCCGATATCCCAGGGGCAACAGTGTCCCTAATTTGCTAGGAAGTGGCGGTGCGGTCCCCTACGGCACTGCGTAGGATCCTACGGTCTTGGCGTGCATCCGTGCATCGCTGCGGTCCGGTCCCAGGACGACGGGCACGTGCACCTACCGCCGACCACTGGCGACAACATTGATGTACTGTGGAGACCTCACGCCCCACGTGTTGAGCAATTCAACGGTACGTCCACCCGGCCTCCCGCATGCCCACTATACGCCCTCGCTCAAAGTCCGTCAACTGCACATACGGTTCACGTCCCGCTGTCGCGGCATGCTACCAGTGTTAAAGACTGCGATGGAGCTCCGTATGCCACGGCAAACTGGCTGACACTGACGGTGGCGGTGCACAAATGCTGCGCAGCTAGCGCCATTCGACGGCCAACACCGCGGTTCCTGGTGTGTCCGCTGTGCCGTGCGTGTGATCATTGCTTGTACAGCCCTCTCGCAGTGTCCGGAGCAAGTATGGTGGGTCTGACACATCGGTGTCAATGTGTTCTTTTTTCCATTTCCAGGAGTGTATGTTAACAAAATCTCGAGAGGGTACAAGCAGAAAAATCTGTCTTCGGGAGGTTTATTACCGTGGGAATAAACTGTATTTTTTCCATCGAGGAGTAGTCAACGTATCGACACATTAATTTTGTGTACGTTTATAGGATTAATTTCAGAATTATTAAATTTAGCACAATAAATCTTAAAACAAATTTAATTGTTTCCTTTAAAATGTCTGAATTTTAAAAATGTCTAGTTTTCTTTCCGCTAAAAGTTATTTTGTTTTCTTGATATATTTGTCTGAATTATCTCTGTTTTTTGCAAATTTTAATGTGAGTCCATTCATTACTCAAATATTTTCTAGTTTTTCACAAAGTTATTCCTTAACACATACGACAAGAATATATTTCTTTGTTCGTTTTGCTCCTGATGTCAGGCAGGTTAATGTGTGAAACCTACAAATATGGATAAAGTGATATAAGGCGAAAGGTGCCATCATGTGTAATGTACCATCACGTGTCATTTCCCGTTACTACCTTATTGACATAAATACCTCTGATACAGGTAGGCTTTTGGCGAGACCGATATTGTAACTATAAATATTTCTACAGGTGTAACCGAACTTAGGTAACGTAGACGTATAGTTTTTTCAGTAATTGTAATATTTTACCATGAGCGAGAAGTGTGGGCTCTGTCGTAGGTTTGTGAGTAGTGGGTTACTGTGTGGGATTTTTTCAAAGCATTTTCATTGGGGGGAATGCAGTGGGGAAACTAGTGGGTATTCTAGCCAGATCCTCTCCTGTAAATGCAGAATCTGTCGTAGAAATAAGCTGATAGTGGTGCAGAAGCGTAAGATCTGTGCCCTTCAGGTGCAGTTACAACGCGCAAAGGAGGAATTAAATAGGTTGAAGAGTGTGAAGGGTGGTGGGGAATGGGAACTGGCAGCTGGCAAGAAGGAAGCTAGGAGGAGGGGGTATTCAGGCAGTTATACTTTGTTAATATGCAATAGATTTGACAAACTGTCAGAGCTGAGTGCAGAGGAGCCTCTTGTATCTGTATATGTAGGGAACATGCAGCAGTCCTCAGCATTTAGGAGGCCTAGGTCAGTTGCAAAGTCTAACAGAAAGAAGAAGGTTCTGCTGTTATGTAGTTCGCACAGTAGAGGTGTGGACCAGCAGTTGCAGCAAGTGTTGGGAAGAGAGTACCAGGTCACTAGCTATGTGAAGCCTGGTGCAGGGTTGGCTCAGATGACTGACGGCATAGGGGAATTATGTAGGAATTTTACGGAGGAGGATCAGGTAGTGATGCTGAGTGGGGCGGGGATCAGTCTTGATAGGGACGGGGAATATGATGTAGCTGGTGCCCTGGTAATGGTAACCACTCTAACTGGTGGCCCTAACGTGCATTTCGTGCAACTGTTTAAGCGTCACGATCGGCCTCATCTTAATACGGCTGTTAGGTGCGTTTATATGGGGCTGGAGAGGGCGCTGATGGCAGAGGGTATGGGTCACTTTTCAGTGGTACCAGTTGGGTCTATCGGATTTCACTAGGCATGGCCTGCACCTCAATGGATATGGAAAGGGGGGGCTGGCAAAGCTCATAGGTGACAGTGTAGTGCGTGGTGGTGGGATCACTCATGGGAAAATCCCTGTAGTAGTTGGTGTTAGAGCTGCACCTGTCTTAGATTGAAGTCAGGTGATAGGTATACCCGCTTAAAGGAAGTCCCTCTAAGGGCTCACCTTCAGAGGATGTCACGTTTCCTAGTACATAAGGAATTAGCATATTTCATGAAAATATAAGAGGTATTAGAGATAAAGCTAGTGAACTGCTTGTAAATGTTAACTCTGAAATGATTGGTATGTCGGAACACCACTTAAATAATTTGACAATTCAGAGGCTTCTTTTACCAGGATACAGATTAGCTGGTTGTTTTTCAATGAATCCCTTGAGGGATGGGGGAGTGGGTATGTACATAAAAAACAGTATTCCATTTGAGTCCATAGACGTATCACGGCACTACGCTGAACAGGTATTGGAACGTTGTACAGGGGCAGTTGAATTTAGTGAAATTAAACTTCTAATTGTTGTTGATTATAGGTCCCCTAATCCTGACTTCAGAGCATTTCTGCTCAAGCTAGAAAGAGTTCTTGATTCGCTTTGTAGGAAGTTATATGTGGTAACTTCAAAGTAAATTTTGTATATGACAGTGCAAGGAAAAGGATGTTGGTAGATCTCCTAAATTCATATGATCTGATGCATTCTGTGTTTTTTCTAACTGGTGTGCAGGGGAAAAGTAGCACAGCCATAGACAATATTTTTATTCATTCTTCATTACTAGATGGGCATTCTGTCAGTAAAAGGGTGAATTGTCTTTCAGCCATGATGCACTAATTTTAACACTAAAACGCTTCTGTACTCAAACAAATGTCACATGTGATTACTAACTATGTAGGAAAGTTAATCCAATAGCAATAGAAAGTTTTTTTAATATGTGACTTGTAAGTACTGCATCTTTTCGAGTCAGTACAAACTTTAATTTTATTAATGTACACTCCTGGAAATTGAAATAAGAACACCATGAATTCATTGTCCCAGGAAGGGGAAACTTTATTGACACATTCCTGGGGTCAGATACATCACATGATCACACTGACAGAACCACAGGCACATAGACACAGGCAACAGAGCATGCACAATGTCGGCACTAGTACAGAGTATATCCACCTTTCGCAGCAATGCAGGCAGCTATTCTCCCATGGAGACGATCGTAGAGATGCTGGATGTAGTCCTGTGGAACGGCTTGCCATGCCATTTCCACCTGGCGCCCCAGTTGGACCAGCGTTCGTGCTGGACGTGCAGACCGCGTGAGACGACGCTTCATCCAGTCCCAAACATGCTCAATGGGGGACAGATCCGGAGATCTTGCTGGCCAGGGTAGTTGACTTACACCTTCTAGAGGACGTTGGGTGGCACGGGATTCATGCGGACGTGAATTGTCCTGTTGGAACAGCAAGTTCCCTTGCCGGTCTAGGAATGGTAGAACGATGGGTTCGATGACGGTTTGGATGTACCGTGCACTATTCAGTGTCCCCTCGACGATCACCAGTGGTGTACGGCCAGTGAAGGAGATCGCTCCCCACACCATGATGCCGGGTGTTGGGCCTGTGTGCCTCGGTCGTATGCAGTCCTGATTGTGGCGCTCACCTGCACGGCGCCAAACACGCATACGACCATCACTGGCACCAAGGCAGAAGCGACTCTCAACGCTGAAGACGACACGTCTCCATTCGTCCCTCCATTCACGCCTGTCGCGACACCACTGGAGGCGGGCTGCACGATGTTGGGGCGTGAGCGGAAGACGGCCTAACGGTGTGCGGGACCGTAGCCCAGCTTCATGGAGACGGTTGCGAATGGTCCTCGCCGATACCCCAGGGGCAACAGTGTCCCTAATTTGCTAGGAAGTGGCGGTGCGGTCCCCTACGGCACTGCGTAGGATCCTACGGTCTTGGCATGCATCCGTGCGTCGCTGCGGTCCGGTCCCAGGTCGACGGGCACGTGCACCTTCCGCCGACCACTGGCGACAACATCGATGTACTGTGGAGACCTCACGCCCCACGTGTTGAGCAATTCGGCGGTACGTCCACCCGGCCTCCCGCATGCCCACTATACGCCCTCGCTCAAAGTCCGTCAACTGCACATACGGTTCACGTCCACGCTGTCGCGGCATGCTACCAGTGTTAAAGACTGCGATGGAGCTCCGTATGCCACGGCAAACTGGCTGACACTGACGGCGGCAGTGCACAAATGCTGCGCAGCTAGCGCCATTCGACGGCCAACACCGCGGTTCCTGGTGTGTCCGCTGTGCCGTGCGTGTGATCATTGCTTGTACAGCCCTCTCGCAGTGTCCGGAGCAAGTATGGTGGGTCTGACACACCGGTGTCAATGTGTTCTTTTTTCCATTTCCAGGAGTGTACTATATACCTAACGTTTTAGTACAGTTAGTCTAATTTTGAAGACGACGCTCATAGTAGCGTCGAAAGCAGGTTAATTTTGACTTAATATTTGTGACCAAGGGCTTATTTGTTACAATATAGTTTTTTAAACCTTGTCAAGGAACAGGAGTGGCAGGATGTTTATTGCGCCGATAACATACATGATAAATATAATGCTTTCCTAACACATTTATCATGCTCTCTGAGAGTTGCTTTCCATTATAAAGTTCTAAACTGGGTACTAGCGGTAATAGTCAGCACAGGTGGGTGGCTGACTAGTGGGATAAAAATATCATGTACAACAAAGTGGGAATAGTATCAAAATATTAGAAGTAGTCACAAACATGCTACAGCAGCCAATTACAAGCAGAATCGTAAGGTGCTTAAAAATGTTATTAAGACGGCAAAGAGTAAGTGATATTCAAATAGAATAGCTAATTCAAAGGATAAAATTAAAACCATATGATCAGCTGTGAAGGAAGTGTGTGGTCAACAGCATAAGTTCGACGATTTAAGGTCATTTCCTAGCAAAAATATTTCTTTTACTGATAAATCAGGTATATACACGGTATTTAAAAATCATTTTCTGAACATTTCAGGTGAATCAAATAAAAATTTAGTTTCTACAGTGTAACACCCCAGCCGTCACTTATCTGGCTTTGGTGTGTGCTCACCCCAGGTAATTGACTAACAGATCAACAGAGAGTGCAAAACTGCCACAATGTCGGATAATGCAAAGAAAGTAATAAGGCGCTGTGACTCCTGATTGAACTGCGGTGGCAGTGTTGACGTTAATTGATTCAGAATTGATCCCTTTTAATTAAAAGGGGTGGACATTGATGTTATATTCAGCTATTGAACACCAGATGCAAATGTTGAACATAAAATTAATTAAGAAAGTGACTTGGGATTTCAACTACTTGATTGAAAACATATGCAGTCGATTAGCACAGATTTATTTTAACTCACGACCTTCAATCATCACATTACATGACTCTCCTAACAGGCAGTGGTAATAAAAAAAATGGTTCAAATGGCTCTGAGCACTAAGGGACTCAACTGCTGTGGTCATAAGTCCCCTAGAACTTAGAACTACTTAAACCTAACTAACCTACGGACATCACACACATCCATGCCCGAGGCAGGATTCGAACCTGCGACCGTAGCGGTCCTGCGGTTCCAGACTGTAGCGCCTTTAACCGCTCGGCCACTCCGGCCGGCAGTGGTAATAAATTGCGTTTGTGTGGAGTAAAGCGCGATAAATCAAAAATAATTCCTATCGACTGACCCAGGCGTAATGCGAAGTGCGAGAAGAATTCTACGATACATGGCCCATGAAACCCTCATGGAAACTTTGCCGACGTGATCCAACAAATTAATCAGTGGCCGGAGCGGGCGCAATATCATCGAATTCAGCGTGACGTTGTTGTGTGGACGTCGGCCGACCTCGTGGTGCTGCAAGGCTGCGCTCGTCTATTCACTCCTTGCTCAGTACATAGCTGAACCAAAACTTCCTATCTCCAAGCTCAATCGTTCCCTTTGCTAAGTCCTAAACTGCAGAGATGCTCACTCTTTCTCAGGCAAGCTGAATCAAGAACGCCACGTCCGCACTCTAGGCAAGCTGGAAACGGAAGACCTCTACTGAGACTTCTGCCAGTGTTGCCGCTTTCTCAGAGCTTGAGCCGCCCTAAGCTGCCTATTGTCGCTTCCCTTAGCCGCTCCCCCGGCGGCCACGGTAAATTCTGAGTACTTCCCTGGGGTAAACTAGCCTCCAGTAAATCGACGCGTTTCCACAAAGTTTTCATGTCGTGTGAATTACTTTAAAACCATCAACCGACATTAATTATTCCAATACGTCCACCTCTCCAAGGTGCATTGTGCCTTGTCAGTCATTTTTGTTGAGCCCTAGTGTTCGCTCAACGTGAGTTAGGTGATCTTTAATGAATTCATGTAAGGGGCATAGTTCTTGCCATCTTACAACAGGGAATCATCTAACTTCCTTGGCAAATGCCTTTCCGAGATTGATGTCTGAAATACTCCTGTGTAGTACAGACATGGAGGAGATTGAGTCAATACTTAAATCACTGAAGACTAAGAACTCTCATGGTTATGCTACAGTGTCTAGCAGAATATTAAAGTACTGTGCTGCACATGTTAGCCATGTATTTGGCGATATTTGCAATTTTTTATGTGGGAATGGTCAGTTTCCTGAACGATTAAAGTATTCAGTAGTAAAGCCACTTTATAAAAAGGGAGGAAAGAATAATGTAGACAATTTTAGACCTGTTTGTATGCCATCAGTGGTAAAGTTATTGGAAAGGCTGTGTGTGTAAGGATAATTTATCATTTTATATCACACAATTTCCTATCAAATGTACAGTTAGGCTATAGAAGTCGTTTAACAACTGAAAATAATGTATTCTCTTTCCTCTGTGACGTATTGGATGGGTTAAACCAAAGGTTTCGATCGCTAGGCATATTTTTTTATTTAACTAAGGCATTCGATTGTGTTGATCACAAAATAGTGCTCCAGAAGGTGGACCATTATGGAATACGGGGAGTAGCTCACAATAGGTTCAACTCTTACTTTAGCAACAGATAGCAAAAAGTCATTATTCACAGTGTTGACAATGACTGTCATGTGGGCTCTGAGTAGGGTACAGTCAACTGCGGGGTTCCCCAGGGATCAGTGTTGGGGCCACTATGTTCCTTATTTATATAAATGATAAGCCCTCTAGTATTATCGGTAACCTAAATATTTCTGTTTGCTGATGACACTAGCTTGGTAGTAAAGGATGTTGCGTGCAACACTGACTCTGTTTCAAATAGTGCAGTTAATGACCTAAGTTCATGGCAGGTTTTCATTAGTACTAGCATAGAGAAACTTGCTTCAACTCTATCGGAGTGCCACGTCCCAGAGCTGTTTGGCCAGGCTACACACGAAGGCGGCACTCGAAGTCAGCCACGAATTGAAATCGGCCCACAAACATGCCCAGCAACTGCGCGCCGGACTCCGTACCGTAGACGCTTGCTTAACTGCTTGCGCATGGTGTGAGAGGCCCTCCTGGGCTCCGGGCGGACCTGTTACACCGTCCTCCTCACTGCGTTACGACTCCCCCAACTCGCTCCGTCCCCCATCAACAACCTCGAGCAATGATCTTAATGGCCTCAAACCAGAGGGACATAACACGACAGATAGAGCTTGTGGCGCCAGGAACTCGAAAGGCGACGCCAGCAACCCCACCACGGATCACTGTGCTTGTGTTCTTCTTTTGAGCAATTGTTTTTTTTATATCCTTGTTGAAAATTACATAGGTAGATCATGTAACTAATGAGGAGGTACTGAACAGAATTTGGGGGAAGAGAAATTTGTGGCACGACTTGACTAGAAGAAGGGATCGGTTGGTATGACGTATTCTGAGGCATCAAGGATCACCAAATGCGTATTGGAGGGTTGCGTGGAGAGTAAAAATCGAAGATGGAGACCAAGATATGAATACACTAAGCAGATTCAGAAGGATGTAGGTTGCAGTAGCTAGTTCAAGATGAAGAAGCTCGCACAAGATAGAGTAGCATGAAGTATTGCATCAGACCAGTCTCTGGACTAGAGACCACAACAACAACGATCCTTTGGGCCCATTTACAGCTCTTGAAAGTTGTTCTCACTGCTGTGAATGCACTGCAATTATGAGCAGAGAATCACGAAAAAAATATCACGTCAGTAGAAACTCTGATGGTGGAGGTAAGCCACTGTCTAAAAGATTGTAACCAAATCAAACATGCTAAAATTTAATGAATCTGACATCTTTCGTGACGTCTTCTTCAACCCAGTGGCAGACCATGACTTGGAATACATTTGTAATTTGATTCAGAATATTTCTGAAGTCTGAAATGGGGGTCAATAGCAGAATGCCAAGTCAGTGTATCGAGGCGGTTTGAGACGTGTTATTCCCTACTTCCCTCTGGAAAGGATTCCTTCCTTTATTGCTCCCTGCAGTGCGCAGATGCCAGACACTTTGCAAACGAAATGCAGCCCAGGGACGTGGTAGTACCAGCTTAGCGGTCCCCTTTACGGCGATGGCGCACTGCACGCCTTCTGCGGAATGTCCTCCGTCGGCAGAATGCCGCGTGGCAAGTAGACAGCCGGTCGTTCTGCTAGCGGAAGCAGCTTCCCCACTCCTATCCTGCAGCTAGCTTCGCGTCGGCTGGGTTCTCAGCTGTCTGTAGCTGCAGAAGCTGACAGCAGCGGTTCCTTTCACATTCAACGACCCATTTATTACGCGAATTCAATTTGTTTTTAGTTCGTAATGAAAAACTTGTTAATCGTTTTCATGTATACTGACTGGCAAGGAATACTCCCCATCTCACCCCCTCAGATTTAGTGGCAATCAGCACACAGATCAAGCATGGAAACAGGAAGATAGTGTACTGAACTGTGAAAGAAAGCAAAACAGAAACAGTGAACGATCCAGTAACAAGAATTACAACGCAAAAAGGCCTGGAAGAGCACCGGCGTCTTGGTATAGTGGTCACAGTGCTAGGCAGCAAAGCGGTGACCCGTGTTCAAATCTCCCTGGAGGCAGTTTTTTTTCTATTTTACTTGTTTCCGCTGTATTCAAATTTTGGTCTATGTCGTGGTGTAACGTTCGCTCGCAATAGCGAGGAGTAAGAAAGGGACTTATACTGACAGTTGATTCTGCACAACTGCTCTATTAGCAGCCGAAAGTAAGTGGCTTTCGAATGGGAATCGCAAACGTTGATGACAAGGCGACAAGTCAACCGAATCCTCCTCAGGTAAACACATCTGGTTTGCCATACGCGGAATTAGTGAAAGTTCATGTGTCAGTTGTAAGACAACTGCAGAAACAGCACTTTGAATATGGAATAGATCTACTAATGACAATTCTGGACATTGAAAAAACGTACGATAGTGTACGTAGAAGCAAAGTGTGGACAGGAGTAGCAAAGCAGATTATTTGGAGGACAAGGGAAATGTAGCATGGAAGTGTCAGCTGTATGAATGTGGAATGAGAGAGATCAGCTTGGACTGTATAGGAGAATATCTTGAGGCAGGGAAGTGCACTTTCACCATTACCTTTCATTGTGGTAATGGATGGTACAATGAGTACAGTAGCAAAAGTAACTGGTGAAAGGAAGATGATAGCTATGGTGTTTGCAGATGATCTGATGATTTGGGGGAATAAGGAGGAGGAAGTACAAGAGCAGTTGGACGTATGAGAATGAACAGTTAAAGAATATGGGAAGAAATTTAGTATAAGTAAGAATGAGATGATTATCACAACAAGAAAGAAGGAGAGAGGAACAACTGGAATAACAACTGGTGGGGAACTACTAAGGAGAGCTGAGAGTTTCAAATATCTGGGAAGCCTGATACAGGAAGATGGATAAAACGACGCAAAAATAAACGAGCAGGGGAGAAAAGCAGAAGCATTTAGAAAGTGACGGAAGTCTGATATGGAGCAAGGATGTACCCCTAATCAGTAAAAAGGTTATATACCGCTCCTACTATGCCCTGATCCTGACATATGCAGCAGAAACCTGGGTTACGAAAGGAAGAAAGACAAGCAACGTACCAGCTAGTGAGATGAAATTCTTGAGAAACTGTATTGGAGTGACAAAGATAGACATGTTAAGAAATGAGAGGTTCACAAATGAAGGTGGAGCCACCGCAGGAGGAGATAGAGAAATCAAGGCGGAGATGGTATGGACACGTTAAGAGAATGGAAGAGAAAAGGATATCCAAGAGGATACACGAGATGAAACTGGAAGGAAAGAGACCAAGAGGAAGACCGAGAGATAGATGGCTGAAAGGAGTAGAGGAATGCGTCCAGAAGGAAGGTGAAAATGGAGAGATGGTGGCAAGACAGAAGACGATGGAGAGGCCTATGTTCCACACAGACCCGGCCACAGGCTGGAAACTGTCCAAGATGATGATGATGACGTGTGTCATACGAGTATGATATGAATCTCTTATCGACGCACCTCATTTGTGTGTCTGGTAAGTGAGTGAGATGTGCCTCCTTGCCCGATATAGGTGCTCGTATGAATGTGATGAGAATGTGATCGCTCTCAAGGAAATGATGAAAATATAATAGCTTTTCCACGTCTGCTGCAGCAAATGAACGTAACAGTTTCCCTATCACACATTTTCTCTCTGTTCTGTCAAAATATGTTTTTAACGTTTTTAAAGCTGCGTTCCGTTTTCGAAGTTTTGACTCTTGAGTTCCTTTGTTGTAACATTATTAAGTTGCTACCCCACCATATAGCGGTGATGCTGAGTCGCAAATAGTCACAACTAAAAGACTGTCACAAATAAAGCTTTGGGCCAGTAAGGGCTTCGTCAAAAACGGACAACAGACACGCAACACACACAAGCTATTGCAGGCTCAGGCAACTGAAACCACACATTGTTACATACCATCCCGGATTTTTCCTTTGTTGTAACACAGTTCACACCCGTTTATAACTTGTTTTCATTTCTGTGAGACTTCTGTGCTGTACCTCGCCTGCTCTTCTCACTATTCATCACTTTTACTTGCGACTGTAACGTATCCTTACCACCAGACGCATACTCCACGAACAATTTGTAGTCTGCCAGCTGCCAAGGCTACAGAAAGAGAACAAAGATTTGAATGACGGGACGGACAGTTCACAGTGTTGTGAAAAAAATAAATTAAAATAATGGCACGAGGGAGTTTTGAATATGGCTCGTTCGCTTTGCAGTCCAACACCGTAACCACTTTTAACCACGACGCCGCGACAGTTCGTTTTCGCTCAATATTGGACTAGTTAAGCTTGGGCCGTTCACTGTTTCTATTTTACTTTTTTTTTCACAATTCAGTACACCTTCCTGTTTTCATGCTCGATCTGTGTTCAGCTTTTTTGCGACGGTCATCTGGGTCATCTTACCACTAAATCTGAGTGGGTGCGGTGTGAAGTTTCCCTCGGGTATCAACTTGCATTTATCAACAGATACTGAGGCAAATTATTATTTCATTTCTTAACAATATAATATTTTACATAACGTTTGATATCTTAACAGTCGACATTTCGAGCACTATGTGTTCTTCACTATTGGCGTATCTTGCATTAATACCTGTTCTCATTTGAATCCTATTGAGTGTATTGAGGCGTCCTCTTATGAAATACTTGAAATGCTCAAGTACTAAAACAATTGACGTTTGGTCCGCACTGCAAAGGCGTTTCTTCAGGGCGTAGACTAATTAGCTGGCAGCTGAAATCACGTGATAACACCAGGACGACTGGCGTCGTTTCTCCTCAACCAGCAGCGGCTAATACGCACTCCCAGAACATTCACGCTCATTCGTAGACGGCTGTAAATTTCCAGCAGGACGTTTAAGCCACGAACAGTCTGCCACACATCTTCTCTCTCTCTCTTAAACACCGATCTGTCGTATTTAAGGCCTACAAATCTAAGAAATGTGACTGATGTGGTCCTATGATATCGTTAGAAACGCAAAATACTGAAGCACCTACTTCCCAGCTGATTACTCTATGCTGTTACACAACAGAAACATAGGTTTTTTTCGGATTTTAGCATTTACAGTATGCTGCAAAATGACGTGGCAGTGCACCGACCGTGGTGTTCTATGTAAGTGTGTACGACTATCCGTATTCTAATTCTGGTCCTGTATGTATACATATTTTAGTTACGTGACAAGCCTGTGGATTTCCAGTCCTCTGTTCCAAAGAAAACCGAAATGTTAAGATAGGAGGAGACATAAATGAGGTACAGTAAAAGAAAATTAGTGTCTCAATCGTTTCGTAAACCACCGGGACCTCACCTACGGAATACTTTAATTGGAGATAACTGCCTCTTGACACAAATGTCGCAACAAAGATACGTTGCAATGATGTTTTTTTCTGTTTTCTACCACTATTGCCGTTATAATTTGCAATACATGCGGGTTACTCATAATACACAGTGCTAATAATTCTTCTTCAAAATTGCTTATTAAGTCTTGCTGAACGTTCGTGGTGGTTTTAGAATTGCGGTTTGCAGCCGCGATCATGAAATTTTCGACTGAAGTACTTAGCTGTACACGTCGTTGTTCCGCTCTTTCTTTGCATGCATTGAACCCATACACGAGATGCATATCGGTCAACTCTACATTAACAAACCAGTTCACTCAGCTGGGTATCATTGTTAATGCACAACTAACACTGCCGGGAAACAAACACGAGACAGAATAGAGCGCTGCTCAATGCTGGGTTCAATGCGGAAAGCAAAATGGGCACAGTAGGTATCTTGAAAGAATGGGAATAAGACACACAGTGCATGCCACTGACATTTGCTCTATTGTACACTATACACTGACCGGAGAAAACATTATGACCATCTACCTAATAGCAGGTTTGTCCGACTTTGGCATGGATAACAGCGGCGATGCGTCTTGGCATTGAAGCGATGAGGCCCTGGTAGGTCGCTGTAGAGAGCTGGCACCGCATCTGCACTCACAAGTCACCTCATTCCCGTAAATTTCTGGCGGGGGACTGATAAGCTCTGACACCACGTTCAATCACTGATGTGTTCGATCGTGTGCACATCGGCCGCATTTGGGAACCAACACATCATTTGAAAAGCGTCACTGTTTTCCTCAAACTACTCCATCACACTCCTGACCTTGCGTCATTGCGCATTATCTTGCTGAAATGTGCCACTGCCGTCGGGAAAACTGGTCGTCGTGAAGGGATGTACGTGGTCTAAAACCAGTGTACGATACTTCTTGGAAATCATGGTGCATTGCACGAGATCCATTGGACCCACTGATGCCCACGTGAATGTTCCCCAGAGCTTCATGGAGCCGCCGTCAGCTTGTCCCCGTTCTACAGCACAGGCGTCTACGGGTGTTCCCTGGAAGCCGACGGATTCGCGCCCTCCCATCGGCATGAAGCTGAAGGTATCGAGAGTCATCACACCATGCAATGTTCTGCCACTGCACCAACGTCCAGTATCTATGGTCAGGTGGCCATTTCAGTCGCAGTTTCCGACTTCATGATGTTAACATTGGCACACACGTCGGTCGTCGGCTGCAGACGCCTATCGCAACGAATGTTCAGTGATCTGTGTGCTCAAACACGCTTGTACTCAGCCCACCATTAACATCTTACACTGGTTCCGCCACATTTCACCGCCTGTCCTATTTTATCAGTCTTCCCAGTCTACGAAATCAGACATTTGAAATGAAGGGTGGCTGCTTTGCCATCCCCATGACGTTATTGTGAAAATTTAGGAAACTAGTGCGGCGATATAAACAAAAGTCGTTATAACGAAAATATTGATAAAAGCCATAAAGACAATGTGTTGTGATTATTGCAGTGAAATATTGTAAAATGTACAGAAAAAGAACAATGAAAATTACTATTAATACGAAAACTATGTATTTCAAGAATAATCTGAAAAAAAAGATAAAAATGAATAGACAGTCCTCTAATGAGGAAGAAAGAGGAAAAACTATCTGCTCTTTGTTTGGTTCTTGATTGTAGAAGGACGTCATTGACGTTTCGTGATGAGAATGGTATGTGTTTGTTACTAATACTGTAAAAAAATCATTCTTTCGATAAGAGTAATTAATTCTATAAATGCGTAAAGTTGTATTTTCCTTTCAATACCCTAGGGAAACGCATCATATAATTATTACTGAATAATCTGCAGTTCCATATACTAAGCTGATTTTGTTTCAAAGACCCCATTACGGGCGAGAACATAATTTTAAGTTGTTTCATTACGCCACACGGCTTAAAAATAGGAACTCACTCGCTGAGAATTATCTGCTTAAGTGTTTCACTTGAAAGTGAATTAATATTTCATTGCAGAAACACTTTTTGTGTTAGCCTGAACCAGCCACCATGGATCACGTCTCACACGATTCACTAGATAAATAACAAAGGTAATTCAGATGTAAATAGAACATAGCTTGCAAGGAATTTTAATCAGTTCTATAACAAGATTTCAATGTGAACCTCACAGAAACAATGAAGTTGCTCGGATTTTGATGTGCGCGACATTTAGCTTTGCTACATTTCGTGTCTAATACGTTAAACACAAACATGCTAGACTGCTTAAACTCGCAGTTGAAAAGAAATTAACATTACTCGCACGACAATCAAAGCCTTTCACATAACCGTCAAGATTTTGCTGCACTTAAACACAGCATTTCAGCTTAATGTTTCAGAGCGGACCTGCGCGTCGGCAAATGACGAAAGGTACATAAGGTACATAATATACTAATAACGACAGGCCCTCAAAAAACTAAAGTGTCTGGGGCTAAGGCGCCCATGAAAAGTACATTTATTTTTATTGAAAATAGCAAAGCTCCATTAAGGTGGCTATAATAGTGTAGCACTTTCTAATTTGCAACCTTTCATATCAGAGAATATGATTACGTGTTATAGTCTGGGAGACGAGTCTTTGGTATTGACAGCTCGGTAGCGTCTGTCCATTGCCTAGCGACCGCAGGCAGGCAGCCAATGACGGCCTGACTTGGAGCGGGTAGCAAGGGCCACGTTGCCGCTCTGAAACCCGGTCGCGCGCGCTTATGAAACTTACCAGTGTCTCGCGTGCAGGCGGTGCGGTCGTTCGTCGTTTGTCTGAAGTTGAATTCGCAGTTTATTTCGTTTTTGTTGTTTTTAGTGTTTCTTTGTTTATGTTTCGTTGTAAACAATGTCTAGTGCGGCGGGTAGTACCAGCCCAACACAAGAAGTGAAACGGAGGAAGAAAAGTGTGCTACACACCCAGGCCCGTGAATTCGTGTGCTCTGTGAGGGATTACTTTGAGAAAGAAAAGGACAAAGGTGGACCCTTAATTTCTGTTGTTCAGGTTGTGAAGAGAACTGCAGCAGCATTGAAAATGAGTAAGAACACTGTTGTAAAGATAGGGAAAGATCAGTATTGTGTAGATTGTGACGAGAGTGGCACAACAAAGCTGCACACACCAGGAAAGTAGCGACCGAGAAATAAGCAGGTGACAGCTTTGGACGATTTTCAGAAAGACGCTATTCGTCGTCATATATACAGCTATTATAAGAGAAGGGAACATCCCACTCTATCTAAATTACAGGTGTCGCTTCACAAAGACGATCTTTTTAAAGGGAGCAAATTTTCATTGCGTACAGTGTTGAAAGACATAGGCTTCAGCTATTCACTGTTTAACGGACGCAAAATATCAATGGAAAGGACAGATGTAGTTGCATGGCGGTGCAGATTTCTGCGCAGGATCATGGGTGTGGAATTCGAAAGTATAGTGTGGTTAGATGAAACTTGGGTCAATGCCAGCCCTTCTTCACGTAGAGGCTGGAATGATGGAACGCCCGAGGAGACAATGGCAGTGCCTGTTGGCAAAGGAGAGCGTATTATTGTCTTACATGCAGGAACATCGAAAGGTTTTGTGCCAAACTGCTTGAAAATGTTTCGGTCAAAAAAGACGGGAGCTTACCATGAAGAAATGAACATTGTAGTATTTCAAGAATGGTTCGAGACATCGCTTATGACGAATCTGACAAGTCCATCAGCGATTGTTATGGACAATGCGCCTTATCATTCCGTTGTTCACGATAAGGCACCATCCTTGGCAACAAAAAAAGACCATATCATTCAGTGGTTGAAACGGTGCGAAAAGTAGATTTCAGAGAAGATTTAAGGAAGGCGGAACTGCTCGAAATTGTGGCACAAAAGAAACCGCAATTTCCAACATATGTAATTGACTAGATTGCTAAAAGGCACGGGCATGAAATCGTTCGGCTTCCTCCATACCACTGTCACTTCAATGCAATTGAAGGAGTGTGGGCGCAGATAAAAAATTACATTGCTGCAAACAATAAAAAATTCACGATCTCTGAAGTGGAAACTCTTCTTCCAGCAGATATCAATAAAGTGACAAGCGAGACGTGGGCTAAAATTGTAAACAGCACTGCAAGTGCCATCAGAGAGGCGGCCAAAACCGAAGGGGTTGTGGAAGAATACATCGAAAATTTAATTATAAATCTGGGAGAGAGCAGTGATAGTTCGAGTAGTGCTGAGGAAGACAATGTCAAATCAGATAATGACAGTGATGTGAGTGGTGTTTTTCCATTACAGTAACTACAACGTATTCAGGAATGTAAGGAGGGAGTTTGCTATCGATCTACAACCAGATCATCATATTGTGAGTACTTTCTTCAGATTATAACTCTTAATACACTGACCAATTATTTTGTAGCTTGTAGTAGAACAAATTAATAATGCTAATACTTAACAATGGAAACCAAAACTGCTAATGTTCAACAACTTTCGAAAATAGTTTTCATTTCAGTTGTGAAGTTTAACAAATAACTTTATTATGTTTCAGCATCTTAGATACTTGTACTAAATAGCCCTTATCAGTTTTCGAGTTAATATATTTCAAGCATCAACTTTAAATAAATTCACGCGTACCAATACGACTTGTATTTTGTCTCGCTTTTATTTCTGCTGCTAGAGAATGCGTGTAGCAGACAGGGCGCCGCGTGCTGTGAGCCACGTTATGCAACAGTGCCGTCTGCCCGCCGGAACTGTCAGTACCAATCACTCGTCTCACGGACTATAGTAGAATTGAGTATTCTGCATTTACAACTGCATTTACCATTGGCATTGAGAATAAGTCATCTTAATTATTCCTGCCGGCCGAAGTGGCCGTGCGGTTAAAGGCGCTGCAGTCTGGAACCGCAAGACCGCTACGGTCGCAGGTTCGAATCCTGCCTCGAGCATGGATGTTTGTGATGTCCTTAGGTTAGTTAGGTTTCACTAGTTCTAAGTTCTAGGGGACTAATGACCTCAGCAGTTGAGTCCCATAGTGCTCAGAGCCATTTGAACCAATTTAATTATTCCTTGTTCTACACGAACATTGACAATAACACCACACAATTCGGATAGTAGTATACTGCCCAACCTCAGATGTCTGGACGTCTGTTCACGCTGGTTTCACCACGTGTCGAAGACACTCACTACAGCACTCCTCGAACACCCGACAAGTCGTGCAGTTTCCGAAATGCTCGTGCCGAGCCTCAGGGCCATCACAATCTGTCCTCGGTCAAACTCAGATAGATCGCTCGCCTTCCCCATTCTACGTGCGGACAGCACGCTCACTGATCCTGCAATGCACCGTGCGTGTGTCTGACTAGCAGTCATTCCTCGCCAGGTGACACTGGTATCGCCTGGACGGGTTTATATCGATAGCTGGTCGGCGGTTATAATGTCCTGGCTCATCAGTGTATTCAGTGCAATGAAGATACAGAGGTACAAGGGGCCTTATACCCAAATACTCAATGGGTACCCATGAACAATCTCTGGACCGTTGTCGGTGGAGTTTTGTTTCACTGTGTACATGGAAACTTCCGTTGACCCTTCCTGACTGATGGGATGTCTACGTCCCCCTACAAATACGGAGTTTTGGGCGAGGGACGTCTAGTGCTAGCAAGTAGTGAGATGCTTTTGGAACTTGGGGAGATACACGACGCAACATGGAGTGGATATATAGAAGGCTGTGAACGATAAAATGGGGCGCCATGTGTTTATAGTGTGTATGTTTCAGAAATTACACATCAAACCACTGTCTTCGACATTCCAAGAGTGTCTGAAGTAACTAATTTAATTTTGTTATTTATCATAGTAATTCTGCTAGTTGTACATAATGTAGTGGGTCATATGTATGCCCTAGAAGACGTCATAGAGTGTAGAGAATTTTGATGTTTAGTATGTCAAAGCTATCTTTAAATGTTAAGTTGAAAACATGTGTGCCATACTTCGTGTTTTTCGCAGTCAGAAGACTAAATGAATTTCGGTACTGGTTTGTTGTACTTTATCCTATTACTTACATCGTAATGAAATCGTTCAAAAATTAAACACTGCAATCTGATCCACGTGAAAACATCGATCTAGTTAGGTTCATGGGAAACATTTGGTGAGACAAAGGAAGACCAGTTTTGACCTTTTATTTTTCAATTATATTCTACATAAATTTTGACCGTAAAAAGGTTAATTACACACAAACTTCGGCTGTAAAGATCAGTTTTATCCGCTGAAATAACAATGAAGAGAAGGTACACTGTTTTCGTGTTTACCAATGCACTCGTAAGCCAACAGCCTTTCCGCAGTTGTAACACCGGTTCCCGTCAGATCACCGAAGTTAAGGGCTATTGTCTGGGCTAGCACTTGGATGGCCCGCCGGTGTGGCCGAGCGGTTCTAGGCACTTCAGTCGGGTACCGCGCGACCGCTACGGTCGGGGGCTCGAATCCTGCCTCGGGCATGGATGTGTGTGATGTCCTTAGGTTAGTTAGGTTTAAGTAGTTCTAAGTCTAGGGGACTGATGACCTCAGATGTTAAGTCCCATAGTGCTCAGAGCCATTTGAACCATTTTTGAGCATTTGGATGGGTGACCGTCCGGTCTGCCGAGCGTTGTTGGCAAGCGGGGTGCACTCAGCTCTTCTGAGGGGAGAGCGGTGTGCTGACCACGTGCCCCTCCATATCCGCATCCAGTGATGTCTGTGGGCTGAGGATGATACGGCGGGCGGTCGGTACCGTTTGGCCTTAATGGCCTGTTCGGAAGGTGCTTAGTTCTGTAAACACTCGCAAAGTCGTAGACTCCTATGAACATGGTAGTAACAGTTTCCCAAATGCTCTTTTCCTGTGACGACAACTGCTTTTGGTGGTGTGTGTCTCTGCGTCTTTCTTATATATAGGTCACCCAAAGATAACCAACTAATGTAACCTGTTGCGGATATTAAACTCATAACAGCAGCTCAGCTGAAGTTTTATACGAGTGTATGTTAAAGCAGCCGAAGTCAAGCTTTCTTTTTTCCTCCAGAGACAATACAGACACTGTGGAGCCGCACCCCGGGGCGAATATTGCCGATCTCGTTATTAACCGACGTGTTACGAGATCCCAAGTCGCCATAGTAAGGGCGCGATAAAAAAATGGTTCAAATGGCTCTGAGCACTATGCGACTTAACTTCTGAGGTCATCAGTCGCCTAGAACCTAGGAACCTGCTACCGGAGCGGTCGCTCGGCTCCAGACTGTAGCGCCTAGAACCGCACGGCCACTCCGGCCGGCAAGGGCGCGATACCACGAATCATTTGAAGTCGGCACCTTCGGAACACTTCTTGTCTACTGTTTTCTGTTTCGGATTGCTAACACCCTCAGCGAGTCCAAATCAATGAAACTGTGATTGCCTGATGAAGTGTTGTGTGTGTGAGAGGGTGATTAATTGATTATAAGGGTAGCTGTACTCATATTTAAATACTTTATGCAGTGTGAGACAGGACTGTAAACGTTTACAAATGTTTTAACGTCTTTTCCCTTCTACTCATTACCTTTTATTAAAATAGCTTTCATTTAATTTCATAATCCTTGCTACAAGACAGTACTGCATTTGAAGATGACCATCTCTATGGTCCGCATTCATGAATTCCTGTTGCTCCCATTTGAAATTTATACCATAGCAGCTGATCAATGCAAGACACACATCTACATCTACACCTACGTGGATACTCTCCAAATCATACTTAAATGCAAGGGAGGCGTTCATGGAACCACCTTCACAATAATTTTCTGTTATTCCAATTTCGAAAAGCGCGCGGAAAAACGACCACCTATGTCTTTCCGTGCGAGCTCTGATTTTCCTTGTTTTACTATGGTGATCGTTTCTCACTTTGTAGGTCGGTATCAACAAAATATTTTCGCATTCAGAGGAGAAAGCTAGTGATTGAAAAATTGCGAGATGATCCCGCCGCAATGAGAAACGCCTTTGTTTTAATGATGTCCACCCCATATCCTGTATAATGGCCATGGCACTCTACCCTGTTTCTCGATAATATCTTTCAATTTTGTCAATGTACTCTGTTAATCCTATCTGATAAGAAACCCACACCGCGCAGCAGTACTTCAAAAGAGGACTGACAAGCGTAGCATAAGCAGACTCTTTAGAATATTTATTGCATCTACTAAGTAGTGTCCCAATAAAATCCAGTCTTTTGTTCGCCTACTCCACAACATTTTCTATGTTTTCTTTGCAATTTGAGTTGTTCGTAATTCTAATTCCTAGGTATTTGCTTGAATTTACGGCCTTTAGATTTGACTGATTTATCATGTAACCGACATTTAACGGATTCCCTTTAGCGCTCATATGGATGACCTCACACTATTCATTACTGGGGGTCAATTGTCAATTTTCGCACCATACGGTTTTCTTTGGTAAATCGTTTTTCAATTTGTTATGCTCTTCTCATGACTTCACTAGGCGGCAAACGACAGCATCATCTGCAAAAAATCTAAGACGGCCGCTCAGATTGTCTTCTAAATCGTTTATATAATTAAGGAAAAAGCAGAGAGCCTACAACACTACCTTGGGGAACACCAGAAATCACTTCTGTTTTAGTCGATGACTTTTCGTCAGTTACTAGGAACTGCGGCCATTCTAGCAAGAAATTACGAATCCAGTCGCATAACTGAGACGATATTCCATAAACACGCAATTTGATTATAAGCCACTTGTGAGGTACAGTGTTAAGAGCCTTCTGGAAATCCAGAAATACGGAATCAATTTGAAATCCCATGGCCGACCGACGTGGCCGAGCGATTCTAAGTCCCACAGTGCTCACAGCCATTTGAACCATTTTTGAAATCGCATGTCGTCAGCACTCAACGCCTCATTTGAGTAAAGAGCCTGTTGGTATTTCACAACAATGATCTTTGCTAAATCCTTGCTGACATTGTGTCAATAGACAGTTCTATTTGAAGTAATTGGTTCCAATGGCTCTGAGCACTATGCGACTTAGCTTCTGAGGTCATCAGTCGCCTAGAACTTAGACCTAATTAAACCTAACTAACCTAAGGACATCACACATATCCATGCCCGAGGCAGGATTCGAACCTACGACCGTAGCGGTCGCTCGGTTCCAGACTGTAGCGCCCAGAACCGCACGGCCACTCCTGCCGGCTTTGAAGTAATTCATAGTGTTTTAATACAATATATGTTTCAAAACTCTACTACATATATACGTTAATAGTGTGGACCCATTATTTTGCCGGCCGGTGTGGCCGAGCAGTCCTAGGCGCTTCAGTCTGGAACCGCGCGGCCCCTACGGTCGCAGGTTCGAATCCTGCCTCGGGTATGGATGTGTGTGATGTCCTTAGGTTAGTTAGGTTTAAGTAGTTCTACGTTCTAAGGCACTGATGACCTTGGATGTTCAGTCCCATAGTGCTCAAAGCCATTTGAACCATTTGAACATGTTATTTATTGGATTATTCCTACAGCCTTTCTTGAATACTGGTGTGACCTGTGCAACTTTGCAGTCTTTGGATATAGATCTTTCGTCGTGCCACCGATTGTCTATGATTGTTAGGAGCATGCATCAGCATACTGTGAAAGGCATGTAATTAGTACACACTCTGGACCAGTAGACTTGCTTTTATTAAGTGATTTAAGTTGCTTCACTACCGATGTTGGCAGCTGCTCTTGATTCGAATTCTGGAATTTTTAGTTACTCTTCTTTGGTGAAGGAATTTCGAAAGGCTGTGTTTAGTAACTCAGGTTTCGTAACTATGTCGTCGATAGTACTTACATCGCTATCGCACAGAGAAGGCATTGACTGTGTCTTTCCGCTAGCATACTTTACGTATTACCAGAATCTCTTTGGATTTTCTGCCAGGTTTCGAGACAATGTTTCGTTCTGGAAACTGTTATATGCATATCGCCTTGAAGTTCGGGCTAAATTTCGAGCTTCTGTAAATGATAGCCAATCTTGGGGTATTGCGTTCGTTTGAATTTGACGTGCTCATTTTTTTATTTTGTTTTATTTTTTTGTTTCTACAACAATGTTCTGACCTGTATGGTGTACCAGCGGGGATCAAAGCCGCCATTTGTTAATATATTTGGTATACATCTGGAGTGCCCCAGGGAAGTGTGGTAGGTCCACTGTTGTTTTCTATCTACATAAATGATCTTTTGGATAGGGTGGATAGCATTGTGGGGCTTGTTTTACTGATGATTATGTGGTGTACGGGATAGGTGTCGTCGTTGAGTGACTGTAGGAGGATACAAGACTTGGACAGGATTTGTGATTGGTGTAAAGAATGGCAGCTAACTCTAATTACAGATAAATGTTAATTAATGCAGATGAATAGGAAAAAGAATCCTGTAATGTTTGAATACTCCATCAGTAATGGAGCGCTTGACACAGTCACGTCGGTTAAATATTTGGGCGTAACATTGCAGAGCTATACGAAGTGGGACAAGCATGTAATGGCAGTTGTGGGGAAGGCGTATAGTCGTCTTCGGTTCATTGCGGGCGCTGATAACCTCGCTGTTGTGCGCCCTAAAACACTAATAATAATAATAATAATAATAATCGGTTCATTAGTAGAACTTTGCGAAGGTGTGGTTCAACTGTAAAGGAGACCGCTCATAAAACACTAATACGACCTATTCTCGAGTACTGCTGGAGCGTTTGGGATCCCTATCAGGTCGGATTGAGGGAGAGCGTAGAAGAAATTCAGAGGCGGGCTGCTAGATTGGTTACTGGTAGGTTTGATCATCACGCGAGTGTAATGGAAATGCTTCAGGAACTCGGGTGGGAGTCTCTAGAGGAAAGGATGCGTTCTTTTCGTGAATCGCTGCTGAGGAGATTTAGAGAACCAGCATTTCAGGCTGACTGGAGTACAATTTTACTGCCGCCAACTTACATTTCGCGGAAAGACCACAAAGATAAGATACGCGAGATTAGGGCTCGTACAGAGGCATATAGACAGTCATTTTTGCCTCGTTCTGTTAGGGAATGGAACAGGGAGAGAAGATGCTAGTTGTGGTACGAGATACCCTCCGCCACGCACCGTATGGTGGATTGCGGAGTATGTATGTAGATGTAGATGTAGATGTACATCTCTCAGTTGCTGTCGATACTATTTCTTTGCCTTCAGTCGCATATGGCCTAGGCTTACATAGTTAGCTCTGAAGGAGTGTAGATTGTCTCTCAGGAACGCGTCAAGCAAATTTTTAGCTGCCAGTGAATTGTTAGTACTGGAAGACAAACGGTAAAACATTACCCCTCTCACAACTCTAACCACGCAATGGCAACGCAACTTACCCCTGATATAACCGACCTACTTCACTTCGCTCACTAGTCAATTCACCAACGTCAAACTCAGGCACATCGCAATATATTACTGTCTAAGTACCTGTGTTTGTTATCGGGCACGAAAACTACACTCTTAAGAAACTTGTAACGTTATTTGATGTTTTTTTTCATTTGTGTTGTTAGTTACTATGTGCGTATCATTAAAAGATCCGGCTTAGAACCCCGTACCACCCGAATACTTGATACGCTCTGCACGCGGTCCGCGGTCCGCAGTTCGACGACCACTGTCTTAAGTATTAACTGCAGTGGTGAGTGGTGGCACAATGCAGAGCACGCATAACATTACCTTAGGTGTCGAAATATTGCCGATATCCGTGCGCGCTGCAAAACCGCAGAACTGTAAGGCGTCGTAAGCCGCAGCGTTGTTCTGTCTGAATCCAATTCTCGCCGCCCTCCGCGAGCGGTTGTATTATCTGCATCCTCACAAAGGTATACGCGAGCTGCTGAGCTCGCCGTTTCCAAACTCGGCGGCTGGCGCCCGCCACGTGCGGGCAACGGCCGACCGCGAGGGCTGCGGCCGAATCTCCCTTCAAAGGGCTCCATCCGCCCTTCCGCCCACGCACACAACCGGGCCACGCCCCAGGCAGACAGACAGCCGCCCGCCGTTCCTCCGCCACTCTTCTCTGCGCGGCAAGAACTCCACTCGCCAGCGCCGAACGCCACCGAGATCCACTTTGCAAGTGTGAAACATTTGCTTCCAACACGTATCTTTTTGTAGGTCTCCCTACCAAGACACGACTGCGCGCATGACAAAATCTGGGATCCTCCAGGACTGCGTAATCCTCGGTGCTCGTTTTTTCGTGAAACAGGGCAATAAAATTGCATTATTCTTATTTTTTACGCCAAGACTTAATTAACTGCACTAAAATTACAGGAGTTGGTGATACGGGTGAAACCCCTGAAGATTCAATGGGATGAAATGATACAAATGCAATCTCTGAATTACTTATTTCTATTTTCTGTTACCAATGAGTATTATTTGTTTATCGTTTGCTTCTAGTATCGCTGTTGGGGTATTTGGAGGGAGGAATGGGGGCCAGTGATTGGTCAGAAATGCAAATCTATCGGCATCCTTTACAGTCCGTTGTGTCACCCATAATAAAAAGCGAGACACAGCTCCACACAAGCAGAAGACATCACTGGACATCAATTAGTTTCAGGCCGACCACCCTCCGCTCCCCAACTTTCATCCCGCAAATACCTCAACAGCCGCACCAGCAGCGAATAGTAATCCAAAATTCCTTTCTTAATCACGTTTAAGAAATTTTATTTTTGAGTAACAATTTTCTGCTTGTATAAAAGCCTGAAGATATGGCACCACATTTTTTTTATTTTCAAGCAGAAAAACGTTCTTTTCAATTCCGTGTAGAGCCCTAATAACTTTCAGGTAATCACCATACGGGTTGCTAATGAGTATGTAAGAGTGATAAACCTGTTCCGCAGAATTGCCTAAAAGCTCACGTAGATCTCCCGGAAACGTGATTACGAACAGTATATATATATATATATATATATATATATATATATATATATATATATATATATGTGTGTGTGTGTGTGTGTGTATGTATGTGCGGACTCGCACCTGTGCTGTAATGTATTGTACGTATATATCTAAACTGTTTTTTTGTTCGCACTTTTCGTTCTCCACTCTAAGGAGCACACCGGAATGCTTTAGATGCCGCCCATTACAGCTTCACACTGTTTCCAGAGCGTTACCAGACACGCTGTTGGTGGAACTGAATGGTTCCCAATTGGGAATGAATGCGAAGGGGTTATCAGTTCTGGCATTTACGTGACAATCAAGGAGTGCCTCCCAAAATCTTTAGTTGGAACGAAGGTATCACAGCTACTTTAATGTACTTTTCGAACAACGTTTTCCACTGTCGCAAGGAAAAAATGAAACTAAGTGTATGTTCGTTGTGTTCGTATGTAGTGCATGACCTTGCGAGTGGTTGCATGTGTTTTGAAATACATGCGGGTAGGTAAAAGTTTAAAAAGTTTGAATTTCGTTAGCGTTCTGAGAGAGAGAGAGAGAGAGAGAGAGAGGAGAGAGAGAGAGACTAGTATTGTATCGTTAAGTAGTTGTAATAATCGACGACAATGTAAGTGAGGAAGTAGTGAGACATATTGTCTGCTACGCGTGCAGAAGCAGCAGAGACAGTAATTATATACTGCACAGCTCGGACTGTGAACTAAATCAACAGGTCTGTTATAGTGCTCTTTGTCATAGACTCGTATCTCAGAAAATAGCATGAAAGATACGACGTTCGGACAATGGAGGGATATATTAATCTGTGAACTGTTTTTTACACTAACCTTGTGCTATGAAATGTGAGTGAATCGCTAATTTCAGAAGCAACACTTGTCCAGAAATTGTCGGTTTTGATTTAAGAGTGCAGCCTGTTCTGTGAGGAGAGTTCTATCGGTTGGTAATAGAAATAGCACTTGTCCCGCACTCGATGTGGGAATTATTTACCGGCACAATTTATAGTGAGCACAGGATGGAGCGCTATAAAGTTAGGGTGATTCTCGAGTACGACTGTGATGGTGTTATCCTAACGCATTACGTTCCTCCACGGCAGACCGTCAACGAACAGTATTACTTTTCGTTTTTGGAGCATCACCTGCGACCAGCATTGCAAAAGAAGCGGCGACACTTTCTGCGCAACCTACCCATCATTTTGCACGACAATGCAAGGGCGCATACAGTGCAAGCTGTGGCTGCTCTGTTCGGTCGATGGGACTGGGAAGTACTGTACCATCCACCATACTACCCGGAATTAAGTTCTTGTGAACTTGATTTGATTCCGAAGATGAAGGATCCATTTCGTGGCATTCGGTTCAGAACTGTTCCAGAGATTCGACAGGCAGTAGACCATTCCATTTGCACCATCAACAGAATAGGCTCTGTTAACGGTATACTACGCCTTCCCCATCGCTGGCAACGTGTTCTACACAACGCTGGTGACTACTTTGAAGGACAGTGACAGGTCCAACCCTCGTACATTGGTATGTACAGTTTCCGCAGTCGTCAGTAGTCAGCAAAATGCTGGTTCACACAGAATATTTATCTCACTCTACAGATGTTCTCGACGGTACTTTGAGAAAATTAATGAAAACACCAGGATAGAGATCTTCAAAAGTTTTTATGATACGAACTCAAATGATGCTCAAAACTGCTATGTCCAAGGGGTGAGTACTGTCGAAGGTATTGGAAGAAGGTGTTCGCGAAAAGAGAAAAATGATTCCACTAAGAACTCTAGAGCAAAACTTCTGTGGATTCTAGTATCGGAAAAGTGGAGTTACGTAAGCAAGCATTCCTAAGAATGCATGGCGTGCCGAACGTGAGAGCACGAAAGATTAGCGAACTACTCGCATTCAGCTGGTCATCTACCGACCAATGAGGTAAAAATCGTTCAGTCAGTGGGAAAATTGGTGGAAAGATAAATGCTGTTGTTGAACACATAACTCGTACCCGCAAAAAATGACACACTATGGCTCTCGAGAGCACCCTTATCTGCACGAGCAGCTTAATGTAAAAATTACGTATGAACAGTTTCAAGTGAAGGATGCCGAAATGGCAATAAAATATGAGTATTTTCAGGCGAATGCGAGAAACTGTCAACTAAAATGAAAAATACAGCGCTTAATGCCATAGAGAAACGAGTGGGCTACTGCAGAACTCTTTCTGCACAAGAGACGGACAGTTAAGTTTTCTTTTAGTGAAAATGAGGGGAAAAGCAGTGATGACGAGCAAGTAGCAGGAATTGTTACTGACTTCATGCAGAATTTATGCCTACCAAGTATACCGGTTCAAGAGTTCTTCTACTATCGTCAGCATACTGTGAATGTATTTAATATACACTACCTGAAGATCAGTGAATCACAATTCTACGTTTACTATGAAAGAACGCCAGAGAAGACAGCCAATGAATTGTGTTCGTCCTTATTAGATTTCTTCATAAACAACATCGCAAAAAACATTAAACATTTACTTGTCTTTCCAGGTAGTTGCACCGGGCAAAATAAGAATCGTACCAGTGTAAGGTTTTTCCTCGCTTTGGCAGACTCAGTGCCATTCCTCACTATTAATCATTATTTCCCTATACATGGACAGTCATTTTTACCCTGTGCTAGGGACTTCTCGGTAGTGAAGAGAAAAATCGGCTCAATGGATAGGGGTTATCACATAAAGCAGTTTACTGAACTGACTGTGAACTCAAGTTCAAAAGTTTGTAAGTTCCGGGCGAAGGTAGTTTCAACAAGCAATACTCTTACATTCAAAACTGGTGGTCTAGATCTCACTAAAATAATTACTTGTCTCTTGAGAGTGCCATCAGAAACAAATGGTTCAAATGGCTCTGAGCACTATGGGACTCAACTCATTAGTCCCCAACAACTTAGAACTAGTTAAACCTAAGTAACCTAAGGACATCACACACATCCATGCCCGAGGCAGGATTCGAACGTGCGCCGTAGCGGTCTCGCGGTTCCAGACTGCAGCGCCTAGAACTGCACGGCCACTTCGGCCGGCCGCCATCAGAAACGTGCCCGGGCATCACAAGCAGTCATTTGCGACCTCCGCGTTCTTTGAATATCAATACAAGAACTGACACACTTCGTATTGTGATTGCGAAGGTATATATCCAAAATACTGTCATGTACGCATTCCGACTTGGTATTGAGTGCAACTAGTCATATTCTTTCCCCACAGAGACTGAATATAACACATATATGCTAACAAGGGTGGAAAATATTGCTCACATCGGGGAATTAGCAGGATCTATACAAGGGCGATGTACTTGAGGACAATATTATGGAAATGGAAGAGGATGTAGATGAAGATGAAATGGGAGATACGATACTGCGTGAAGAGTTTGACAGAGCACTGAAAGACCTGAGTCGAAACAAGGCCCCAGGAGTAGACTACATTTCATTAGAATTACTGACGGCCTTGGGAGAGCCAGACCTGACAAAACTCTACCATCTGGTGTGCAAGATGTATGAGACAGGCGAAATACCCTCAGACTTCAAGAAGAATATAACAATTCCGGTCCCAAAGAAAGCAGGTGTTGACAGATGTGAAAATTACTGAACTATCAGTTTAATAAGTCACAGCTGCAAAATACTAACACGAATTCTTTACAGACGAATGGAACAACTGGTAGAAGCCGACCTCGGGGAAGATCAGTTCGTATTCCGTAGAAATATTGGAACACGCGAGGCAATACTGACCTTACGACTTATCTAAGAAGAAAGATTGAGGAAAGGCAAACCCTCGTTTCTAGCATTTGTAGACTTAGAGAAAGCTTTTGAAAATGTTGACTGGAATACTCTCTTTCAAATTCTAAAGGTGGCAGGGGTTAAATACAGGGAGCGAAAGGCTATTTACAATTTGTACAGAAACCAGATGGCAGTTACAAGAGTCGAGGGTCATGAAAGGGAAGCAGTGGTTGGGAATGGAGTAAGACAGGGTTGTAGCCTCTCCCCGATGTTATTCAATCTGTATATTGAGCAAGCAGTAAAGGAAACAAAAGAAAAATTCGGAGTAGGTATTAAAATCCATGTAGAAGAAATAAAAACTTTAAGGTTCGCCGATGACATTGTAATTCTATCAGAGACAGCAAAGGACTTGGAAGAACAGTTGAACGGAATGGACAGTGTCTTGAAAGGAGAATATAAGATGAACATCAACAAAAGCAAAACGATGATAATGGAATGTAGTCGAATTAAGTCTTGTGATGCTGAGGGAATTAGATTAGGAAATGAGACACTTAAAGTAGTAAAGGAGTTTTGCTATTTGGGGAGCAAAATAACTGATGATGGTCGAAGTAGAGAAGATATAAAATGTAGACTGGCAATGGCAAGGAAAGAGTTTCTGAAGAAGAGAAATTTGTTAACATCGAGTATAGATTTAAGCGTCAAGAAGTCGTTTCTGAAAGTATTTGTATGGAGTGTAGCCATGCATGGAAGTGAAACATTGACGATAAATAGTTTGGACAAGAAGAGAATAGAAGCTTTCGAAATGTGGTGCTACAGAAGAATGCTGAAGATTAGATTGGTAGATCACATAACTAATGATGAAATATTGAATAGAATTGGGAAGAAGAGTAGTTTGTGGCACAACTTGACAAAAAGAAGGGACCGGTTAGTAGGACATATTCTGAGGCATCAAGGGATCACAAATTTAGGATTGGAGGGCAGCATGGAAGGTAAAAATCGTAAAGGAAGACCAAGAGATGAATACACTAAGCAGATTGAGAAGGATGTAGGTTGCAGTAGGTACTGTACTGGGAGATGAAGAAGCTTGCACAGGGTAGGGTAGCATGGAGAGCTGCATCAAACCAGTCTCAGTACTGAAGACCACAACAACAACAACAACAACAACAACAACATCCCAGATACACTTCAGGCACTTGAGCGTGAATTGAAGAGTTAATACGTAGATGTTGATGTGGGATTCATTCACTACATTTTTGTGCCCAGCTTGGAGCGACCTTATTCCTGTATTAATTTTAGTTAGCGCTGAGAGTGGGGCTTCGATTTCATTGCTCGCTGCCTTCATTATGACTTTGAGGGTTTTGAAATTATTAGACACTATTCGAGAAAAGTTAACCTCGCATAGCCGTATGGAATATGTTAAAATATTTGTATGCAGTGTTAGGGTCATGTATATCAGCAGTGTTTTTTTTTTTTTTTTTTTTTTTTAATCTTATGGGACTTAACCGCTAAGGTCATCAGTCCCTAAGCTTACACACTACTTTACCTAAATTATCCTAAGGACAAACACACACACCCATGCTCGAGGGAGGACTCGAACCTCCGCCGGGACCAGCCGCATAGTCCCTGACTGCAGCGCCTCAGATCGCTCGGCTAATCCCTCGCGGCGTGTGTGTGTTCATTGGGAAAAAACAGTATACAGTAGATGTAGATAAAGTTATTGTACATAACATCCCATGAATTTGTGACGTAACCTTATACCTACGACTAGGATGTGTATCTATTGCGGTGTTAGTGTTCTGTTTTATGTCTCCATCGTTGTTTATGCTGCTATCGACACTGATATCGGCGTTGTTTTGTTTCTGTCACTACATTCTGTAGAGCAGTTTCGTTTTGTGTTCACGGTCCTTATGCACCTGAGATATGGAGAGTTAATAACCATGCAAGTCGACTTGTCGAACGAGGCAAGTTCGACAATTTGTGTGGAAGCACTTGGCACATCTATGGAGATAATGATGATGATTTTTGGTTTGTGGGGCGCTCAACTGCGCTATTATCAGCGCCTGTACAAATTCCAAACCTTTGCTCTGTCCAAACTCGCCACTTGAATCATGAGTAAATGGTGAGGACAACACAAACGACCAGTCATCTCGAGGCAGTTGAAAATCCCGGACCCCGCTGGGAATCGAACCCGGGACCTCGTGCTCGCGCGTCTATGGAGAGTGTACAGAGCCAGAGTCCCCTGGATATTAGAAAGTATCTCAGAGTAATTAACTGAACGCTGCCACTGCCGTGCAGCTGGCAGAGGCAAAGCAGGGGAATGGAGAGAGCGCGGAATAACTCGTTCGCATGAGACAGTAGAACCACGAGCACTTTGTGAACGTAGAAGCCAGACTGAAAATCTGGAATTGAAAGATTGATTGTCAGGTCACCTGAGTTAGAATGCACTTGGATCAAAAACTCTAAAGGCACAGCTGGAGGCCACCGACGGTCTGAGCGAGATGAGAAACACGTGTGAGAGCGTTGAACACGAGTAACTGGAAAAATGGTGCAGGTTACCACACGCACGGATAATAAAAAGGAAACGTCTCTTGGCAATTAAGCAACACGGAATCAAGAGAGTCTTCTCTCAGCCTTGAGATTGCAAATGGGCAAAGAAGTATCCCTGCTACGCAGGTCCCGCACGTGGGATTGCATGGTGTGTTTCTGATGCAGAGAGCAGACACTCTTTGCCTAGGTTCGGTTGAACGCTCCGTATCCACTCCAATGACTTACTTAAAGAATCTGCTAAGATTTAAAAAACAGGCGACTCTGTTGTAATAATCAACAATATTTATTATTTTACAAACCAGTTTCCGGCTATTACGCCATCGTTGGGTACTCAAAGAAATACGTGCGGCTTTCAAATTTTTGTGGGTCCAAGGATTTTAAGATATTATAACTGCAGAATGTCTTAGTAGATTTCGAAAGATGACAATCGTAAATGTTTAATTTAGGATTAAAAGAAGAGGGATCATTTCAGTGAAAAATGTGCTCTAAAAATACCTACGTCAGAAAAAGCACGTGACACATTGAATAATGAATTACATGTCAAATTATAACAACCGTTCTGAGGGAAGAAATGATTTGAAACATATTTAGTAAAATTGGCCGAGAGGCCGACAGAACAAGATAAAGATCCAGTATTACAAAGAAGTGCGATATAACAAGCGAGGCTAAAAAGGTAAGGAAAACAACTGTAATTACATAAATGAAATTTTAATGTTGCCAGTGAAACTACAATAACTGAGATAAGGGAAAATGGAGCATGGGACTAGATAGTGTAACTTACAAAGCGGTCTCGATGCTATTATGAGCAGTATCTACAGTCAGAAGTGGCTCGCAAGAGAACTCTGAGCATTAAACGATGCATCACTGAATGAAAGGCAGCATGTTTGTGGATCGCTGGGTGCTGAAAATTGTCAGGTATTATAATGTCAGTGGCAGCAGGCTTCCTGTAAATCTTGAAAGAACGAATGTGATCCTTGATGCACATGATTAGGTGTAAATAATTTATGGAGCTAGCCCCAAATTATATGGTACATTTCATACTGTTGTGTTTAGAATTTAGCTGCTTGAGGACTATTCGATGTTGTATTTTAGTATCCGTCCATAACCATAGCGCATCACCAAACTGGTATCCAGTCTTGGAAGAGAGTGGGGTTTTCCGAGATGTGATTACCAAAACTGTCCATGACGGTTTTTGTTAGGATTGGGCAGCGCGGGATTAGCCCAGCGGTCTGAAGCGCTGCAGTCTTGGACTGTGCGGCTAGTCCCGGCGGAGGTTCGAGTCCTCCCTCGGGCATGGGTGTGCGTGTTAGTCCTTAGGATAATTCAGGTTAAATAGTGTATAAGCTTAGGGACTGATGACCTTAGTAGTTAAGTCCCATAAGATTTCACACACATTTGAACATTTTTTTGTTAGGATTGGACTGCCAGGGGTTTCCATAGCTAGAACACCAAACATAACTGCCAGCTCCCCCGTCTAATACGAGGCCTGTTCAGAAAGTAAGCTCCGATTGATTGCCAAATTGAAACCACAGTGAACATCAGAAATGTTTTACTTGTAACAATTAGCTACACCTTTTAGCTACTTCTCTACGTAGTCGCCGTTCTGACTTAGACTTTTGTCATAGCGTTGTACCAACTTTTCAATAGCCTCATCATAGAAGGCAGCCGCCAGTGCTTTCCGCCAATTCTCCACGGTGGCCTACACCTCGTTGTCTGTGTCAAAATGTTGTCTTCAAAGACAGCGGTTCATGTGACCAGAGATGAAACTCAGGGGGAGACAATTGCGGACTGTATTGTGGGTAATCTCACATTTCCATTTGAAAACGATGCAGGAGCAGCTTCATTGCCCCTGCAGAATGCGGCTGAGAATTGTCGTGAAGACGAAACAGCACGACAGTTATGTAATGTTAGCTGCATAGCTTCAGGCGAAATTTCTCACCAGGCCCTCGTACTTGGCGGCAGACACTATTTTCTAGACATCTTTACGCACTCACTGCGAGCTCAGAAATGAGAAGAGCGACGTGATGCTAACTGGGGTTATACTAGAGACACTACCCAACACATCTGTGCAAAGCTTTATCGGATTTTCATAGTCGTTTCCATTTCGAGACCGATCGGATCTTACTTTCTGAACGCCCCTCGTATCTTATAAGGCACGCGAGGAGACGCATTGCACCACGTGCACGAGCATCAGCGACCACCCAGCAGTTGTCAAAGGCGTTGGTTGGGGAGTGGAACACCCTACCACAACCTCCCATCCTCGTGGAAGGCATGGGAGCACGTTGCAGACCATGCACTGACCTCTGTGGTGACGACATGCCTTATTAAGAACCAAGTTTCGTCGTTTGTAATGCCCGAGCGACCATCATAAATAGCACTGACTTCAGTGTAATTATTGACTTTGCGCAAAAGTGTGTTTCCAGTTCCTCTCAATGAATTTATCAGTCTGTTACCTTCTGTACTGTACTGTACTGATGTAAGTGGGCTGATTCATGGGCTGCTTCTGCGTTGGCAGCACTGTGTAGCGCTTTGCATTGGATCTCTGACTGCGCTTTCTTTGTAAGAGACTCTATGGCTGGTTGGACTCGTTGTTACAAGTTAATCGCCAGCAGTGTTGGGCAGTAGGAAAATGGCTCTGAGCACTATGGGACTTAACAGCTGTGGTCATCAGTCCCCTAGAACATAGAACTACTTAAACCTAACTAACCTAAAGACATCACACACATCCATGCCCGAGGCAGGATTCGAACCTGCGACCGTAGCAGTCGCGCGGTTCGAGAGTGTAGCACCTAGAACCGCGAGACCCCCGCGGCCGTCGGGCAGTAGGAAATTAGTCGCCTGCAGTGATGGAAATACTGTTGGGCAGTTGGAGGTGAACAGCCAGCAGTGATGGATGTTAAATGTGAGAATGTTGCATTGATGGAGGGTAGAGTTCTGAAGTGTTAGCGTAAGCTAACGATCTGCATGTTTATATATCTTTGTACTGGATGTCAGTGACGATTTACATTCGTGTTTGAACTGGATGTCGCATTATTAAGGTACAAAATATATTATTTGGCTTGCAACAAAACCTTTCCTTGGCTAACTACGTGCCTATTAGTAGTTAGTGACTTTAGTAGTTCGAATCTTTTATTTGCTGGCAGTATTGACGCTCGCTGTATTGCAGTAGTTCGCGTAATGAAGATTTTTGTGAGGTAAGTGCCTAATGAAATGTATAGGTTATTGTCAGGACTGCTTCTTATTCAGGGCCATTCTTTTGTATTAATTATTTGAAGTCAGGTTGTAATATTTTTTTCAGCAGTCAGACTGCGTTGCGCTAGAATATTGAGAGTCAGTGTTGACGTGATAAGAAAAAGTAAAGAGAAAGTACGCTCAGTGCGTTCAGTTTTACTCAGCTGTTTCAGAATCAGATAACGTAGAAGTTTCATCTTCTCAGTCATTTAGCAATTTAAGTACAGATTCACACTTTTAAAGAAAGAAGTTTCACTGTACTGTACCATACCGCAGCAGGTCTTCCTACGAATGAATCAAGTTTCATCGAGCTCATAAATTTTGACAACATAGTCCATGGCGAACAGCGACCCGATGCTATAATTAAAAATGAACAGTCAAGATCGCAATACTATTTCTTTATTAACCGGTTTCGACTTATCTACAAACCATCTACAGAATATTTTTTGGTCTGTTTTTTCCCTCTTTTAATTTGCAACTGATGCCATACGTCCTATCTTATCTTGGTTTTAGGAAAGTTAATCATTTTATTTCTTTTTATTCAGGTCTCACATGAATGTCAGCGCCACTTTGTTATGAACAAGCGTCTTATTTCACATAGTATTCATTTTATAGTGTACTTTGCGTCCATCTAAGTTAAAGTCTACTGGTGCATATCTGTCTGTTTAATGTTTTGTATTTCCATTTCTGTAAATTAACAGAATAAAATTCATGTGTCCTAATACTATTAAAACCTGTGTAGCCTTCTATCATCATATTACTAACGACAGAATGTCACATATATATTCAAGTTTTTAGAAGCCCTGCCTCGTGGTTCTTGTGTCACCATATTTAGTCTCAATAATGGCGCTGGAAAATATTACGTAACTTTTCTACAGTGTTTATTTAAGAGTCGTTGGCAGAAACGTCTTTGAAGATATCGACCTGAAACGATAACTCGATCACAGTCGGCATCCCCAAGCGTACTTCTTTGGTTTCTCAGCTGCCACTTAGGCCATTACGTTACCACGACAACGGCGTCTTTTTTCAGTACGCACTTCTATGATATCATGGCGGCTATCTCAACCTTCACGTTGCCTAGGCAACTGCGTCGTTTTAATTTCCTACCAGAGGGCACCACCCAGTAAATGAAATAAGCATCAAACAAAAAAACTACAAACAACGAAACTCGTCTAGCTTGAAGGGGAAAACCAGATGGCGCTATGGTTGGCCCGCTAGATGGCGCTGCCATTGGTCAAACGGATATCAACCGCGTGTTTTTAAACATGAACCCCCATTCTTTGCTACTTATTCGTGTAGTGCAAAAGGAAATATGAATGTTTTAGTTGGACCACCTTTTTCGTTTTGTGAGAGATGGCGCTGTAATAGCCACAAACGTATGAGTACGTGGTATTAGGTAACATTCCGGTAGTGCGGACGTTATTTGCTTCGTGATACATTACCCGTGTTACAATGGATCGTTTACCAACTGCGGAAAAGGTCTATATCGTATTTATGTATCGCTATTGTGATCAAAATGCCCAACGGGCGTGTGCTATTTATGCTACTCCGTATCCAGGACGACATCATCCAAGTGTCCGGGCCATTTGCGGGATAGTTACGTTATTTAAGGAAACAGGAAGTGTTCAGCCACATGTGAAACGTCAACCACGACCTGCAACAAATGATGATGCCCAAGTAGGTGTTTTAGCAGCTGTCACGGCTAATCCGCACATCAGTAGCAGACAAATTGCGCGAGAATCGGGAATCTCAAAAACGTGTTGAGAATGCTACATCAACATCGATTCCACCCGCACCATATTTCTATGCACCAGAAATTGCATGGCGACGACTTTGAACGTCGTGTACAGTTCTGCCACTGCGCACAAGAGAACTTACGGGACGATGACAGATTTTTTGCATGCGTTCTATTTAGCGACGAAGCGTCATTCACCAACAGCGGTAACGTAAACCGGCATAATATGGACTACTGGGCGACGGAAAATCCACGATGGCTGCGACAAATGAAACATCAGCGACCTTGGCGGGTTAATGTATGGTGCGGCATTATGGGAGGAAGGATAATTGGCCCCCATTTTGTCGTTGGCAATCTAAATGGTGCAATGTATGCTGATTTCCTACATAATGTTCTACCGATGTTACTACAAGATCTTTCAACGCATGACAGAATGGCGATGTACTTCCAACATGATGGAAGTCCGGCATATAGCTCGCGTGCGATTGAAGCGGCATTAAATAGCATATTTCATGACAGGTGGGTTGGTCGTCGAAGCACCATACCATGGCCCGCACGTTCACCAGATCTGACGTCCCCGGATTTCTTTCGGTGGTGAAAGATTAAGGATATTTGCTGTCGTCATCCACCGACAACGCCTGACAACAAGCGTCAAGCATTGTCAATCCATGTGCGAAGATTACGGAAGGCGAACTACTCGCTGTTGAGAGGAATGTCGTTACACGTATTGCCAAATGCATTGAGGTTGACGGACATAATTTTGAGCATTTATTGCATTAATGTGGTATTTACAGGTAATCACGCCGTAACAGCATGCGTTCTCAGAAATGAAAAGTTCACAAAGGTACATGTATCACATTGAAACAACCGAAATAAAATGTTCAAACGTACGTATGTTCTGTATTTTAATTTAAAAACCCTACTTGTTACCAACTGTTCGTCTAAAATTGTGATCCATATGTTTATGACTATTACAGCGCAACCTATCACAAAGCGAAAAAAGTGGTCCAACTAAAACATTCATATTTCATTACGTACTATACGAATATGTAATAAAAAATTGGGGTTCGTATTTAAAAAAATGCAGTTGGTATCCGTTTGGCCTATGTCAACGCCATCAAGTGGGCCAACCATAGCGCCATCTAGTTTCCCCTTCAAGGTGGGCAAGTTTCGTTCTGTGTAGTTTTTTCGTTTGACACTTATTTCGTGAGATATTTGGCCCAGTCACGATCAATGGACCACCCTGTATACGGCGTGTATATATTTTAATGGTTGTACCTTTTAATATATTTTTAGCTCTCATTATCTATTTACGTAATATCTATGTGGGTATAATTACCACTCTCTTCTTTATTCGTTTATCGACAAAACATTGTAAGAACGACGTGTTTGTCGTTCACATGAGTGTCAATAGATTACACTACTTCTTGTGTTGTTTTGTAGGTTTACTTATTTTATTCTA
Organism: Schistocerca serialis cubense; assembly: GCF_023864345.2. Lineage (NCBI taxonomy): Eukaryota > Metazoa > Arthropoda > Insecta > Orthoptera > Acrididae > Schistocerca > Schistocerca serialis. The sequence goes on along the minus strand of NC_064643.1, from coordinate 704,336,703 downwards.
AATTATTAATTGCCTCATGCTTGGAGATTTTTTCACATCTTATGTACTCGTATGTGGCTACGCAAACTTACTGTGCAAACTGCATACAGTTCTAGTGAAGCGTTTGCCATAGGCTGGCGATGACGTAAGCTATAGTCGGTGCGCGAATTGCACTCTATTTAACCCGAGGCTGCACAGTCGTCATTCTGTGTACGATCGTGGTGTCACGAAAAATCCGAGGAGCCGCCAGCACCAACCGCAGGCGTAAACGCTGTAACATTCCTCTGTTTTTAACGCCTTACACAATAACACTGCCTGTAAAATTTTAGCACAGTTTTTCTATATCTTATTTTAAGACCATACGTAATAGTACAGTTTGCAACTTTGTTGTTCCTACCTTTGCAGGGCCAAAAAATTCTGAAGATGGCTTGTAGATAAGCCGGAACCGGTTAATAAAGAAATGTAATTGCGATCTCGACTGTTCACTTTTAAATTTCGTCAAGCTGTGGTACTTGGCACTGACACATCATGGTAAAACTAGCTCAGTCCTTAAATTTTGCACACCACTGTAGTTGTTAATGAATGCTAAGAAGAAAGTGAACCGCTACCGTATAAACATGAGTAAATTAAAGACGGTCACCAATACATCCTGAAGCCCTTTAGAAATGTTTTTATAATTTCCCGTCTGAAGCTAAGTTTTTTATCGCAATACTATATGTGACAGAATTTTGAAAATTAATTTAGTATGCCGCAATAGTACAGCCTCCTTCCATTTAGCGAAAATCATGAAAGTAAAATTGGGTATATACCACATTAATTCAGTGTTATTTGATAAAGGGTGGTTGCACTGAAAACTCGTAGCTTGCATCGCAAATCGTGCCAAATAAAGAGAGGCAAAAGTTTTTCATTAGCAACAAATCACAGGGTTAAATGGCAGTACAACGACAGATAAGCGAGAATTTTGATAGGCTGTGAGTTTTTTCCCTTCCTGTTTTTGCCGGGAGAGCATTAATCGATTGACCGGTTTGTTTATCAGCGAGCAATACCCGCCTGGCATTTTCCGCTGCATAAGCGCGGGAACACGACGAGTTACTGTTTACGGATGCGACCAATTAAGAGCGGTCAGCAAAAATAAACCACGACTTCCCATTCGAGGCTGATGCAGTAAAACGGTAGATCACTGCCGAAGCTACACACATATTACACATACACGAATCTTTCATGATGAAACTTTGTAATGACACAAATGAATAAAACAGCAACAAACGTGGCCACAGTGTTGTCAGTTTGCGATAACAAATTACAATATTCGTTGACACATAATTTACGATGAATGTTATCAGTATTTTTTAATTGGTTAGGATCACAAGTGACCTGCTCATCAAGTCTTCTTTATTCTGACTACTTCATTCTCTCGCTCCTCGTGTTTCCTCTATTTCTTTTCTCCTGGCTTTGATGCTGAAATGAATGTATGATATTCCATCATCTTCCTGGAGTCTGCACCTACCTTGCACTACCGTGTGGTGATTTTTCCCCACCAATCCCTTCTAATCCATCCTGACTTCTTTCATCCAATTCTCAACGGTTAAATATATGACATCCATATCGTCGTAGTCAACATTTTGTAATCCATCCTCACCATGCGCCCTCAAACTCTTAATCTTCTCTCCTGTATGATCTGCATGATGTGTCGTAGTCGTTTTACGCTGTCATAAAATTTTAACTCTTAATCTATGTTCCTAAATTTGACCGAGTCTTTTCGTCTCCGAGTGTTTAATATGTCAGTCAAACTAACTCTCCTCCTTCTCCAACTTGTTCGAAGTACGATTAAAGTATAAGGGAGGTATAGGAGTCCAGTCCGCAAAAGACTGTCAAAAGTTTGTCTAGATCCAGACTATAATATCCAATAAGGACACCAATCGAGTGTGATATGAAATCAGCAGCTTCGTTGACCGAATAGGGAAGAATCTGAACAGCAGAGGAGGCAAAGGAATAGTCTTCATTATTATTATTATTATTATCATTATTATTGATACTGTTACTGAACACAGTTACACAAAATACACACCTACAGGTGTTGGACAAAACTATGGAAAAATGGGGAGAAACGTGTGCTTGAAGGTAAGTGCTGATGCTAGCCGACCCTGCAGACTGCGCTATTTCATATGACAAGAAAGACACAATGCAATATTCTCGGTACACTACAAGTTACGTAGTGGTCTGAAAAGTGTTCTGAGTAGTTGTGTGCTCGTTATGTCGGGGATGAGGATTTAGAAAATGATGCTTTTGTAAACCAGACAGCCGAAGGGTTTTGTGTTTTAAGATGTAACGTATCGAAGATTTATACCGCATAAGGGAAAGAGGAATAACATCATTCGCTAAATCAAAATGAGGACGAAAGTGTGTGTTCAAAGTCAGTGAAGTGGACTGTGATGAAAACTCAGAGGAAGACAGGTGCGAAAATCACTGCAGAACTGAATGTCGCACTCGCGAAGCTAGTCACCACTAAAACAACAAGAACGGAAATCGATAAACAGGGCAATGCAGGGCGAGCAGATTTCAACGATCACTCATCAGTATTTCAAAGGCCCCTAACAGGAAAACGTGCTTCCGAAGCTATAAGACCCGGACTTTCGGCTCATGGAATATCATTTGGTGGGATGAGTATTGCTTCGCACTGTTACCAACTACGAGTTTACGTCCTAAGAAAGAAAATGGCGGAGGTTCGGTGATGAACTGGGCAGCCATATCGTAGTATTCCATGATCCCCATCATTATTCTGCAAGGTGGGATTACTGCCAAAGATCATGAGAACATTTTTGGTCGATCAGGTTCATCCTATGGTAAATGTTTGTTCCGCAGCGTTTATTCTGTGTTCCAAAACGACAGCGCCCCAGTTCTCACAGTTCGCATCGTCCGGGACTGGATATTTGAGCCACGAGGATGAATTGTTGCATCTCCTCTGGCCACCACAGTCTCCATATCTCAATATTATTTAACCTTGTGGTCTACTTTGGTGAAAAGAGTTCCTGTTGGCTACGCATCTCCATCGTCGTTACCTGGACTTGCCACGATTTTGCAAGAAGAATCGTATAACACTCCCTTGAAAACCGTAGAGGATCTGTATCTATCCATTTCAAGACGAATGAAAGCTATTTTGGATGCCAATGATTTTCCTACACCGTATTGCGTATACGAATGCATTTTGCTTTTGGTGTTTCCATAAAGTGGGTTTCTCTTCCACGAGTCTTCAGGCCCTTTTTCTCTCGTGTTTCGGGCGTATCTGCGGTATCGTTCTTTTGGTAAGCAGTGGGCACCAGTCCAAACAAATGCTGCTCATTACGTCTTTCTTGTGATACCGTGTTTCGACGTAAAGTTTCGGTTTTGTTCCCGTTGGAAACAGAATGATTTTCAAATCGGAATTTTGCGTGCCCGTCCCCCAGAAACAAGGCCCCGGGAGTAGACAACATTCCATTAGAACTACTGATGGCCTTGGGAGAGCCTGTCCTGACAAAACTCTACCATCTGGCGAGCAAGATGTATGAGACAAGCGAAATACCCTCATACTTCAAGAAGAATATAATAATTCCAATGCCAAAGAAAGCAGCTGTTGACAGATGTGAATATTGCTGAACTATCAGTTTAATAAGTCACAGCTGCAAAATACTAACGCGAATTCTTTACAGAGAAATGGAAATATTGGTAGAAGCCGACCTTGGGGAAGATCAGTTTGGATTCCATAGAAAAGTTGGAACACGTGAGGCAATAGTGACCTTACGACTTATCTTGGAAGAAAGATTAAGGAAAGGCAAACCTACGTTTCTAGCATTTGTACTCTTAGAGAAAGCTTTTGACAATATTGACTGGAATACTCTCTTTCAAATTCTGAAGGTAGCAGGGGTAAAATACAGGGAGCGAAAGGCTATTTACAATTTGTACAGAAACCAGATGGCAATTATAAGAGTCGATGGACATGAAAGGGAAGCAGTGGTTGGGAAGGGAGTGAGACATGGTTGTAGCCTCTCCCCGATGTTATTCAATCTGTGTATTGAGCAAGCAGTAAAGGAAACAAAAGAAAAATTCGGAGTAGGTATTAATATCCATGGAGAAGGAATAAAAAATTTGAGGTTCGCCGATGACATTGTAATTTTGTCAGAGACAGCAAAGGACTTGGAAGAGCAGTTGAACGGAATGGATAGTGTCTTGAAAGGAGGATATAAGATGAACATCAACAAAAGCAAAACGAGGATAATGGAATGTAGACGAATTAAGTCGGGAAATGCTGAGGGAATTAGATTAGGAAATGAGACACTTAAAGTAGTAAAGGAGTTTTGCTATTTGGGGAGAAAAATACTTATGATGGTCGACGTAGAGAGGATATAAAATGTAGACTGGCAATGGCAAGGAAAGCGTTTCTGAAGAAGAGAAATTTGTTAACATCGAGTATAGATTTAAGTGTGAGGAAGTCGTTTCTAAAAGTATTTGTATGGAGTGTAGCCATGTTTGGAAGTGAAACGTGGACGACAAGTAGTTTGAACAAGAAGAGAATAGAAGCTTTCGCAGTTTGGTGCTACAGAAGAATGCTGAAGATTAGATGGGTAAACTACATAACTAATGAGGAGGTAATGAATATAATTGGGGAGAAGAGGAGTTTGTGGCACAACTTGACTAGAAGAAGGGACCGGTTGGTAGGACATGTCCTGAGGCATCAAGGGATCACCAATTTAGTATTGGAGGGCAGCGTGGAGGGTAAAAATCGTAGAGGGAGACCAAGAGATGAATACACTAAGCATATTTAGAAGGATGTAGGTTGTAGTAGGTACTGGGAGATGAAGGAGCTTGCACAGGATAGATTAGCATGGAGAGCTGCATCAAACCAGTCTCAGGACTGAAGACCACAACAACAACATCCCCTAGAGAGGTCGCAGATTAGTTTATTGCGATATCTGTTATCTCAATATGCATTAGCAGAGGAATTAAAACTCGGAGAACGCGCTAATCTGCAGCAGCGACTGAGCAGAGCTGCTTGCATGGTGGCAGGTGACAGCACGTGCTGCCGCTGCTGCAACACTGGCAATCCTTCGCGTTTTACTGCTCCTGTTAATACCTGTTGATACAAAGAACATCGAGCTAAACTGGTCTGCGACTGCTCTGTCTAACAGGCATGTAAAATTTTGATTTAAAGAACCTTTGGTTTACAGTGGGAAGTAGACCGACGCCTTCTGTCGAAACTGGATGTCACATGAAAGACGTAATGAGCACTATTTGTTTGGGCTGACTCCTACTACACCTCACAGAATCTAAATTGCAAATATCTGCTGAAGCACCAGAGGAAATGCAGCTGATGACTCATAGGAGAGTCACGCTGTATGCAGGGTGTTACAAAAGGTACGGCCAAACATTCAGGAAACATTCCTCACAGACAAAGAAAGAAAATATGTTATGTGGACATGTGTCCAGAAACGCTTACTTTCCATGTTAGAGGTCATTTTATTACTTCTCTTCAAATCAGATTAATCGTGGAATGGAAACACACAGCAACAGAACGTACCAGCGTGACTTGAAACACTTTGTTACAGGAAATGTTCAAAATGTCCTCCGTTAGCGAGGATACATGCATCCACCCTCCATCGCACGGAATCCCTGATGCGCTGATGCAGCCCTGGAGAACGGCATATTGTATCACAGCCGTCCACAATACGAGCACGAAGAGTCTCTACATTTGGTACCGGGGTTGCGTAGACAAGAGCTTTCAAATGCCCCCATAAATGAAAGTCAAGAGGGTTGAGGCCAGGAGAGCGTGGAGGCCATGGAATTGGTCCGCCTCTATCAATCCATCGGTCACCGAATCTGTTGTTGAGAAGTGTACGAACACTTCGACTGAAATGTACAGGAACCCCATCGTGCATGAACCACATGTTGTGTCGTACTTGTAAAGGCACATGTTCTGGCAGCACAGGTAGAGTATCCCGTATGAAATCATGATAAAGTGCTCCATTGAGTGTAGGTGGAAGAACACGGGGCCCAATCAAGACATCACCAACAATGCCTGCCCAAACGTTTACAGAAAATCTGTGTTGATGACGTGATTGCACAATTGCGTCCGGATTCTCGTCAGCCCACACATGTTGATTGTGAAAATTTACGATTTGATCACGTTGGAATGAAGCCTCATCCGTAAAGAGAACATTTGCACTGAAATGAGGATTGACACATTGTTGGATGAACCATTCGCAGAAGTGTACCAGTGGAGGCCAATCAGCTGCTGATAGTGCCTGCTCACGCTGTACATGGTACGGAAACAACTGGTTCTCCCGTAGCACTCTCCATAGAGTGACGTGGTCAATGTTACCTTGTACAGCAGCAACTTCTCTGACACTGACATTAGTATTATCGTCAACTGCACTAAGAATTGCCTCGTCGATTGCAGGTGTCCTCGTCGTTCTAGGTCTTCCCCAGTCGCGAGTCGTAGGCTGGAACGTTCCGTGCTCCCTAAGACGCCGATCAATTGCTTCGAACGTCTTCCTGTCCGGACACCTTCGTTCTGGAAATCTGTCTCGATACAAACGTACCGCGCCACGGGTATTGCCCCGTGCTAATCCATACAACAAATGGGCATCTGCCAACTCCGCATTTGTAAACATTGCACTGACTGCAAAACCACGTTCGTGATGAACACTAACCTGTTGATGCTACGTACTGATGTGGTTGATGCTAGTACTGTAGAGCAATGAGTCGCATGTCAACACAAGCACCGAAGTCAACATTACCTTCCTCCAATTGGGCCAACTGGCGGTGAATCGAGGAAGTACAGTACATACTGACGAAACTAAAATGAGCTCTAACATGGAAATTAAGCGTTTCCGGAAACATGTCCACATAACATCTTTTCTTTATTTGTGTGTGAGGAATGTTTCCTGAAAGTTTGGCCGTACCTTTTTGTAACACCCTGTATGCAATGAATTTACAGGTTGGGGTTTAATTTTGACACTCTGGTTGCAGCTATTGGTGCCAGTTCATGCAAGTCCTCCAGATTTGCTTTAAAAGCACAAACAGAGCAGTTCTTGACAAGAATTTCATCCTCTGGGGCTGATTATCTCAGAGTGGAGACCCCTGTCGATTGTGTGGGAGCTTAATCTATTCTTCTACTTGGGAAATAACCATGGTGAATATCCATTAACTTATTAATGCCTCTGGTAAAATTGACTGCTTTATATCACCTGTTTATTTGCTCTTACGACTTCGGAACTTCGTACAGTGGCTCACATCACTATCCTAATGGTCGTTACATTCCTTACTTGAGAGCCAGTTCGTATACGTTTCCCTGTATATGGACCGTGGGAAAATCAGATCACAAGAGAATCTAAGCTTTTTAGATATAGTGCTACATACGAATGCTGAAAATTAGATGGCTCACGGCAGAAGCAGTGAGGAAAGGAATTATGGGAAACACTGACAAGAAGAACGATGTTGTTCCAATGTGAATTCCTAAGGGACCAAACTGCTGAGGTCATCGGTTCTAGACTTACACACTACTTAAATTAACCTAAACTAACTCATGCTAAGGACAACACACACACTCATGCCCGAGGGAGGACTGGAACCTCCGGCGGGAGGGGCCACACGATTCGTGTCATGGCGCCTCTTACGGCGCGGCCACTCCACACGGAGGACAAGATGATAGGACGTCAACGAATGACTTACATGGTACTGTAGGGAGCTGCACAGACCATACCTTATGAACCTCAAGCTCATAACTGCGTTACCATTATCATGCAGCCGCACGTCCACTCCCTATTTACCACTAATTAGTTTCTCTCAGCGAATTCTAACACTAGTTGCACCTAGGGAAATATCACATAACCAAGTCTACCTGTCATCAGATACACATATTCACATATCAGACTAGAGTGGGAAGTCAGTCACAATACCGGTAAAGAAACAAATCTATATGTTCGCTACAAGTAATCGTAAACGAAATACCGGACTCAGTTAACACTCTGTCATCCACAGTCATTGTCGGTACGTAGCAGCACATATATTGGTTTCCAAAATCCATAACCCACATTGAAGCTTTTTCTTACCTGAGAAAGACAACCTGTAGCTCGAAAAACGGAGAGACAGAAATACAGTCAATCCATTGGGAACAAATTTCAACAGTCCAAACACCTACTGGTTTTGATTGGTGGCGAAATACAGACATAAACTCCACAAAGGAGAGATACCAATTCTTATTATATTCCCTATGCTACACAAAATTTACATACTCCTTCATATAATATTAGGTCCAGTACTGGAAACAATAACTGTAGAGGTAGAGACTGCACAGCATGAAAAGAAGGTGAAACGCAGTCAGCTCTAGATATACGAGGGCAGTTCAATAAGTAATGCAACACATTTTCTTTCTCGGCCAATTTTGGTTGAAAAAACCGGAAATTTCTTGTGGAATATTTTCAAACATTCCCGCTTCGTCTCGTATAGTTTCATTGACTTCCGACAGGTGGCAGCGCTGTACGGAGCTGTTAAAATGGCGTCTGTAACGGATCTGCGTTGCAAACAATGGGCAGTGATCGAGTTTCTTTTGGCGGAAAACCAGGGCATCTCAGATTTTCATAGGCGCTTGCAGAATGTCTACGGTGATCTGGCAGTGGACAAAAGCATGGTGAGTCGTTGGGGAAAGCGTGTGTCATCATCGCCGCAAGGTCAAGCAAGACTGTCTGATCTCCCGCATGCGGGCCGGCCGTGCACAGCTGTGACTCCTGCAATGGCGGAGTGTGCGAACACACTCGTTCGAGATGATCGACGGATCACCATCAAACAACTCAGTGCTCAACTTGACATCTCTGTTGGTAGTGCTGTCACAATTGTTCACCAGTTGGGATATTCAAAGGTTTGTTCCCGCTGGGTCCCTCGTTGTCTAACCGAACACCATAAAGAGCAAAGGAGAACCATCTGTGCGGAATTGCTTGCTCGTCATGTGGCTGACGGTGACAATTTCTTGTCAAAGATTGTTACAGGCGATGAAACATGGGTTCATCACTTCGAACCTGAAACAAAACGGCAATCAATGGAGTGGCGCCACACCCACTCCCCCACCAAGAAAAAGTTTGAAGCCATACCCTCAGCCGGTAAAGTCATGGTTACAGTCTTCTGGGACGCTGAAGGGGTTATTCTGTTCGATGTCCTTCCCCATGGTCAAACGATCAACTCTGAACTGTATTGTGCTACTCTTCAGAAATTGAAAAAACGACTTCAGCGTGTTCATAGGCACAAAAATCAGAACGAACTTCTCCTTCTTCATGACAACGCAAGACCTCACACAAGTCTTCGCACCCGAGAGGAGCTCACAAAACTTCAGTGGACTGTTCTTCCTCATGCACCCTACAGCCCCGGTCTCGCACCGTCGGATTTCCATATGTTTGGCCCAATGAAGGACGCAATCCGTGGGACGCACTACGCGGATGATGAAGAAGTTATTGATGCAGTACGACGTTGGCTCCGACATCGACCAGTGGAATGGTACCGTGCAGGCATACAGGCCCTCATTTCAAGGTGGCGTAAGGCCGTAGGATTGAATGGAGATTACGTTGAAAAATAGTGTTGTGTAGCTAAAAGATTGGGGAATAACCTGGTGTATTTCAATGCTGAATAAAACAACCCCTGTTTCAGAAAAAAAATGTGTTGCATTACTTATTGAACTGCCCTCGTACCATACGTGCCACGCAGCCCAGAGAGGCTGGCTATGTAGGAATTTTATTCATTGTCAGTTCTCATTGAGTTCGCGTCAGGTCGTATGCGCCTATTCGAAACCCGCCATTACGCTCCCCCTCATTGCTGGTACGGTGCACTCTTTCTGACATCGGGACCGAAAGGACTTCTCTACCCTTCCCTATTTTATTTATATTTGTCGTATTTTAGAGTCAGTGCCCGGACATTAATTTCCTAAACCAGTACGACAAGGAAAAAAATGAAAAATAAGTAAATAAACAATAAAATCTTCCATAAAACGTAGACTTGTTTTGGTTGCGTGGAAAATACTGTGCCTGTGTCTTTATCTTCCGTAAATAAGCTGTCCGGTTCTGTAGGCCGGTAACCATTGTTTGGTTGGAATGTAACAGTTGTTTGGACTAATGTTTCGGTAGTTGTCGGTTAATGGTTAATCCCTGTATTGTACATAGTGTAAGTAGGCTGTTTATGTTTTCTCTATGTAAGTAGGCTGTTTATGTTTTCTTATTGGCAACGTTACGTAGCGCTCAATATGAAAATCACTGGCTGTGCTGTGTGCAGTCTGTGGCTGCTTTGCATTGTTGTCTGCCATTGTAGTGTTAGGCAGCTGGCTGTGAACAGCGCGTAGCGTTGCGCAGTTGGAGGTGAGCCGCCAGCAGTGGTGGATGTGGGGAGAGAGATGGCGGAACTTTGCAATTTGTCATGAACTGATATATATATTATGACTTGTGATGATATTAAGGTAAATACATTGTTTGTTCTCTATTAATATCTTTCATTTGCTAACTATCCCTATCAGTAGTTAGTGCCTTTAGTAGTTTGAATCTTTTATTTAGCTGGCAGTAGTGGCGCTTGCTGTATTGCAGTAGCTTGAGCAGCGAAGATTTTTGTGAGGTAAGTGATTTGTGAAGGGTATAGTTTAATGTTAGTCAGGGCCATTCTTTTGTAGGGAATTTTGAAAGTCAGATTGCGTTGCGCTAACAAAAATATTGTGTGTCAGGTTAAGCACAGTCTCGTGTAGAATTGTTCAAAAGGGGACGTTTCATATGTCGACCCTTAGCCTAGGATACCTCACTGGAATCTTCTGATTTTTTCTTGTAGTTTGTGTATTTAGTGTAGCTTTTGTTTATTGCTAGCGCGTAATTGTAGAGAGAATTTCCTTTGTTGTTGCAGTCTTTCATTGTTGTATAGTAAAACAGTTGTGGCATGCATGTAGATTTGCACCAAGTATTTCGCAGCTGCGCTTGCAATTAACTAGATATTATTTTCAGTGCTATGTTAATGTGTTCTCTTATTTTTGATCTTCAAATTGTGTTTTTCTGTGTTGTCGTGTGAAATACTGTGACAATAATGGCGTGTGAAAAACGTAACACTAGGCTCCAAACTAAACTGAGAAATAATAGTGATGACGAGCGTAGCTTATCAGCGCCGCCGAGTAATGAATTTACTAATGTTCAAAGTAGTAATTTGGTAACTGTGCACAGGGAAATGGAGCGGGCGTCAAACAATGGCGTGGACAGTGAAACAATTAGTGAAGAGGGAAGCATTATCGATCGACCGGTCGGCAATAGCTCGCCTCAGGAAGCCGAAATGACACGACACGATCTCGCAAATACTGTAGATTCAGGTTTTGGATCCTCACCGTTTTCTCGAATAAGTCAAGACACATTTTCTGCTTGTCAAAATGTGAATGTTTCCGGTGTAAATTCACTGCCGAAAAGCACTGAGGAACATGTTTCAGACACCAATGCATTGTTATTACAATTAATACAACAAATGGGACAGACACAGCAAAAGCTTCAAAAGTTAGACACAATGGAACAACACCAGAGACAAACACAGCAACAGTTAGACACAGTGGAACAAAATCTCAAAAAGTTAGACTCATTGGAACAAACTCTCGAACAAACACGTGAGGATTTAACTGCTGAGTTACATAACATTGAATCGAAATGTCAAAAAGTCTGTAATGACGTAAAAACTCAAATTTGTGAGCATTTTCAACCTATTTTTTCGCGTCATGAAAATGCATTACAGAATCACGAAGCAGCCATAAAAGAACTGCAAACTATTGTTCATGAAAATCACAACACCTTGCAAGCTAAAATTGACGCAGTTGCATCTACCGATTCGGTTACGCAACTTGCAAAAAGTCAAGAAAACTTAAAAGACACAGTAGATACGATTTCAACACAAATGGACACTCTGAAACTTGGTTCAGAAAAACACACTGAGGAAATGTGTTCATTATCAGAGAAAGTAGTTGAACTTTCGGTTCAGCTAAATAATTTATCTACGAAGGTAGATGATAATCTGAATGACGCAAAACCGGTAGTCTTTAATGACACAGAACAGAGCGAACAAATTAGGAAACTGAAACAAAATCTGAATCAAATTGATACGCAACACCAAAGAGAAATCCGGGAAGTACAAGATCAGCTGACACAGGTAATACAAGAATTACGTATTTCAGAAGACACTCGCGCTCCAACACGGGAAGAGGAACTTAGAAATACGCAAAAGCCACAAAATAATAACACAGGGCATTTCGGTAATTATGAAAGAAATTGGCAAGGTACACCGAATTTTGAGATGGAACCGCCGACACGACGTAACTATGACCGAGATGCTACTCGCCGACACGATGATTTTGACTATAAGCTGTTCATGACTACACGTAAATTCAAAACATTTAAGAATTCTGGCAACGACATTCATCCACAAGCATGGCTCCATCAATTCTCTCATTGTTTTCCTCCCAACTGGTCATTGGAGCACAGATTAGAATTTATGTGTGGCTACTTAGAGAATGAACCAGCTGTAAGAATGCGATCGGTCATTCACGATTGCCACAGTGAAGGAGAATTTTACCATGCCTTCCTCTCAGCATATTGGTCTCAAGCCACACAAGACCGCGTAAAACATGGCATCATAATGATGAAACATTTCGAACAATCTGAATTCTCCAGTCTTGTGAAATATTTTGAAGACATGTTGCACAAGAATCAATACCTGTCAAACCCATACAGCCCCTCAGAACTCATCCGCATTTGCTTAATCAAATTACCTGAACATTTACGACATATTATTTTGGCAGGACGTTGCAAAGACGACATTGAAGCTTTTCAGGGACTGTTACAAGAACTGGAAAGTGACACTGACAATCGCGGAACACAGGAGCACAACAATTACAGATCACATCAGTCGCAATTCCGCGATGAAAGAAATAATAACTGGACACGACAAGGCTATTCTCACAACACATATCGTGACCAAAACAGACACCACCCGTATGACAACCGTTGGCAGAGTAGTAATAATTACAGGGAAAGATCACCTCTCCGTGGTAATGACTATCACAGAGACAATCAGAGAAACAGACAATATGGGAACCAAAACAATTATTATCAAGGGAGACAGAATAACTTTAGACGTAACGGTCCAGCGCGCAGTTACGATTCAGGGAGAAATTCTCCACCACATGACCGACAAACAAGAAACTATGTAAACTACCGACATAACGACGGACCTGAATTCCATCAGAACTGGCGAGCTTCAAACAGGGCTGGGCCCTCTCGGCAAGGCGAATTTGTAGAAGTTAGGTCTCCTAATCCCAATAACAACGCGCGCCAACAAAGAGACAGACAATGACTCGCACCGCAGGCAGCCGCGTGCGCCGGCTGGCTCAGAGAAAAATAACATAGACGCTAACCTTGAGAAAAATTCCAGTATTCTTTACCGACGTATACGACATGATAATTGCGTTAAAGTTGAAACTCTGCGTACTAGGAAGAGTAAAGGTTTACACCATATTTCACATGTAAAACCGTTTATTGAGAGATAATCTGCTTTTACCTTTGTCTTTGCCATATAACTTTTCACTTTACGTTGCTAGTATGCTTTGTCAGACTTAGAATCTGTTAACATGTAACAATGTTTGAAGTTAAATATCCAGTCTAGAACCTAGGGAACATTTTTAAAACAGAAATTACGAATGCATTGTTATAGTGAACAGACGACACAGTGTTGTATTTGTACATTCTTGCTTGTTAGTTGCACGATTACGTAACGACTATCAGGGTTACATACTTAGGACACATACTGGTACTGCTAATGAGATTTTAATGCAACATTTTGGTTTACTTGAAAATACATTCTGGGTTTAAAGTACTTTCTGTGAGATACCAGATGACACAGTGGTTAGTTTATGTGACAGCTACACGACTATATCACGACGCTACTAATGTGTGACACAATTTACCTTGTTGCTTTTGCGGTGTATCTGTTTTATATCTGCACAGTTTTTCTGAATTCTTCTGGAAAGTAAAACATGTTTTAGTAGTAACTTTTGTGGTACGGCAACAATGAGACAGCCTTTTTCGTGGCACAACAATACGTTACTGTACAGTAATTTCTACATCACGCCAATAAACATAATAACTACGATATCTATACGCAAAGCATTTCACTTTTGTGTATTATGAGGTAAGTACATTGGCTTCTGCAGAACTTAGCTTTCGGAGGACGATAACTACGACACTTCCACACAGATTATGTTGCAACAAGACGCACATTTAGCGCTACAGTACACGTATTTGAGTGATTAATTTTGTACTTAACACATTTATTTTTAAAGATTTTTGAATTACAAAGAAAGTTTTCCGTGATACATTTCATTCCATTGCTGTAATCTGTAACACCTGAGGGTATAATTACATTAATCCTCAGGGGGGTACACGCTTACTTTGTGTACCATGTGTGTGGCAACCACAAGGAACCCTAGCTAATATGGTATTTGCTTATACAACTTTACACATCGGTACCATATTTCTCTAACACAGAATTACACAGCTATCTGATTATTTGACAGAGAAACAAACATTCTTTTTACTACATCAGTGACAGATGTTTACGCATTTACACAGTTGGATAACTTCACACTTATGAAACTGTATTTTGTCTGTGCATTGTAAACTGTTCATATTTTTTCGGAACCATTGTGATACTATGAGAGCTTTGAATGATGTATTTGGTAAAGGGATTATGATTTTTAAAGTACGTTTGAGGCAGATGACACTTTTGACATGAGCAGAGAATTTTTTTAATTATTGGAGGAAGCTACTACGATTTTGAGATTTGACTGAGGTGTTATGATGTTATTTTTACGACGACGATGTGTATTATGCTGCTGAGGTATGTTTACGATTAATAGGCTGAGGCTATATGAGTTATTTGATTATGCTTCATATTTATAATGACGAAATGTTGACGAGTGTCGATGGATACATATATGTGTAATAAGGTAAGGAGTAATGAGTAGCGTTTAGGGACTCTGATTTATGAAAAGGATGTTGGAAACCAAGAAACGTACTTTAAGAGTTATGAAATGTGTGACTGTATCACAATGCTGACGAATATTTTTTTTTTGGACACTTATATTTATAGGATTTTGTTTCTACAGATTTGCAACGCTAATTCTTGACCTGTGAAATATTTTTAAATGAGACTGCAACGGTATCAGAAACTGCTGTCGTAAATATTTCCGTACGAAAGTTAAGTGACCACCTGCACGTAATGCGTCGCGGGCACCCAGCTGTATCAGACGCCTGGAGAAAAAGTCATTAGCGTGTGCCTTTCAGAGCACAGGAAAAAAAAAAGAAAGGGAAGGCCATTATCCTGGCCATTGTCATTCCTTTGTAGAAAGCATCGCAAATATTACACGCTCATTACTTGAAAACATATGATTATTCGCACTTTGTGCTAATTACTGCAATGCTTATGAATTGATGGGAAATATTCGTACATCTGCACACCTGATTAGGACAAGCGTCTTTCTACGAGAGTTGAGAGAATTTCTACTAACTTATGAAATGTCACATGACTACTGAATGATGTTTTTATGCTTTGGTTTGCATAGTTGCTTATTTCATTTGACATCTGTTTTCCAGCTGTGTTGCAGCATTGCTTTTATAAAATAAAATGCATTTGCTAATGTGAACACTTTCTGTCAACAGATCTATTAAATAATTATTTTATGATCCACATTCTTTAAAAAAGGAGCACTTGGAAAGGAAAGAACAATAAGAAGGAACTAGTAACTGTATTCATAATTTTCTTTTCAAGTAATTGGTAACTTTTTGGTAGAATAACTTCTTGTGGTGCACCACTTTAATTACATAGATATTAAGATGTGAATATACATTTCCCTTATCTGCATTGTTGTTTTTAGTGTAATATTTTTTCTGCTTGCGCTATGTCATGTTTAGGTATAAGTTGCTGCTGTTTGCCAGGCATAGTGTTATTGAATTTGACTTTTGCTCATTTATGCTGCTAGCTTTGCCAATTTGCATTTTTTTGCATTGCTGTTTGTGTTGATTTGTTATGTGATGCTGCATTGCCTCGTCCCTTAGTTTAGCATCTGAGCTCAGTAGATTTAAGTTAGCTTAAGAGGGGGTAGCCTCTAAGAGAATGAGTTGCGATGAATTGGAAGAAATGCATTGAAAAGTTATACAAAAAAAGGTACAGAAAACAGGTTTAGGTAGGATTTTCTTGGAAATAAATGTTGAGGTAAGAAATGTGTGAACATATAAATACAGGAAGCATGCTTAGATAGAATTTTTTTGGTGGAAACAAAGGATGAAATAAGAGGAAAGATATATGAAGTTTTGGGTTGGACTGCAGTACCAAATGTTACACTGAAAACGAACCCTGTCCTTTCCTATTGGTGTTATCCCACTATGTGTGTGTGTACCCTTGTGTATTTGTTTTCTTCCTGTCTCTGTGTAGTTTCATAGAATTTTTTTCTCTTTTAATATTAAGCTACATTCACTATGAGGAGGAATACTTTTATCCTCAAATACAATTGGCATTAATAATATGTTATTTACCTTATAAATATGCTTACACATTATTTATTCTGTTTAATGCTCATGTGTGAAGTTGATGTTTCAAAAATTATTGTGATCTTTTATGTATGTACTCATGTCATAATTCCACTGATGTATATGCTAGTTCTATTCTTTTGTAAAGCCTGTACTACAAATGTTATCTGTATTATTATGTTTTTAATGATGTATTTTGTACCTTTGTTATTGTATTTTTATGTTATCAAGTTGTAATTGTTACCAGTTCTTCCAATTAAGTTACATTTCACTGCACACGTTTCTGTTGGTCATAGTATATGGACAATATGTGAGAAGTAGGGACTGATAGTGTTTGCATGTGTGTTAATGATTCAGCAAGGGACTGGATAACAGCATTGCTCGTTCTAAGGACAATTCCAAAAACGTTGTGAGTGCACAAGTGGTGGTTTATGGACTTGCTATATTCTCTGCAAGACTCTTCGATGGTGATTGTGCACCTGCACATTTGCAACAGATGGCTGCTGGCCGTCTCTACAAGGACTACAGTGGGTCTGCATCTTTGATGACCCACCAATACCATTATTTCTACAAGGACTGCAGTGGGTCTGCACCTCTGGTGGCCCACCAATACCATTATTTCTACAAGGACTGCAGTGGGTCTGCACCTCTGGTGGCCCACCAATACCATACTCTCTACCAGGACTACAGCGGGTCTGCTCTGTGATGACCTACCTACCAATATTCTTCAAAACATCGAACGACTCTGCTGTGGGTTTGCTCTGTTGTGGCCCATTACTTGTCTGCATGTCGAGAGTCAGCACTGTCTTTCCGTTGGAAGGTCAACACTACTTCTTCAAGACTGCATGGAAATCCACTACTTCTATGTGCATTTTCTTTTACTGCTTGGACTTTGAGAAAAACTCTGCATTTTTACTGTGATGAACAATGTGGACTGTCTTTATGGACTGTGAGAAATTTTGATCTTTTGACCAACATAATATTAATAAGTGTGTGCATTTTATATCTTTGTTACTGTAATTGTGAAAAATTTTTGTCAAATCTGTATTGGCCAGTGCCCAACACCATTTGTAAAAATTTTTTTGTGGGGAGCATGGGGGCTATGTAAGTAGGCTGTTTATGTTTTCTCTATGTAAGTAGGCTGTTTATGTTTTCTTATTGGCAACGTTACGTAGCGCTCAATATGAAAATCACTGGCTGTGCTGTGTGCAGTCTGTGGCTGCTTTGCATTGTTGTCTGCCATTGTAGTGTTAGGCAGCTGGCTGTGAACAGCGCGTAGCGTTGCGCAGTTGGAGGTGAGCCGCCAGCAGTGGTGGATGTGGGGAGAGAGATGGCGGAACTTTGCAATTTGTCATGAACTGATATATATATTATGACTTGTGATGATATTAAGGTAAATACATTGTTTGTTCTCTATTAATATCTTTCATTTGCTAACTATCCCTATCAGTAGTTAGTGCCTTTAGTAGTTTGAATCTTTTATTTAGCTGGCAGTAGTGGCGCTTGCTGTATTGCAGTAGCTTGAGCAGCGAAGATTTTTGTGAGGTAAGTGATTTGTGAAGGGTATAGTTTAATGTTAGTCAGGGCCATTCTTTTGTAGGGAATTTTGAAAGTCAGATTGCGTTGCGCTAACAAAAATATTGTGTGTCAGGTTAAGCACAGTCTCGTGTAGAATTGTTCAAAAGGGGACGTTTCATAATAGAGAATATGCTGTATATCAAATGAAACTTGTGCGGTGGATAAAAATTTATTTCCTCCCACATACGTCTCACAAAATGACCACTACGAGAAAAATCCAGAAAAGAAAGCGACTACAGAGCCTTTCTGACAACCATTCTTCCGACCCGCCACTCACCATTGCAACAGGGAAGAGAGGATCAGTTAGTCGTACCAGAACTACCCTCTGTCATACACCGTCAGGTAGATTGCGGACTGCTGATGGTAGGTGTAGATGTAGGTGTAACGCTTTCTTCTCAGAGATACAGTGATGCAACAGAAATTTATAGGAAATGTTTTTCATTGAATGTTTAGCGTTTTCAGAATCTGTAAGCATTAATTTTCTTCCTCGTTCTGTCGTCTTTTAGTCAACAGCCTTCTGACTCGTTAGATGTGGACCTCTAAAACACGCTGTACTGTACCAACCTCCTCTTCTCAGAGTAGCGTTTGCTCTGAACGTTCTTAGTTATTTGTTGAATGTATTCGAAAATACTTCTTCCTCACAATTTTTTTCTCTGTGCTGTTCCCTCATTGACCGTGGGTGCTATTATTCCCTGATGCCGCAACACATGTCCTATCATCCTGTCCCCTCTTCTTGTCCATGTTTCACACATGTTCCTCCTCCTGGCGATTCTAGTGAGAAGCTCCTAATTGCTTATCAGTCTACCTCATTTTCAACATCCTTCTAAGGTAACCTATCTCGTTCAGTTTGGTTCTCTTCTTTTCCGGTTTTTCCATAGTCCATAATTCACTTCCATACAAATCTGTGCTCCAAATGTACATTATCATAAATTTCTTCCTCAAATCTATGCCATTGATGGGTACTAGCAGATTTCTTTCTGCCATGAAATCCCTACTTGCCTGTGCTAGTCCACTTTTTACATCATCCTTGCGTCGTCTGTAACCTATAGTTTTGCCCACAGTCCGGCACGATTCAGTTACTTCTTCTACATCGTGGTCTCTACTTTGGTGTTAAGTTTGTCACTACCCTTATTTCTGCTGGTCTTCATCACTTTCTTCTTCAGTTTATTCACAAGTCATACTGTATTCTCTTCAGACCATTTGGTTCAAATGGCTCTGAGCACTATGGGACTTAACTGCTGTGGTCATCAGTCCCTTGGAACTTAGAACTACTTAAACCGAACTAACCTAAGGACATCACACAAATCCATGCCCGAGGCAGGATTCTAACCTGCGACCGTAGTGGTCGCGCGGGTCCAGACTGTAGCGCCTAGAACCGCTCGGCCACTCCGGCCGGATTTCAGACTATTTATTTCATTCAAGAGGTCCTGTCAGTCTTCTTTATCGCAGGTAAGATAACAAGGTCATTAGCAAGAAAATCTTGTCATCGATATCTTTTATCCTTAAATTTAATTTCACTCCTGTCTTTCATTTATTTCCGTCATCACTTCATCTATGTATAGACTGAACAGTATAGGCGAAAGACTACGTCCTTTTTATAAACTAACCCTTAGTTTCCATTGTTACTTTTTCTTTTGGTTCATGAGCTTATTGCGTACTACCCACCTTTCGCTGTATCCCTGAAAATTTCGAACATCTTATACCATTTGACAATGTCAGATGCATTCGTAAGTGGACAAATCATATGAAAATGTTTTTATTTTTCTTAAGAATTGGTTCCACTAACAAACGCTTCGTCAGAACTGCCTCTCTACTGTCTTCAAGTTTTCCAAAGCCACACTGATAGCCATCTATCAGGTCCCCAATTTTCCTCATTTTAATGGAGAGGATGGAGTGGGGGTTGGGTGGGGGCTGAGACCAGTACCATAAGGAAGTTTTATAACACCATTACTGTTCACAATATATTTAGTCACATCTAGGCCACTGTCGAGTCCAGATCAACGATGCACAACACTTAGAAGAACTGGAAGCACTTTTATTACTGACACCAAAGTATAGCCAGAATGAAATGAAGTCTTGGACGGAGAATGTAGCTATTGATACTTAACTATTTTCGACTATACAAACATTACCATCACAAAACATTTGAAAACATTTCCAGAAATTATTAGTAATGAACAATCAGTAATTGGTAGTGGTCGGGTCTGAACAGGCAACCCCCAACACGCCAGCAAGCAAAGCAAACCACTCCGCCATAGTACATTTACCGCAGGTGGCTGCAATATAACTGATGTAGTGGATAGCGCTTGACGCTCGATGATGATATACGGGGACGATTCTGTAGTGTACGCCACGCCAGTAAATCGTATTGAATTGCAGCAAGACTATGTAACGTATTACGCACAAACAGACAGAACGGGTCATTATTGTACGATTACACGCTTGAAGAACAATAACTAGAAGCAATCAATCGAATTAAATATCGGAGAATATATTTACACCTATGATTCAGTTTAAAATGGAAAGACGACATAAAATTATTCATGCGAAATGCCAGTGCTAGACAGAGACTGACTGGAAGAATCATAGGGAAGTGTACTCCACCCCGAAAGAGGTAACTTACAAGACTGTCCGACCTCCAACAGAGTACATCCCGTCAGTCTCGGATCCGCACAGGATTGGGTAATGGAACAAATAAAGAGGATCCAAAGAAGTGCAGTCAATTTCGTTACAAGTACGTCTGGTAAGGGCGAAAGAGTCGCTGATGGTAGGATACTAATTCATCGCCACTGGCAGATGCTACAATAATGGGAGGATAGTTTACTGTTAAATTACGGAACGAGTACATTTATAGAACAGTCAACCAACATATTGTTTCCTGCTAAGTACATTCCGCAGAAAGACAACAGTGGTGAAACAGAGGCTTCCGAGTTCACGCAGGGCCTTACCAACTATCTGTCTTTCCATGGATTATTCGCGACTGGAACAGGAATAGGGGAAAGTGACAGGCACCCAAAGTACCCTAGGCCACACAATATAAGCTGGTGTTTATAGACTCAAGCTGTATGGCCGTACTATTAGTCAGCCCTAGTCGCTGTGGAGGAAAGCAGATGCTGTAAAACTGACATGACGTGGTCACGTGATCATCTGTCACTGACGTAAATCGCGGCAGTGAAGTGATGTGTGTGTGTCTGTGGGGGGGGGGGGGGGGGGGGGGGGGGGCAGCCGAAAGTAAGGAGTCAGCGCAGATGGCAGGTTAACGTGGAAATGCGACGGAATGACAGTAAAAAGGCATCGTGTTCGGAAGTGCACATAACCACACCGAAAAGAAAATTACCCGATTTGTTGATGTAGCAGTTGTGGACTGTCCGACGTGTCTGCTGAGAAATGGTTTAGAATTCGCAACCGTACAACGCTGCATGAGATTAGTGGTCGTGAAAAGGCGCTTAACTGACGGGTACTAAAGGCAAATGTGACGTCTGGCACACTGGAATTGCTGCTATCAGTGAAATTAGGTCCAGTTTCTGATTGATTGATTGATTTTTTATTGGTCCAGTTTTATCATATAGCACAAATTGTACAATTGATACTGGAGAGGTCAAAGATAAGTTACAATAATACATAGTATTAGCAATTAAAATTAGGTACCTCTTACAATTAATTTTTTTACTTACTTAGAAGTTCTCTGACAGGCTAGAAACAGTGCTTTATTAGAAACGCCTTTAGTTTAGCTTTAAATATTGGATGAGTAGTATTTTTATTTAGAAATGCCTTTAGTTTAGCTTTAAATATTGGATGAAGAATATTTTTATTTCCTCTGGTATCTTATTGTGTAGTATTACACCAATGTTAATTATGCTCCTCTGATAGGTGGTTGTTCTGTGATATTTTTGATGTATATTTGATTCCCTTCTGGTACTATAGTTGTGTACATTTTTGTTCTGTAGCAGTTTGCCTGTTTTCAGGAGGTAGTCCCTAGTGAACAAGATAGTTTCACAAATGAATAAATTTGGAACATTTAGAACACCAAGCTCAGTAAAATGGGATTTACTGGACTCCATCTTTTTAAGGCCACAAATTATTCTTAAAGCTCTTTTTTGCGTTATAAAAACCTTTAAACTGTGAGTTGAGTATCCCCAGAAAATGATCCCATATCGGATTAGTGAGTGGAACTGTGCATAGTATGCCTGCAGTACTGTTGTTTTGCTTGTTGTAGACTTTAAAATTCTTAGGCCGTAGCACACAGATGATAGTTTTCTACACAAGTTATCTATTTGTGTGTCCCACTTTAAGTCTTACTGAACCCAAAGACCCAAGAATTTTGTGGCACTTACATTTTCTAGGGGATCATTTATTAATTGGGCTTGAATAGACATTTCTGAGCAAACATTATGGAGGGAACTGAATGTAATACAAGTTTTAACTCGAACATCGCAGAAGGCCATTCCTCACAGAAGTACACAACGCTGCGTGTCTTCACTGGGACAACCAGAACAGGAACTACACAACAGCCCTCTGGAGACGCGTCATGTCGTCCGACGAGTCGGAATTTTCGCCTCTTTTTAAGCAACGCGAGACATGCATTGCACTGACGGCCCCGAGAGGAGTTTTATCCAGTGTCGAAACGTTGTATCCCGTTGTAGTATTTCTTGGTAGCACACGTACATACATATCCAGCGGTCACAGGCCCTGTAGACCGCATCTTGCCCCCACAAACTGCCTCTTTTCCTTTCTGTTTCGTGCTCAGTTATTCCACGTGTCTTTAAACTCCAGAGCTGCCAGGTGCTTCGTCAAGTCATGCATTCAGCGCTGCCTTGATTGTTCTATGGAGTCTGATGTTTAGTTGCCCTCAAATGCTTTCTTCATCTGTCTTCTCCTCGTATACGGGCTGCATGGGCAGCCCACTAGATACTTTTTCTCTTCAGCTTTTGCAGTATTGAGACTTCCTGGCCGATGAAAACTGTTTGCCGGACCGAGGCGTGAACTCGGGACCTTTGCCTTTCACAGGCATGTGCTCTCCCAGCTAAGCTACCCAAGCACGACTGTCGACCCGTCCTCACAGCTTTACTTCCGGCAGTATCTCGTCTCCTACCTTACAAACTTCACAGAAGCTCTCCTGCGAACCTGTAGTATTGTTGGTTGTCTCAAGAGGTAGATTCCCTCATTCTCCCTCCTTCTCTTTTCTTCTTTATCTACGATTGGTCCCCACATTTTCATTACTCTTCTTTTACACATTAATAGTTTCTCCTTTTCGCATTTTGTCATGCTCGGGATTTCTGAAGCGTATATTTATGTTATATATTAACATCTTATTATCCGCTTATATGGATTTTGAGATGAGCTTCTCCCTTAGGGAATACATGCATTTCATTCTCACTGCTGTTCTTTTCTTGATGTCCATTTGTATGCTGTTGTTACTTATAAACCAGGATCCCAAGTATTTGAACTGATGAACATTCTTGAACCTTACGCCATCTGAATCAAGAATTTGTTGCTGCTGCGATCTTCTTCCTAACTGCATGAACTCCGTTTTGCTTGATTCATCTTTAACTTAACCTGAAACTTCTACATTTTTACTCTAACTGAAATAACTGAGTAGGTGAAACTCCTGTATTTTTACTTAAACTGCTGAATACAACTGAACCTACTGTCTCTTTGCTGTTTTATCATTTCAGCTCTGACCTACAGAATTTTCCCTGAAAAATACAATTCAGACTTGTCCTATGCTTTCCGACCCACAGTATATACACGCAACGCAATCTGACTGCAAATAATGAACACAAAGGAATGGCTCTGAATTACAAGAAATGCTAACAATAACCCATACATTTCATAGGTCACTTACCTCACAGAAAACCTTCATGACACGAACTAAAGCAAATACAGCAAGCAGCAACTACAACCAGCTAAATAAAAAGACTTTATCTACTGTAGGCTCTAACTAGTAATAGGCATATGGTCAGCAAAGGCAAGATTTTGTTGCAGAGCAAACAACGTATTTGCAGATTTTACCAAATTCATATGACATCCAGTTCCAAAAATTATAATATCATCAATAATTCCATTATCCAAATTTAGCAGATACATCAATCGTCATTGTACAATCCATTTCCACCCACACTAAATCTCGATGATGGACACACGTCCAGACCGTGCACTCGCTGACTGCTAACTTCCAGTACTGCTAACTATTAACTTCTGACCTCTAACACTGCTAACTATTAACTTCCAACTGCGAGTCCTACCAGCCACAGAGTCTCTCAGCGAGGGTGCAAAGCACTGTCAGCGGTATTAATGCAGTCTAATGGATCGCAGAAAATGGAGAGGCAAAGGACCTGCTAATATAGCAGATGACTGATGATGATGATGATAGCACTGCCAACATAGAAACATATAAACAGGCTATTTACATAGCCCCTGCTCCCTTCAAAAAAGTTTACAAACTGTCTTGGGCAGTGGCCAATACTAAGTTGTTAAATTTTTTTACATTAACAATATCAAATTGATCAGATGCACACAATTAGTAATATGTTGTTGGTCAATAAAGCAAAAATTCTCATCACAGTCAACCAAGACAGTCTTAATCATTCGTCAGAAGAGAAGTCTATGACAGTTTTATGCAGAAAGGCTGAGCAGTAAAAGAAAATGCACCCATAATAAGTGGACCACCATGCATTCTTGAAGAAGTAGCGTTGTTCTCCCCATGGAAGCACAGTGCTGACTCTTGACATGAAGACATGTAGATCGGTAATGGGCCACAGCAGAGCAGACTCACAGTAGGGTCAGTTGAAGTCTTGAAGGATATTGGTAGAATTGGTAGATCACCACAGAGCAGACTCACAGTATTCCTTGTAGAGATTATGGTAGTAATGAACCACCAAAGATGCAGACCCACTGTAGTCCTTGTAGAGATGGCCAGCAGCCATCCGTTGGGCCTGTACAGGTGCACAATCACAATTGAAGAGTCTTGAGGATAATGTAGCAAGTCCTTGAACGACCACTTGTGCGCTCACTAATTTTTTTTTCAGTATCCTTACAACCAGAAATACTGTTAACCACTCCCTTGAAGAATTATCAACACATGTGCAAGCACTAACACAGTCATATAATCTTTGAGACAGTATGACCAATAGGCAGATGTGTGCAGTAATATGAATCCCTACTATTTACCTAACTTGGAGAACTGGTGTCTATACAATTACAACTTTCCAGCATAAGAATTCAATTATAAATGTAAATAAAACATAATTACAGTGAAGAACATGTTAATACAACTAACATTTGTAATGATACATGCTTTACAAAAAGAATTGAAATAAGAATATACATGAGTATTGTAGAACTTCATGAGCACTAAAAGAAAACATAACTGAATAAATAATGTCTGAACATCTTCCCAAAGTAACGAATATGCTACAAAAACGGATTAGGTTTGAGGACAACAGTATTCCACAACATAGTGTATGCCGCTTAGTATTAGAAGAAAAAAATCCTACCAAATTTATCTTATCAGGGAAACACACAGAGACTGGAAGAACACAGACACACAAGGATAGACATAAATATAGCGGAATAACACAAAGGGCAAGGACAGGGTCTGGTTTCAGTGTGACATTTAGTAATGAACTACTCATGCTGAGCATTTTATACCTCTGTTTCATTTGCTTTTCAGTAATATACTTCATGCTCTTATGTCCTTTACTTTCAGCCAAAACTACTTCATTTGCTATCAAAACTTCATTTAATTCCCATAGATGTTTCTTCTTATTTCAACATTTGTTATCACAAAAAAATCCTATCTAAGCATGATTTTTGTGTTTGTACTTTCATATACCTCCCCATGAACCATGGACCTTGCCGTTGGTAGGGAGGCTTGCGTGCCTCAGCGATACAGATGGCCGTACCGTAGGTGCACCCACAACGGAGGGGTATCTGTTGAGAGGCTAGACAAACGTGTTGTTCCTGAAGAGGGGCAGCAGCCTTTTCAGTAGTTGCAGGGGCAACAGTCTGGGTGATTGACTGACCTGGCCTTGCAACATTAACCAAAACGACCTTGCTGTGCTGGTACAGCGAACGGCTAAAAGCAAGGGGAAACTACGGCCGTAATTTTTCCCGATGGCAT
The DNA here is from genome assembly GCF_023864345.2 of Schistocerca serialis cubense. NCBI lineage: Eukaryota > Metazoa > Arthropoda > Insecta > Orthoptera > Acrididae > Schistocerca > Schistocerca serialis. The sequence goes on along the minus strand of NC_064643.1, from coordinate 704,310,417 downwards.
GCAGCTTTACTGTATGGATAAATGATGATGGCGTCCTCTTGGGTAAAATATTCCGGAGGTAAAATAGTGCCCCATTCGGATCTCCGGGCGGGGACTAATCAAGAGGATGTCGTTATCAGGAAAAAGAAAGAAAACTGGCGTTCTACGGATCGAAGCGTGGAATGTCAGATCCCTTTACCGGGCAGGTAGGTTAGAAAATTTAAAAAGGGAAATGGATAGGTTAAAGTTAGATATAGTGGGAATTAGTGAAGTTCGGTGGCAGGAGGAACAAGACTTATGGTCAGGTGAATACTGGGTTCTAAACACAAAATCAAAAAGGGGTAATGCAGGAGTAGGTTTAATAATTAATTAAAAATTAGGAGTGCGGGTAAGCTACTACAAACAGCATAGTGAACGCATTATTGTGGCCAAGATACACACGAACCCCACGCCTACTAGAGTACTACAAGTTTATACGCCAACTAGCTCTGCAGATGACGAAGAAATTGAAGAAATGTGTGATGAGATGAAAGAAATTATTCAGGTAGTGAAGGGAGACGAAAATTTAATAGTCATGGGTGACTGGAATTCGAGAGTAGGAAAAGGGAGAGAAGGAAACATAGTAGGTGAATATGGACTGGGGCTAAGAAATGAAAGAGGAAGCCGTCTGGTAGAATTTTGCGCAGAGCACAACTTAATCATAGATAACACTTGGTTCAAGTATCATGAAAGAAGGTTGTATACATGGAAGAATCCTGGAAATACTATAAGGTATCAGATAGATTATATAATGGTAAAACATAGTTTAGGGAACCAGGTTTTAACTTGTAAGACATATCCAGGGGCAGATGTGGACTCTGACCACAATCTATTGGTTATGAACTGTAGATTAAAACTGGAGAAACTGCAAAGAGCTGGGAATTTAAGGAGATGGGACTTGGATAAACTGACTAAACCAGAGGTTGTGCAGAGTTTCAGGGAGAGCATAAGGGAACAATTGACAGGAATGGGAGAAAGAAGTACAGAAGAAGAAGAATGGGTAGCTCTGAGGGATGAAGTAATCAAGGCAGCAGAGGATCAAGTAGGTAAAACGACGAGGGTTAGTAGAACTCCTTGGGTAGCAGAAGAAATATTGAACTTAACTGACGACAGGAGAAAATACAAAAATGCAGTAAACGAAGCAGGCAAAAAGGTATACAGACGTCTCAAAAATGAGATCGACAGGAAGTGCAAAATGGTTAAGCAGGGATGGCTAGAGGACAAATGTAATGATGTAGAGGCTTATCTCACTGGGGGTAAGATAGATACTGCCTACAGGAAAATTAAAGAGACCTTTGGAGAAAAGAGAGCCACTTGTATGAATACCAAGAGCTCAGATGGAAACCCAGTTCTAAGCAAAGAAGAGAAAGCAGAAAGGTGGAAAGAGTATATAGACGGTCTATACAAGGGCGATGTACTTGAGGACAAAATTATGGAAATGTAAGAGGAGGTAGATGAAGATGAAATGCGAGATACGATACTGCGTGAAGAGTTTGACAGAGCACTGAAAGACCTGAGTCGAAACAAGGCCCCAGGAGTAGACAACATTCCATTAGATCTTCTGATGGCTTGGGAGAGCCAGTCCTGACAAAACTTTACCATCTGGTGAGCAAGATGTATGAGATAGGCGAAATACCCTCAGACTTCAAGAAGAATATAATAATTCCAATCCCAAAGAAAGCAGGTGTTGACAGATGTGAAAATTACCGAACTATCAGTTTAATAAGTCACAGCGGCAAAATACTAACGCGAATTCTTTACAGACAAATGGAAAAACTGGTAGAAGCCGACCTCGGGGAAAAACAGTTTGGATTCCGTAGAAATATTGGAACACGTGAGGCAATACTGACCTTACGACTTATCTTAGAAGAAAGTTTGAGGAAAGGCAAACCTACGTTTCTAGCATTTGTAGACTTAGAGAAAGCTTTTGACAATGTTGACTGGAATACTCTCTTTCAATTTCTAAAGGTGGCAGGGGTAAAATACAGGGAGCGAAAGGCTATTTACAATTTGTACAGAAACCAGATGGCAGTTATAAGAGTCGAGGGGCATGAAAGGGAAGCAGTGGTTGGGAAGGGAGTGAGACATGGTTGTAGCCTCTCCCTGATGTTATTCAATCTGTATATTGAGCAAGCAGTAAAGGAAACAAAAGAAAAATTCGGGGTTGGTATTAAACTCCATAGAGAAGAAATAAAAACTTTGAGGTTCGCCGATGACATTGTAATTCTATCAGAGACAGCAAAGGACTTGGGAGAGCAGTTGAACGGAATCGACAGTGTCTTGAAAGGAGGATATCAGATGAACATCAACAAAAGCAAAACGAGGATAATGGAATGTAGTCGAATTAAGTCGGGTGATGCAGAGGGAATTAGATTAGGAAATGAGACAAAGTAGTAAAGGAGTTTTGCTATTTGGGGAGCAAAATAACTGATGATGGTCGAAGTAGAGAAGATATAAAATGTAGACTGGCAATGGCAAGGAAAGCGTTTCTGAAGAAGAGAAATATGTTAACATCTAGTATAGATTTAAGTGTCAGGAAGTCGTTTCTGAAAGTATTTGTATGGAATGTAGCCATGTATGGAAGTGAAACATTGACGATAAATAATTTGGACAAGAAGAGAATAGAAGCTTTCGAAATGTGGTGCTACAGAAGAATACTGAAGATTAGATGGGTAGATCTATGCGATGAAATGATGAAGTATTGAATAGGATTGGCGAGAAGAGGAGTATGTGGCACAACTTGACAAAAAGAAGGAACCGGTTAGTGGGACATGTTCTGGGGCATCAAGGGATCACAAATTTAGCATTGGAGGGTAGCGTGGAGGGTAAAAATCGTAGAGGGAGACCAAGAGATGAATACACTAAGCAGATTCGGAAGGATGTAGGTTGCAGTAGGTACTGTACTGGGAGATGAAGAAGCTTTCACAGGATAGGGTAACATGGAGAACTGCATCAAACCAGTCTCAGGACTGAAGACCACAACAACAACACTTTCATATATTTCTTATCTCATCATTTGTTTCCAAGAAAATCCTACCTCAACCTGTTGTTACTATACCCTACTTATATCTGTACATTTCCTCTTTCAAAATAATTTTTGTTCATTATACAATACTCTTTGGCCAGAACTACTACTTATAGCTTTTCAATGCATTTCTTCCCAGCTCATCTAACTCATTCTCTTACATAACATACCTCCTCATAAACTAAATTAAATTTACTGAGCTCAGATACAAAAACTAGAGAACAAGTCAGGGAAGCAGCAGAAAAAAATTAATATAAACAACAATGATAAAAAATGCAAACTGGCCAAGCAAACAGCAGCATATCTAAATTAGCACACACGATGCAACGTTACAATTAATATAAGGCAATATGCAGTAAACAAGAAAAGTAAATCAGTGGTATAACTGGCTTAGCACAGTAATAAAAACTAAAATTCAGTAAGACAATACCTGACAAATGGCAGCCGCAAATACAATAACTTATACCTGAACATGACAAAGCGCAAACAGAGAAAGAAGTATTATAGTAAAGACAGCAATGCAGGTAAGGGAAATGTCTATTCACATCATAATGTCTTTGTCACATCTTAACACTAAGGTGTTGCAACACAACAACTTTTGCTACCAAAAAATTACAAGTCCTTGAGAAGAAAATTATGCAAACAGTTCCCTTCTCCTTCTTATTGTTCTTTCCTTTCCAAGTGCTGTTTTCTTAGGGTCATAAAATTATTATTTAATAGATCTGTTCACAGAAAGTATTCACATTAGGATACATATTAAATTTTATTTTATATAACCGATGCTGCAGTGCAGTTAGAAACCAGATATCGAAAAAACTAGGAAAATATGTACAAAACAAAGCATAAAAAATCATTCAATAGCCCTCTGGCATTTCATAAGTCAGCAAAAATTCTCTCAACGCTCGTAGAAAGACAATTGTCATAATCAGGTGTGTAAATGTAAGAATATATCTTGTCAGTTCATAAGCATTTCAGTCAGTAGCAGAAAGTACAAACTCCAAAGTGTAATCATTTGTTTCCAAGTAATAGTATACGTTATGTTTGTTGTGTTCTACAAGGAAATGCCAATAGTGAGGTCAACAGCCTCTCTGTCCCACAGCCATGTGAGTGCTTACAGGAGTGCAGTAAGCTTAAAGGCGGCTAAAGCAATTGACAGGCAAGACAACAATGGGTTTTTCCAGATGGGTAGCAAGCAACCTGCCTCAGGAGAGCATTATGTCAAGGTTACACACTGTTTACCGAAATACTTACAACAGAAGTTTGAGCTACAACGACAGTTTGATACAAATAAAAAATTTCACAGGTTCAAAAATTATAGGAGAAACGTGCAGAATCGAAAACTCATGAATAACAGCGTCGAAAAATTTGTCGGCATTGTGGTACATTCACATATATACTCACATTTCATAACTCTTAAGGTACGATTCTTGGTTTCCAACATTCTTTTCCACAAATGCAAAGAACTGTGTATACATCATTCGAAGCTCTCGCAGTATCACAACGGTCCTGAAAGTAAAAGTGAACACTTTCCAAAATGCAGATAAAGTACAATTTCATAACTGCAAAGTAATCCAACTGCGTAATTATGTAGACATGTGTCAGAGGCATAGTAAAAAATGTTTATTTCTCTCTATTAAATGACCATGTATCTGTGTAATTCCGTGTTAGAGAAATATGGTACCAATGTATAAAACTGTATAAGCCAATACCATATTGGCTAAGGCTCTTTGCCATTGCCACACGCATGGTACACAAAGTAGGTGTACCCCCATTAGGGATAATGTAATTATACCACAGATGTTACAGATTAAAAATGCGGAATGAACTGTTTCACCGAACCCTTTCTCTGTATGATTGTAGTTCAAAAATTTTTCTAAAAATGTCCCAAGTATAAAAAGTAATCACTCAAAAGCGTGTCATATAGCGCTCAACTATACTTCTTGCTGTAATATAATTTCTGTCATGGCTTAATATTAAAAAGTGACTAGTGTTGTAGCTATCGTCATTCATTAGTAAAGTTATCCAAAAATCAATGTACTTACCTTCGTCATATACAAAAGTAAAGTGCTGTGCGTATAGATGTCGTAGTTACTACGTACGTTGCCATGACCTTGAAAGTGTTATACTGTAACGTATTGTTGTGTTATAAAGGAAAAGCTATCTCACTGTGGCCATACCACAAAAGTTATTACCAAAACATGTTTTACTTTTCAGAAGAACTTCGAAAAACCGTGCTGATATAAAATAGATACAGTGTAAAAGCAAGAATAAAAATTGTGTCACTCATAAGCAGCATCACAGTACAATCGTGCAGCTGTCAAACAAACCAAATACTATGTCGTCTGTCACTTCTCACAAACTACTTTAAATAAAAATGTCTTTTCAAATAAACCAAAACGGTACAGTAAAACCTCATTATCAGTACATGTTCCAAGAACGTGAGTGTTATAGTCATGACTTAATCGAGCAGCTAACAAGAAAAAACAAAATGCACACACAATTAGACTATGTCGTCTATTCCCTATAAAATTGAACTCATAAAATTGCTGTCTTAATAAATTCCATAGGTTCTTGATTAGATAATTAACCTCAAAACATGGCTGTATGGTAAATATGACAAAGCATGAAAGTAACTTCAAGTGTAAAATTTAATGGCAAAGACTAAATAAGAAAGTAAACTATTTCTCAATAAACGGTCTTACATGAGAAATGTGGTATAATTTTCTGTTAAATTTTTTTCTACTGTAATGACCAATTACGAGGAAAGCTATAAGAAAATTGATGAAGCCTAGCCTGTGGATGTATGTTATTACCATAATTCTTGAATGTTTTAAATTTATTCGTTGTGATGAAGAGCTTATAGTCAAAGTCATCATGACGCCGAGTCGCAAATCGGTTATTCTTACGTCGTGTCGGCGGTTCCATCTCAAAGTTTGGTGCACCCTGCCGACTCCTTTCAAGATCTCTGAAGTACCATGTATTATTGTGTCTGACTTTTGTGTCGTAATTGTATCTACGGTTCCCTTAAGGTTTTCCTGATATTTTACAAGTTGCGTGACCGTATCGGTAGATGCAACTAAATCAGTTTTAGCCGGCAAGTTGTCGTGACTTTCGTGCACAATGATCGGCTGTTCTTTTATGGCTGCTTCCTGATTCTGTAATGTGTCTTCACGTCGAGAAAAGACTAGGCTGAAAATGCTCACAAATCTGTGTTTTTACATCTTCAGACACTTTTTTATATTTCGATTCAATTTCGAGTGTCTCGGAGGTTAAATCTTCAGGTGTCTGTTCAAGTGTTTGTTTAATTGTGTCTAACTTTTGGAGCTGTTGTAATATTCGTTCTTGATTTTGTACCATTGTGAATAACTTTTGAAGCTTTTGATCTACTTGTCTCTGATGTTGTTCCATTGTTTGAATTAACTGCAGTAACAATACACTAGTGTGAAGCATGTTCCATTGTGTCTTTCGTCAGTGCATTTTCACTAGCAATATTCATATTTTGAAAAGCAGAAAATGAGTCTTGACTTAATTGAGAAAAGTGTAATGACGCCAAAACCTCAATCTACGGTATTTACAAGATTTGGTTCTATTATTTCGCATTCCTGAGGCGAACTGTTGCCTACCGATCGATCGACAATAGTTCCCTGTCCACTGATTGTTTTATGTCCTACTCCACTATTTGCTACCTGGTCCATGTCTCTATGAACAATTGTCAAATTATTGTCTTGAATATTTGTCACTTCGTTACTAGGAGGTGCTAACGAGCCATGTTCGTCGTCACTGTCATTTCTCAATTTACTTTCAGCATAGTGATACACTTATTGCACACCATGATTATCAAACTGCTTCACACGATAACACACAAAAGAGAAACCACAATTAGAAATGCAAAAATAGGAATACGCACTAAAATAGCACTGAAAGTAATAAATATCTAATTAATTGCAAAAACGACTGCGAGGTACTTAGTGCAAATCCACATCCATTTCACAACTGCTCATTATAATATAGTACAACAATGAGAGACCACAACTACAAGGGAAATGCCATATACAATTACGCGCTAGCAGTAAACAATAACTAATTTCTAATCATGCACTAATTACTCAAACTACCAGAAAATCAGAAGATTCCAGTGAAGTATCCTCGGCTAAGGTGAAACTTTCTCGACTTTTCTTAAACTTAAATAACTGAGTAGGTGAAACTCCTGTGTTTTTACTTAAACTGCTGAATGCAACAGAACCTACAGTCTCTTTGCTATTTTATCATTTCAACACTAACCTACAGAATTTTCATTGACAAATACAACTCAAACATATCCTACTCACTTATGACCCACAATATACAAACGAAAGGCATTCTGACTGCAAATAATGAACACAGAAGAATGGCTCTGAACTACAAGAAATCCTAACAAAACCCATACATTACATAAGTCACTTACCTCACCGAAAATCTTCGTGACCCGAACTACAGCAAATACAGCAAGCAGCAATTACAGCCTGCTAAATAAAAATATTCTAACTACGGTAGGCTCTAACTACTAATAGCCATGTGGTTAGCAAAGGAAATATTTTGTTGCAAAGCAGACAATATAGTTGCTGATTTTTACCTAATTCATATGACATCGAGTTCCAGAAATTATATAATCATCAATAATTCCATTATCCAAACATTATCAGATAGATCAGTCATCATTGTACAGTTTATTTCCAACCAACACTAAACCTCCATGACGGACACACGTCCAGACCGTGCGCTTGCTCACTGCTAACCTCCAATACTGCTAAATCTTAACTTCTGACATCCAACACTGCTAACTATTAACGTCCAACTGTGAGTCCGACCAACCACAGAGTCTCTCAGCGAGGTCGCAGAGCACTGTCAGCGATATTAATGCAGTCTATAGCGCTGCCAACATAGAAACACATAAACAGCTTACTTACAAACCGTTTGTACGTAAATGTCCATTTTCTAATATATTTCATTCATGTCATCGATGGATTCATTTAGCAGTACTACATCATATGCATATGTGAGTCAGTTGAAATTACCATCCATTTGTAATCCAGCCCATTCCTACCGCCTACATTCTCTTATTACTTTCTCCAATATGACACTGAACAGAACACATGAGAGTGCATCCCACTATGTGAGATCTGTCTCAATTTCGAATCCTGATGTGACCCCTCGGAAACGCTGGTCTTCATCCATCCATACAAGATTGCACCATTCTCATTAGTTTCTCGGGGATTGTGAAGTCACGCAGTGCATTCTATAGACTATTCCAGTGGATGCTGTCGTACGCACGTTGAAAATCAACAAACACAGTTTAGGTATTTTTATCATATTCCGAGTGTTTTTCAAATAAATGTCTTAGGGTGAAAATGTGATATATTAGCGATCGGTTTGGCTAAAGGGCAGCTTGGTATTCCTGTACGTTGTTCCCTACGAATGACTTCACTCTTCTGAGTATAATGATAGACAATAACTTGTAAGTTACATTGAGCAAGCCGATACCACTGCAGTTACCAATTTCCACTTCGCTTTTCTTCTTGTATATCTGGCATATTATGGCCAATTTCTATTCTTCTGGCAGTGTCTCATTCTTCCGTACCAACTAGATGAGTTTATTTATTTCTAAGTGCAAGCTCTCGCCTCCCTCTTTGATTAATTCTCTTGTTATTCTGTCCTCCTCTGGATCCTTGTTGCTTCTGAGACTTTCGATTGTAGCTTTCATATCTTCTTCAGTCACTTCCCATTCTTCTTCATCTTTCCTTTACTTTATTGCGTCGTAGGTAGTGTCTCCACATGATTTGAACGATTCAAGAGTTCTGACAAGTATTCTCTTCATCTTTCTACACTTATTTTCTTGTCATTTATCAAGTTACCGTTCTTATCTCTGATGAAACACGTTGGGCTATGAAATCCACGATTGCGATTTTTGATGTACTGGAAATATTGTATTAAATTCTTGTTATGGCTCTCTGCCCCAGCATGTTCCAATAAACGGATTAGATACATTCTCTTCTAGTTCTCAGGTTTCGCTTTGTCTACCTTATGATGCTAAGAAAATGTCCCATTTTCGCTGTTAGCCAGCCACTCTTCCCTTGTCTTTCTTCTCTTTTCTGTATGCTTCTGGCATGTCTCGTTGGACCGCCATCTCTTCTTCATTCTCTCCTTTCTTCCCAACGTAACCTCTTCTTCACTTAACAACACGGCCTTTATTTCTTCCCGATTTATTTCTACGTTCTCTCTTGCTTCTAGAATTTCTAGGGCACTTTCTCGCCGTTTCCCAGAATCCAAAGTGGGTTCTGGTGTCTCCTTTACCCTGTATATGTAAGTGAACATCAGTTTAAGTCTACACACGATGAAGAAATGTAACGATGCACAGTCGGCTCCTGATCTCCATGGTTGTATGCCTATAGCGCTGGTCTACCAAGACGCTAGCTGTCTGGTTGTCAGGGTAACAGAAGAAATACTTCAATTGAACAGTGAAAGGAGAAAGTACAAAAATATTCCGGGGGAACTCAGGAATGCAGAAGAACAAGTCGCTGAGGAATGAAATAAATAGAAAGTGCATGGAAGCTAAGACGAAACAAATGCAGGAAAACTGTGACGAAATCGAAAAAGAAATGATTGTCGGAAGGACAGACTCGGTGTACAGGGAAGTCAAAACAACCTTCCGTGACATTAAAAGCCAGGGTTATGACATGGAGAGTGCAACGGGACTTCCACTGTTAAAAGCAGAGGAGAGAGCGGGTAGGTTGAAAGAACGCATTAAAAGCCTCTACGAGGGGGAAGATTAGTCTGATGTGATAGAAGAAGAAACAGGAGTCGATTTAGAAAAGCTAGGGTATCCAGTATTAGAATCAGAATCTAAAAGAGCTTAGGAGGACGTAAGGTCAAATAAGGCAGAATGGATAGATAACATTCCATCAGAATTTCTAAAATCATTGGAGGTAGTGACAACAAAACTACTATTCACGTTGGTGACACTGTAGTGATGGCGACATACTATCTGACTTTCGGAAAAGCATCATCCAAACAATTGCGAAGACGGCAAGAGCTGACAAGTGCGAGAATTATCGCACAATCAGCTTATGGAAGCAAGACTAAAGAAAAATCAAGACACGTTCATAGAAATTGTCGACCTGGAAAAAGCGTTCGACAATGTAGAATAGTGCAAGATGTTCGAATGTCTGAAAAAAGTAGGGATGAGCTATGGGGAACAGCCAAGAGTGGACGACCAAAAACGAAGCGCTTGTATTAAAAAGGGTGTAAGACATGGATGTATCCTTTCACCCCTACTGTTGAATCTGTACATCGAGGAAGCAATGATGGAAATAAAAGAAAGGTTGAGGACTGGAATTAAAATTGAAGGTGAAAGGATATCAATGATACGATTCACTGATGACATTGCTATTCTGGGTGAAAGTGAAGAAGAAATACATGATCTGCTGAACGAAATGAACAGTCTACTCTAATGAGTGCAGAATATGGGTTGAGAGTAAATCGAATGTAATGAGAAGTAGTAGAAATGAGAACAGCAAGAAACTTAATATCAGGATTGATGGTTATGAACTAGATGAGATTAAGGAATTCTGCTACCTTGGCAGTAAAATAACCAATGACGGATGGAGCAAGGAGGACATCAATAGCAGACTAGCACCGGGAAAAGGACATTCCTGGTCATGAGAAGTCTACTAATATCAAATATCAGCCTTAACCCGAGGAAGAAATTTCTGAGAATGGACGTCTGGAGTAGAGCATTGTATGGTAGTGAAACATGGGCTGTGGGAAGACCAGAACAGAAGAGAATAGAAGCGTTTGAGATTTGGTGCTACAGACGAATATTGAAAATTAGATGGACTGGTAAGGTAAGAATAAGGAGGTTCTGCGCAGAATCGGAGAGGAAAGGAATATTTGGAAAACACTGGTAAGGAGACTTTAGGACATCTGTTAAGACATGAAGCAACAACTTCCATGGGACAAGAGGGAGCTGTAGAGGGCAAAAACTATAGAGGAAGACAGAGATTCGAATACGTAAAGTAAATAATTGAGGACGTAGGTTGCAAGTGCTACTCGGAAATGGAGATGTTAGCACATCAGGGGCGGGGGAAGGGTTGGGGGGGTGACGCAGCTGGCACCACCGGTGACCACGAGGCAGGCGAGGGAGGGACCGGCAGCGGTCTCGCTGAGGACAGAAAAACGAACGGGACGCCTGGTCGGCATTAAGTTTCGCTAGTATCGGCGGCGTTAGAAGGACGCTTTGCGGCCGGAGGCGTATCGTGTGGGCGGGCAATCGGCGGGGCAGCAGATGGCCGCCGAGCTGGGAGGACGGCAAAGAGCAGTGCCGATTGCAGGGCTGCCGTCGTGGTCCTTGCAGGACTTTTGTGGTCTGAGTGCTCGGACAGTGCCTCTGCGCTGTGGGCGTACGTAAGATTCCCCAAGCGAAACGCTGGTGTTTAACACACAGTCTTCTAGTTTAGCGAAAGTTACGCAGAATTAGCTCGAAGTGCCAGCAGTGTTAATTGTTTATGTGTGTCTTATTTCAGACATTTCATTTTATAGTGCTTGAGGATCATATTCCCTGTTCAAGTTTGTGATATAATACGTTGCTTCTATTTTTATTTAATTTTTTTTTTTTTTTTAAATCGTGACTTCTTCATTGTGACGTTTCAATCTTCAGGAGTATAACCTTTAATCTCAGGACCATCTTCGGAACGTTGTTTTTTCTTATTATTATTACTGTCGTATTGCTGTTACGTGGCATTTTTTCCCGAACCTGTTGCGCAACATAGTTCATGACTTGTCCACATTATCTTTGGTCAGTGTAGTCGCACTCTTACACTGCATCACAGTTGTTGACAATATTCAGTTCAACCAGTTCAAAATGGCTCTGAGTAGTATGGGACTTAACAGTTCAACCAGTGACCATCCAACTAATTGCCCCTTCTCCTCTCTCCTGCGGGTCGTACACAAGGTCTTAACTGCCAAAAAGCAGTATTGTTCGAAGAATCCTCTTAGAACGGTAATAATCTGAGCCAGATGCAGCCTTTCGGAAATGCTGCAGCGTGAAAAACAACATTTTCCTTAACACCTACAATACAGAGACTGTTCCGTTTAAGCTTTCGGAACAGGCTTCCTTATTTGTAGACAGTGTTATTTCCTATTGGACGTGTGCTTTTTCATCTACATCTACATCCTACTCTACAAGCCACCTAATGGTGTTTGGCAGAGGGTACTTTCGATACCACTATCTGATCCGTCCAACCCTGTTCCACTAGCAAATAGTGCGTGGGAAGACTGATTGTCGGTAAGCCTCTGTATTGGCTCTGATGTCTCGAATTTTCTCCTCGTGGTCGGTACGCGAGATGTACGTGGTGGGTGGAGGTGGTGGGGTGGGGGGGAAGGGGGAGGGGAGTAATATGTTGTCCGACTCCTCCTGAAAAGTGCTGTCCCAAAATTTCCGTAGTAACTCTCTCCGTGATGCACAACGCCTCTCTCGTAACGTCTGCCAGTGCATTTCCGCACTCTGTCGCCAGCTAAACGATCCCGTGACGAAACTCGCCGCTCTTAGTTGGATCTTCTCTACATCCTCTATCAGTCCTACCTGATGAGTATCCTAGATAGATGAACAATACTCTAGAATCGGGCGAAAAAGCGCCTTATAAGCACTTCTTTCGTGGATGAGTTACATTTCCTATGATTCTTCAGATGAATCTCAGCCTGGTGTCTGCTTTTCCCACTATCTGTTTTATATAGTCATTCCACTTAAAGTCGCTCTGGATAGTTACGCTTAGATATTTTAGTGCAGACGCTGTCTCCAGCTGTTTGTGACCAGTTAGTGTAGCTGTACAGTAGCGGATTTATTTTCCTATGTATGCACAATATGTCACATTTATTTACGTTCAGGGTCAACTGCCAGAGCCTGCACGAATCATCAATTCTCTGCAGGTCGTTCTGCAAATTCTATCTCCTGACGTTGCTACTTTGGTATGACAACTGCATCATCTACGAGTAGCCTTAAAAACCATCAGACGTTTTGTACTCGATCATTTGTATACATTGTCAACAGCAACGGTACTATCACACTTCCCTTTGGTATTCTGGATGCTACCTATACATCTGTCCAATTTGTTATGTTAAGAACGAAGCTTTCTGGAAGAAAGTCTTGAATCCATTCGCAAGTCTGCTCCGATACTCAGTAAGCTCGTTATTTTTTTTTCATTAAACGGCCATGCGGGACGGTGTCAAATGCATTACTGAAATGAAGAAACACGCCATAAACCTGAGCGCCGTTGTCCACTGCGCAGTAGATCTCATGGAGGAACAGACCGAGCTGAGTTTCGCAGGATCTCTGTTTGCGGAATCCATGTTGATTTTTGTAGAGCAGATGATCACTTTTCCAAAAACGTCATAATTGACGAGCATAAATCATGTTCCACAATCCTACAGCTGATTGACGTGGACGATATAGGTCTATAATTGTGTGGCCTTTCTTAAAAACTGGAATGACCTGCGCTTTTTTCCATTCGTGTATTACTGCTAGAAGGGGAGCAAGTTCTTTCGTATTTTTCGTGCGTGCTTGCATCGAAGCCTTCCTATTTTTCAGCTTCAGACTCGTACCATGGACTGGGAGACGTTTGCTCTCCTCTTCATGCCACATCACTAGTGGTTAATAACAACGAATTCCTCAGCAGTATGAGTTGTTTGATTTTATTACAAAATTATTGCTGGATGGAACTCACAATGTCTACCACTACTGACCACCGAGATTCCTCCACTTGAAGAAGCAGTGAAGTTTCAAAGTGTTAAAAAAACAGAACACTTGTTGCCAGGTGATCAAAGCAAGCACTTGCCACTGGAGGACCGACAAGAGTTGTTCTTAGATGAACCTCAATGTTGTATAGAATGATGGCTTCACCCAGTTACTGAGAACAAAGGGTGAACTCAGTATCTCCAGCGGTTACTGCCTCCATCTTCCCCACTAATGACGGTGTGGAAAGAATGGGCCGGCGTTGTAGTCACCGATTCTTAGCTGCACATTGTTAGTGAACCTCCATCAGGAGAACATTGTACAGTTTTAACCTTCGGCAGCCAACTAGCTCTTTCCATCACAAACGTCATTTGTGTCCATACGTACTTTTCTGTGTTCTTTCCTCAACCACTAACCACTCTTAGAGTCATTGGCAGTATCTTCGAGTGACTCTCATAATTTTGTTTCATCGTGCTCAACCATCTGTGTGAAGGTTAGATTCCTTAATAATAATTACTTAACCATTTATTAAAGGTCAGTGGGTATGTCACATCACGATACTTTACAGTAACAAACCTGATTGTTACCATGACCACTTGCTTTTCTAACAGACAGGTGATCTCTCCTCTCTTTAATATATATATTTGTGATGTTGTACCCGTATATTCATGGTTTATTGGTCATCCCTTTTAATTGCGATTTCTATAAGATGTTCTATTGCATGATACTATCATTCCCTTAAAATCTGCTTGGTCTTATGGAGTGTTTCCCTTCTCTGTATGTCACAAGTCTCGAACTATAGGTATTTAGGAATATGATAAACAGCACAATCAACACCCCATAGTATATATTTAACCAGAGGCTAATTTATTTTGCATAAAGGAATTATTTCTCTAGTTGGATTTTGTTTTACTAATGCCACTGTGATACATGTAAAAAGATATTTATGATCCACAAATTCCAGACCTCCCACTCCACAGCGCTAAGGCTGATGATGTCATACCACATGGGCCCACTAACCGCAGTTATGCTAATGATCAACCAGGATCTTGATTTCAGCATTCTCGTTGACAATGTGCTACAATTTCTTCTACATCAACGTGGATAGTGTGCTGTGGACTCTAACAGGAAGGCTCACAGGGCTGCACTTATAGTTTCTTCGTGTGACTAACGCTCACATCCCCTAACACATCCCGTCTGGTCCGTCAAATCAGAATATCTTCACCCTACTGAAAATGTCTATGACTACTTGGAACATTGTGTGAAACGTAGCAACCAGCAGCAACTGATAACAGTGGCACTAAAGCACAGTTAATAAACACCGTTTTCCTTCATCAAAGAAGACGAAGTAAATATTCCTGAATTCCAATCACGAACAACTGCCAAGATGAGAAAAATTGAGGTAGATATCCTCGGAGTAACGAAGCAGCTTAAATCACTTAATAAAGGCAAAGCCTCCGGTCCAGATTGTATACCACTCAGATTCCTCTCAGAGTATGCTGATAAAATAGCTCCATATTTAGCAATTATATACAACCATTCGCTCACAGAAAAATCCGTACCTAAAGACTGGAAAGTTGCTGAAGTCACACCCACACGAGGCCTATATCACTAACGTCGATTTCCAGTAGGGTTTTGGAACATATACTGTATTGGCACATTGTGAAGTACCTTGAAGAAAACGATTTATTGACACATAGTCAGCACGGTTTCAGAAAATATCGTTCTTGTGAAACACAATTAGCTCTTTATACTCATGAAGTAATAAGTGCTGTTGACAGGGGATGTCAAACTGAGTCCATATTTTTAGATTTCCAGAGGGCTTTCGACACCGTTCCTCACAAGCGTCTTATAAACAAACTGCGTGCCTACGGAGTATCGTTTCAGTTGTGCGACTGGATACGTGATTTCCTGTCAGAAAGGTCACAGTTCGTAGTAATAGACGGAAAGTCATCGAATAAAACAGAAGTAATGTCCGGCGTTCCCCAAGGAAGTGTTATAGGTCCTCTATTGTTCCTGATCCATATTAACGACCTATGAGACTATCTGAGTAGCCGTCTTAGATTGTTTGCAGATGATGCTGTCATTTGCCGTCTTGTAAAGTCATCAGATGATCAGAATGACTTGCAAAATGATTTAGATAGGAAATCTGTATGTTGAGAAAAATGGCAATTGAACCTGTATAAGGAAAAGCGTGAAGCTTTTCACATGAGTACTAAAAGAAATCAGCTAAATTTCGATTACGCGATGAGTCACACAAATCTGAAGGCTGTAAATTCAACTAAATACTCAGGGATTACAATTACAAATAACCTAAATTCGAATGATCACATAGATAATATTATGGGTAGAGCAAACCAAAGACTGCGATTCATTGGCAGAACACGTAGAAGGTGCAACATGTCTACTAAAGAGTCTGCTTACACCACGCTTGTCCGCCCTATTCTGGAGTATTGGTGTGCAGTGTGGGATCCGCATCAGGTGGGACTGACGGATCACATCGAAAAAGTACAAAGAAGGGCAGCTCGTTTTGTATTGTCGCAGAACAGGGGAGATAGTGTCACAGATATGATACGTGAATTGGAGTGCAAACATTAAAACAAAGGCGTTTTTCGTTGAGACGGGATCTTCTCAAGAGATTTCAATCACTAGTTTTCTCCTCCGATTGCGGAAACGTTCTGTTGGCACCACCTACCTAGGGAGAAACGGTCATCACGATAAAATAATAGAATTCAGGTTTTTTTTCTTCTTTATTGTATTTCAATTCCCCATCGGGGCAGGCTGGCAGCAGCATAGGCGCTGCTCTTCAGCCGAAAGACATAGAACAAAACAATAGAAGACATTTAAAAACAGCAAAGGAGAGAATAAGGTGAACATAGATATAAAAAAGGGGGAACATCATGGAAGGCAACTGACAAAAAACGGGGTGACTGTGAAATGGAGATAAAAAACTGTTTAAAAGTAGCACACACAAAAAGCCACACACTGCGACGGTTAAAAGAACACAAGGCAAAGTACGACAGGAGCATAAAGGTAGCGACGGATGGCATAGCACATAACGTAACACTGACGGCGAACCTCAAGGCAGTTCACAATTAAAATCACACCTCTAGACGCACACGAGAAACAGCACTAAACACAACACTGATGTCGCACACTGACGATGATCAATACAGAGGATCTGCCAGGCGCTAGGAGATGAGGGAGACCTGAAGAAGGGAGGGAGGGGAAGAGATGGGGGAGGTGAGCGGGGGGCGCGCGGAAGAGGGCCAGGTAGGGAGGGATGTGGGAAGGAGAGAGGCAAGTATGGGGTGCAGGGTCTCAGGGGAGGGGGGGACGTAGGAAAATCCGCTCTGGGGGAAGGAGGAAAGAGGAAAAGGGGGCCCTGGGGAGGGGTGGGGTGAACAAGGCCAGGTTATAGTAGGAAGGAAGGGTAGATGTCACAGCGAAGTTCGTCATCTGGGAGGGGAGGCATTGGAAATTGCCATGATGAAGGAGATGGAGGGTGTGGAGGTGGAGAGAGGGAGGGATTCAGCGATAGAGGCGCAGCAATGGGCGGGGGGTGGAGAGGAAGGAGGAAACCAGAGGGTGGGGGGGGATCGTGTGGGGGAAGGAAGGCGGATATGGAAGGCAAGGCGGAGCGCATGGCGTTCATGGATTTGGAGGGCCTTGTAAAAGCAGGTGGGGGCAGAGATCCAGGTGATGCTGGCATAACAGAGGATAGGCCGGATGAGGGATTTGTAGGTGTGGGGGATGGTAGAAGGATGCAATCCCCATGTCCGGCCAGACAGGAGTTTCAGCAGGCGGAGGCGGGAATGGGCTTTCTGCTGGATGGTCAGGAGATGAGGGGTCCAGGTGAGGTGTCGGTCAAGGGTGAGGCCAAGGTATTTCAGGGTAGGGGTGAGTTGGATAGGATGACCATAAAGGGTGAGGTAGAAATCATGGAGGCGAAAGGAGCGAGTGGTATGGCCTATGATGATTGCCTGGGTTTTGGAGGGGTTGAGACGGAGGAACCACTGGTTACACCAAGTGGTGAACTGGTTAAGGTGGGTTTGGAGGGTACGTTGAGACCCTTGAAGGGTAGGATAGAGAGCCAGGAAGGCGGTGTCATCAGCATATTGGAGAAGGTGGACTGGTGGGGGTGGCTTGGGCATATCAGCTGTATACCAGAGATAAAGGAGAGGGGAGAGGACAGAACCCTGGGGGACGCCAGCTGTGGGATAAAAGATACGGGAGTTGGTGTTGTGGAGGGTGACAGGAAGGATGGTGCGAGAGGAAGGAAGCGACCAGACGGACAAAATTGATAGGCAAGGCGTAGGTTTGGAGTTTAAAGAGGAGACCAGGATCCCATACACGGTCATAGGCATTTTGGAGGTCAAGGGAAACAAAAATGGCGGAGCGACGGGAGTTGAGCTGGAGGGACAGAAGGTGAACAAGGTTGAGGAGTTGGTCATCAGCAGAGAAGGATGGTCGGAAGCCACACTGGGTAAGGGGGAGGAGGTGGTGTTGAGCAAGGTGCTGATGGATATGGTGGGAGAGGATGGATTCAAAGACCTTACTGAAGACGGAGGTGAGGCAGATGGGACGATAGGAAGAGGCGGCAGAAGGGGGTTTGTTGGGTTTGAGGAATAAAAGGATGCAGGAGGTCTTCCACAGGTCAGGGTAGAAGCAAGTAGAGAGGACGACATTATAGAGATGGGCGAGGACAGTCAGGAAGGAATAGGGGCTTTCGCGAAGGTGACGGTAGGTGACACAGTCGTGACCAGGGGCCGTGTTGCGTTTGGACCGGAGGATAAGTTTAATGTCTTGTGCTGTGATGGGAGTGTTTATGTCGGAGGGGGGCAACTGCCCCAAGTACTGGAGACTAGGAGCAAGTGGAGCGAACGAGGTATCAGCACGTTCCATGACTGTGGGTAAAAGAGAATAATCAAAGTGGGGATCATCGGGGATGGAGAAGACCTCGGAAAGGTGGGAAGCGAAGTGGTTGGCCTTACTGAGGTTGTCAGGAAGGAGGCGATCGTTATGGAGAAGGGGGTAGTGGGGAGCAGAAAGGGAACCAGTAAGACGATGGAAGGCGGACCAGTCCTTGGAGGAGTTGATAGGGAGGGTGGCATTGAGTCGCATACAGGTCTGGCGCCAGTCGCGGCGTTTCGTTGCTGTAATAAGGTTCCGTACGTGTCGCTGTATTTGCCGGCGGCGTTGGAGTGTATCCCTGTCACGAGCGCGCAGGAAGGAGAGATAGAAGCGGCGGGATTCACGGAGGAGGACAGCCCGCAGAGGGAGAGTGGGACGGTGTGGGTGGATGGTTTTAGTAGGAACATGGGCCTCCACGGCGTCAGTAATTACCTTCTGAAGGATGGACGAGGCGTGGATGATGTCGTCAGGATGGCGATAGGTAAGAGGGTGGCTTTCGACCTGGGTGGAGATGGAATCCCGGTAGGCATCCCAGTTGGCACAGTGATAGTCATGGACGACCTTGGGAGGGGGTGCAGGGTGCGGAGCCAGAGGGGGGCGGTGAGCAGACGTTATGGTGAGAAGGACAGGGAGGTGATTGCTACCTGTGGGGTCAAGGATGGCGACAGCGATACACCCAAGGAGGTTGGCGGAGGCAATGACAACATCGGGGGTGGTGTCACTTTCGGGTCGGGTGTGCTGGGGAAGAGGAGCAAGGACACCTTGGATTGTGGAGAGGAACTGATGCCACCGCCGAAGGGCAGCAGGAGTGCGGCTATGGATGTTGAGGTCGGCAGCAATCACATAGGTGGAGAAGGTGTGGTCAATGTGTGAGATGAAGTCATAAGGAAGAGGAGCAGTGGAGCGGACATAGATGGTAGCACAGGTAATGGTGAGGGAGGGGAAGAAGACACTAAGGATAAGGTGTTCAGTGGAGTCATTGAGGAGAGGTTGTGGCCAGACGGGGATATGCTTAAGGTGGCCAATCGCGACTCCACCCTGCGCATGAGGACCAGGAGCATCAGTGCAGTGGAGGATATAGGGGGAGGTGTGGATAGAAATGTGGGGCTGGAGAAAGGTTTCGTTCAAGAGGAGGGTGTCGACCTGGTGGTGGGAGAGGATGTGCATGAGGAGGTATTTGTTGGAGCGGAAGGAGCGAATGTTCTGGAAGAGGATGCGAGACTCGTGCCGCGCCATGACGGGAAGGAGGGGGGGAAGAGAGGGAAGGGAAGAGATTTAAACTAGGGTGTCGAGGCGGGTGAAGGTGAAGTGGGCTTGGTTGTGGGAGTAAGTGGCGAAGGTGTTCAGGTGGAAAACAGAGTGAGCGGCAAGGGAGATTTGTTGGAAGGTGTCGGGGCGCTGAAAAGGGTGAATGTTTTCGAGTACAACGGTAATGAACCGGATGATGTCCTTGGCCATGGGGGGTGGACAGAGGGAATTGTTGAGATGGACAGGGGGATTGACGGGACGAACTGGGACTGTAAGTTCAGGGGTGGCTGGAGGGGGTTTAGCTTTACACTTGTGGGAGCATGTGGGATGGGGGCAATTGCAGGTATTACAGGAAGGAGGAGCAGCGAGGTTGGGGCAGTTCTTAAGAAAGTGGGAGGCCTTGCAATGGGGACAGGTGGGGGGAGGGGGGTTGCAGTTGGGAGTCAGGTGGTCATTGTACATCAGGCATCGCTGGCCACGGTAGGATTGGGGAGGGGATTTGGAGGATTCAACAGGGTGGCGACGGTGGTATATCAGGGCACCCTGGGTGAGGAGATGGTCTATGGATGGGGCGTACTCAGAGAATACCCGCATGAGGTAGGTGGGACCAGAGGCATTGTGGATACGGTGGGCAGAGCGGATTTCCAAGTCCAGGTGGGAGTTCAGTTCTACCAACACTTCATCCCCTGTGATCACCGGGCTGAGCTTGGTGATCACAGTGGTGTAGGTGGGGGGGCGACGGGGAGGCTGGGGCTGACGAGGAGTGGAAGCAGAAAGGAAGGGTGTCAGAGAGGCGTGGGGGCCAAACATAACTCGTGGGAGTTTTCACAGGAGGTCTGTGTGAAAGGATGGGGACAGGGACTTGATAAGGACTGAGTCCCTGCGGGGAATGAGCTGGGAGATGGGAGCACCAGGTAAGTACTTTCGCATTTCCTTGGTGAGGGTACGAGCGTCGAGGAACTTAGGATCGGGAGTTGACAGGACAAAGGTGTGGAGGGTGGGGGCCAAGGTATGGGTGGCAGGAGGAGGGGTGGTGTCCATGGTGATGGCAGGGGGAGGGGGAGGTGGTGTTGATTTTTTGTGGGAAGTGATGGGAGCAGAGTCGGTAAGGATGCGCTTTTGGGTTTTTTTGGAGACTGGAGGCTGGGAGGAGTGGAGAGGGACGGGGAGGAGAGGGAGGTGGCGGGTGGCACATCCCTGTGGCGTAGTGGAGGCACCGGGAGAAGCAGCTGGTTCAGTGGTGGCGATGGTGGCTCGGCGCGACGTAATGCGAGCGGGAGATGCAGAAGACGAAGCGACGGGGTCGGTGAGAGAGGGGAAGCCAACCACCTGAGGGGCGGCAGCAGAGGCGGCAACAGAGGTGTACGTGAGGCGGGGGGGGGTAGTAGTGGGAGCTGTTGAGGGTGTAGAGGCTGGAGGAAGGGTATAGAGGTGTGGGTATACAGCAGGGGAGGAGATTGGGGGATGGGTAAGTGGGGGAAGGGAAGGGAGGTGTAAGGAGGGAGGCCAGGGGCGGCACTCCAGGAAGTGACTGTGGGAGAGGGGGAGGGGGAGGTGTAGATGACGGTGGAGGTGGGAGTACTCATTGCAGACGAACGGCGACGGACAGACGGATGTGCAGCAGGCGGCGGCGGCGGCGGCGGCGGCGGCGATGGTCGGCGGTGAACAGACGGACGAACAGCAGGCGGCAGCGGCGGCGGCAGTGGTTACGACGACGGCGATGGACAGCGAGCAGGCAGGCGGACGAACGAACGAAAAGCGATAGCAGCAAGCGGCGGGCAGACAGACAGACAGACAGACACAATCTTCGAAGACGGAGATTCCCCCATGAGAGTAGCCCAGGCTTTGCAATCTGACGGTTTCGAAGGAGGGGATCCAACCCTCTAGATGGAACTCAGGGTTTTTTTTTTTTTACTTCATTGTTATTTTAAAACCTGTACAACAGGCAGGCTGTCAGCAGCACACTACGCAGCTCTTCAGCCATAGAAGACACAAGCAGCAAAAACAGGGAGAAGACACATAAGTCACAGAGCGGTGGGCAATAAAACAGGAGACACATAGAGACAATCACGGAGCCGTTCACACTCGTCGATAATCCACACTGCTAGCTGATGAGACGACGCACAGCCACTGAAGATGATGATGGCACTGGTGAACGATGGAGGGGACGGTGAACACTAAACACTAAACACACAAAACACTGATGGCGGCGACCTCCGGCGCGCGAATGTCCACGTAACGTGTGCGAGTCCGGGGACCTGCCAAGAGGGGTAGAAGGGGGAGGTGGGGGAGAGGGGAGAAAAAGGATGCCAATGGCTGAGGAGTCGGGGGCAGGAGGAGAGGAACAGGGGAGGGGAGGCCCAGGGGAGGAGGGGGGGAGAAAAGGAGGAGGGAGGGAAAAGGGAGAGGAGGGAGGGAGGGTTCCCAGAGGAATAAGTACAGGAGGAGGGCGGGAGGATCAAAGTTGGTAGGAGGGGTAGATGGAAGGGAGGAGGGCATCATCAGGGAGGGGGAGCTGGCGGAAGCCACCTTGGGAGAGGGTAAGGAGGGTTGAGAGATGGAGACCGGGTGGGACGTGCGAATACAGGCGCGGCAGCGGGCGGGGGTGGGAGAGGATCGGGGAGACGAGCGGGTGAGGAGGATCGAGTTTGCGGGAGGTGTACAGGATCCGTATCCTCTCAAGGAAAAGGAGGAGGTGGGGGAAGGGGATGAGATCGTAGAGGATCCGCGTGGGGGAGGGGAGACGGATGCGATAGGCGAGGCGGAGAGCATGGCGTTCAAGGATTTGGAGGGTTTTATAAAAGGTAGGGGGAGCGGAGATCCATGCTGGATGGGCATAACAAAGGATGGGGCGGATGAGGGATTTATAGGTGTGGAGGATGGTGGAGGGGTCCAGACCCCACGTACGGCCGGAAAGGAGCTTGAGGAGATGGAGGCGGGAACGTGCCTTGGCTTGGATTGTCTGGAGATGGGGAGTCCAGGAGAGGCGACGGTCGAGGGTGACGCCAAGGTACTTAAGGGTGGGAGTGAGGGCGATGGGACGGCCATAGACGGTGAGATAGAAATCAAGGAGGCGGAAGGAAGGGGTGGTTTTGCCTACAATGATCGCCTGGGTTTTGGAAGGATTGACCTTGAGCAACCACTGGTTGCACCAAGCGGTGAACCGGTCAAGATGGGATTGGAGAAGGCGTTGGGAGCGCTGTAGGGTGGGGGCAAGGGCAAGGAAGGCGGTGTCATCGGCAAACTGGAGAAGGTGGACGGGGGGTGACGGCGGCAGCATGTCCGCCGTGTACAACAGGTACAGAAGGGGGGAGAGGACGGAGCCTTGGGGCACACCGGCGGAGGGGAAAAAGGTGTAGGAATCGGTGTTATGGATGGTGACATAGGAAGGACGGCGGGAGAGAAAGGAGCCGATCAGACGGACGTAGTTGATGGGAAGGGCGAAGGTTTGGAGCTTGAAGAGGAGACCGGAATGCCATACGCGGTCATATGCACGTTCGAGGTCCAGGGAGAGGAAGATTGCGGAGCGACGGGAATTAAGCTGTTCGGAAAGGAGATGAGTGAGGTGAAGGAGAAGGTCGTCGGAAGAGAAGGACGGCCGAAAGCCACACTGGGTGACGGGAAGGAGGCGGTGCTGGCAGAGATGCTGGTGGATGCGACGGGTGAGGATAGATTCCAGGACCTTGCTGAAGACCGAGGTAAGGCTGATGGGATGGTAGGAAGAGACGGCGGACGGCGGTTTGCCAGGTTTAAGGAACATGAGGACACGGGAGGTTTTCCACAGGTCGGGGTAGTAACCGGTTGACAGGACTACATTGTAGAGAATGGCCAGGGTGGAGAGGAAAGAGACAGGAGCTTCACGAAGGTGACGGTAGGTGACACGATCGTGACCAGGAGCGGTGTTGCGTTTGGTGCGGAGTGTAACAATGAGATCCTGTGTAGTGATAGGGGCATTGAGTTCCGTGTGTGTAATGTTGTCCAAGTACTGGAATCCAGGAGCGAGGGGAGGGACAGAGGTGTCAGTTCGATCGCGGATATCCGGGAAGAGGGAGTAAGCGAACTGTCGATCGTCGGGGATGGAGAAGACATCGGAGAGGTAGGAGGCAAAGTGATTGGCCTTACTAAGGGTGTCAGGGAAGGGGTGATCATCGTGGAGAAGAGGATAGTAGGGGGAGGGTTTAGTTCCGGTAAGGCGACGGAAGGCCGTCTAGAACTTGGACGAGAACTCAGGGTTTTTTTTTTTTTTTTTTTTTTTACTTTATTGTTATTTTAAAACCTGTACAACTCAGGTAGATGGCAGCGGCACACTACGCCGCTCTTCAGCCATAGCGTTTTACAAGAGTATAAAACATGGTGAATGACAATGAAGAAAGTGACGGGCAAAAGAGAGGGGTCACAGAGACAGAAAAAACACGGAGTCGTTCACATGTGACGATAACAACACTGAAAACACGTTGGCACGGCGCACAAAACACTGATGAGTCCGACGGCACAAGTGAACGTAGGAGTGGGACGGCGGACACCAAAAACACTATACGACGTCACACACACGAGACACAGAAGGCGACGATCTCCGGCGCGCGAATGTTCACTATACGTGTGCGAGTCCGGGGACCTGCCAAGAGAGGAGGAGGAGGAAGGGGAGTGGGAGAGCGAGAGGGGAGAGCAGAGATGCCACGGGCAGGGGAGATAGGGGGGAGGGAGGAAGGGGGAGAGGAAGCCCGGGGGAAGAGGGGGAATGGAGGGGACAGGGAGATGGAAAAAGAAGGGAAGAGAAGAGAAGGGAGGGAGGGTGCCGAAAGGAAAGGACACGGGAAGTGGGGGGTGGGGCAGGGTCAAAGTTGATAGGAGGGGTAGATGGAGGGGACGAGGACATCATCAGGGAGAGGGAGCTGGCGGAAGCCACCTTGGGAGAGGGTATGGAGGGTGGAGAGATGGAGACCGGGTGGGACGTGGGAATACAGGCGCGGCAGCAGGCGGGGGTGGGAGAGGATCGGGGAAATGAGCGGGTGAGGAGGATCAAGTTTACGTGAGGTGTACAGGATACGTATCCTTTCAAGGAAAAGGAGGAGGTGGGGGAAGGGGATGAGATCATACAGGATCCGCGTGGGGGAGGGGAGACGGATGCGATAGGCAAGGCGGAGAGCATGGCGTTCAAGGAATTGGAGGGATTTATAGAAGGTAGGGGGGGCGGAGATCCAGGCTCGATGGGCGTAACAAAGGATAGGGCGGATGAGGGATTTATAGGTGTGGAGGATTGTGGAGGGGTCCAGACCCCACGTGCGGCCGGAAAGGAGCTTGAGGAGACGGAGTCGGGAACGTGCCTTGGCTTGGATTGTCTGGAGATGGGGAGTCCAGGAGAGGCGACGGTCGAGGGTGACGCCAAGGTACTTAAGGGTGGGAGTGAGGGCGATAGGACGGCCATAGACGGTGAGATAGAAATCAAGGAGGCGGAAGGAAGGGGTGGTTTTGCCTACAATGATCGCCTGGGATTTGGAAGGATTGACCTTGAGCAACCACTGGTTGCACCAAGCGGTGAACCGGTCAAGATGGGATTGGAGAAGGCGTTGGGAGCGTTGCAGGGTGGGGGCAAGGGCGAGGAAGGCGGTGTCATCGGCAAACTGGAGGAGGTGGACGGGGGGCGACGGCGGCGGCATGTCCGCCGTGTACAAAAGGTACAGAAGGGGGGAGAGGACGGAGCCTTGGGGCACACCGGCGGAGGGGAAAAAGGTGTAGGAATCGGTGTTATGGATGATGACATACGAAGGACGGCGGGAGAGAAAGGAACCGATCAGACGGACGTAGTTAATGGGAAGGGCAAAGGTTTGCAGCTTGAAGAGGAGACCGGAATGCCAGACGCGGTCATAAGCGCGTTCGAGGTCAAGTGAGAGGAAGATGGCGGAGCGACGGGAATTAAGCTGTTCGGAAAGGAGATGAGTGAGGTGAAGGAGAAGATCGTCGGAAGAGAAGGATGGCCGAAAGCCACACTGGGTGACGGGAAGGAGGCGGTGCTGGCGGAGATGCTGGTGGATGCGGCGGGTGAGGATAGATTCTAGGACCTTGCTGAAGACCGAGGTAAGGCTGATGGGATGGTAGGAGGAGACGGCGGACGGCGGTTTGCCAGGTTTAAGGAACATGAGGATACGGGAGGTTTTCCACAGGTCGGGGTAGTAACCGGTGGACAGGACTACATTGTAGAGCCTGGCCAGGGTGGAGAGGAAAGAGACAGGAGCTTCACGAAGGTGACGGTAGGTGGCACGATCGTGACCAGGAGTGGTGTTGCGTTTTGTGTGGAGTGTATCAATGAGATCCTGTGTAGTGATAGGGGCATTGAGTTCCGTGTGTGTAATGTTGTCCAAGTACTGGAAGCCAGGAGCGAGGGGAGGGGAAGAGGTGTCAGTTCGATCGCGGATATCTGGGAAGAGGGAGTAATCGAACTGGGGGTCATCGGGGACGGAAAATACATCGGAGAGGTAGGAGGCAAAGTGATTGGCCTTACTAAGGGTGTCAGGGAAGGGGTGATCATCGTGGAGAAGAGGATAGTAGGGGGAGGGTTTAGTTCCGGTAAGGCGACGGAAGGCCGTCCAGAACTTGGACGAGAACTCAGGGTTCGCATAGAGAAATTTAAGAGCTCGTTTTCCCCCCATGCCGTACGAGAGTGGAACGGTAGAGACAGCTTGAAGGCGGTTCATTGGACCCTCTGCCAGGCACTTTATTGTGAATATCAGAGTAATAACGTAGATCTAGGTAAAGAGGCCCATTTTAATCTCTGTCAAATACTGATAACGCTGCCTCGCACCAGTAGATATGGCTCTATGGAATTTGCTTTACTGTCTGCTGACATTCGTCGTTACAGGAACCAGATGGCGCTGCAGACGCGGTGTCACTGGCCCAACACCGACGGCTAACACCATCTACAGGGAAATTTAGGTTTCATACTTCTACTCCTGTGTGATATTCCTGGCTGCGGCCGCCAGTATTTTATTTTGCTGGGAGCTTCCCTTTTATTTATTTATTTAGCGCATGGCATCTACAGAGTAAAACTGCACACATACTGTTAACTAATATAATAAACGAATTACAAATATATTATTAAATGATTGATTGCAAACAACAATATGCGAAAGATTAGGGAGACAGTCACTGCATCTATTAGAAGTCCACATGTAAGCAGGTCACCCACTGAACAGCACGTGGAGTAGCATTCATGATATCCCTTCATTCTCCTTCAAACCTCCTCGCAGGACATTCGAAGATCAGGTGAGGAATTGTTTGTTCTTCTTCATCACAGTGGCATCGTAGGTCATCAGTGAGTTTCCATTTGTGGAGAGTGGCTTTACACCTGCCGTGGTTAGTCCTCACACGATTAAGTCTGCACCAAGTTCTTCTGGGCACTTGCATTCCTTCCACCGGTATCGAACTATCAGAATCAGTGATGAGAGGATAGTGATTATTCAGCGACCAGTATTGCCTCCATTCCTTTGCTATGTCGTACCTTTCTGGGAATTTGAGGACTTCGTCTTCCCATATAGGTTTGCTGAATTTTAGGCAGGTAGTTGGTAGAGGGTCCAATATTTTTCGGATAGGTAAATTTTCAGAGACAGAGGGGACATTAATTTTCTTCCATTCTCAGATAGCTACTTGTTGCCTTCTGACGGAGGGACGAGCTATATTGCAAAGGGCATGAAGCCAGGGAAGTGGAGTTGATTGCAGAGTTCCTGAGACAATCCTCATGGTGCTATTAAGCTGGACATCTATTTTCTTGGTGTGAGTGCTCTTGTACCAGAGTGGGGCGCTGTGTTCTGCCACCGAGTAAACAAGAGATGGTGCAGCGGTGCGTACGGTGTTAGCTAGAACTGCCCAGGAGGTTCCAGTCAGCTTTCTTAATATGTTATTTCGATTTTTTATCTCTTGACTGGTTATTTCTAGGTGTTTTTTATAGGTCAGTGACCAGTCAAGAGTGATTACTAGATATTTTGGATGGCTGTTGTGCGTCAACCGCTCATTGCAGAATGTTACTTGTAACTCTCGTCTTGCCTCACGATTGTTCAGGTGGCATACGCTTACCTCAATTTTATTTGGATTTGGGCAGAGCCTCCACTTCGTATAATACTGGTTAAGAACTTGGAGGTCCGTTGACAGAGTAGTTTCCCCCTCTTCGAATATCTTGCTCTGAGTGGCTATTGCAATGTGATCTGCTCCCCTTGTTGCAACTTCATACACGTGAGGAAGCACATGGTACAAAAGTCGAGCGAGGTACAAGCGACAGTATGTACCAGTCCAGTGGGAGAGTACAACAAGTGTACTGAACTTGCTTTTGATTGGTCGGCACGTTCGGGTGCTGGGCGGCAAAACGCTTATTTTCTCTCATTAATTGTTTATATACTTCTCATTGTATTTAACTCAGTTTATGCAGACTGTTTCTCATGGTTACCATACGAGTCTATCGCTTTTGTTTATTCAATTTCCCTAGTTTTGAGAAACATAAGAGCAACGATATTGCAACCGAAGTGCTTCGGACACCTTCGGGTCGCTTTGAGGCGCCTGGGAGGCGAAGTACTTCGGCTGCGCTAGTAACTATGTTTCGGGCGTTCTGGTGGGTCCGATCGTATCTCACAAGGAGACGGCACGACCGTGGGGTCGAGGATTTGTCCGCAATTTTGTGTGGTGAAAGAGGACACTAACACCTCAGGTGGTTAAGACATTAGGACGCACTACCCAGAAAATCCCGGGAAAAATCGATTCAAACTTTCTTAAATGCATTATGAGTATAAAATGTTAGTACCCTGCCGAACCACCGTCTAGCCTCAGTGTTTAGGGCTCGGATTCTTACGCCAGAGGTCTCGTGTTCGATTCCTTCTCTGGCACTTTTTTCTTCTTCTGTTCCATTTTCTTTGGTTATTCCTCCAATTATTCAGAAAGTTTCCCAAACCTACATTATCTTTAACAAATTAGTTACATTATTGAATAAAAATTATTTTCCTTTTGTCCAACAACACAATTTCATGGCGGTGCGTTTTCCATTTTTCATTGTAAAGTATATGAGGAGAAACATGACCTTTTTAATCAGAACAACAAAGTCGATTGGGAAACATTCAATTTTATACATACACTCCTGGAAATGGAAAAAAGAACACATTGACACCGGTGTGTCAGACCCACAATACTTGCTCCGGACACTGCGAGAGGGCTGTACAAGCAATGATCACACGCACGGCACAGCGGACACACCAGGAACCGCGGTGTTGGCCGTCGAATGGCGCTAGCTGCGCAGCATTTGTGCACCGCCGCCGTCAGTGTCAGCCAGTTTGCCATGGCATACGGAGCTCCATCGCAGTCTTTAACACTGGTAGCATGCCGCGACAGCGTGGACGTAAACCGTATGTGCAGTTGACGGACTTTGAGCGAGGGCGTATAGTGGGCATGCGGGAGGCAGGGTGGACGTACCGCCGAATTGCTCAACACGTGGGGCGTGAGGTCTCCACAGTACATCGATGTTGTCGCCAGTGGTCGGCGGAAGGTGCACGTGCCCGTCGACCTGGGACCGGACCGCAGCGACGCACGGATGCACGCCAAGACCGTAGGATCCTACGCAGTGCCGTAGGGGACCGCACCGCCACTTCCCAGCAAATTAGGGACACTGTTGCTCCTGGGGTATCGGCAAGGACCATTCGCAACCGTCTCCATGAAGCTGGGCTACGGTCCCGCACACCGTTAGGCCGTCTTCCGCTCACGCCCCAACATCGTGCAGCCCGCCTCCAGTGGTGTCGCGACAGGCGTGAATGGAGGGACGAATGGAGACGTGTCGTCTTCAGCGATGAGAGTCGCTTCTGCATTGGTGCCAATGATGGTCGTATGCGTGTTTGGCGCCGTGCAGGTGAGCGCCACAATCAGGACTGCATACGAGCGAGGCACACAGGGCCAACACCCGGCATCATGGTGTGGGGAGCGATCTCCTACACTGGCCGTACACCACTGGTGATCGTCGAGGGGACACTGAATAGTGCACGGTACATCCAAACCGTCATCGAACCCATCGTTCTACCATTCCTAGACCGGCAAGGGAACTTGCTGTTCCAACAGGACAATGCACGTCCGCATGTATCCCGTGGCACCCAACGTGCTCTAGAAGGTGTAAGTCAACTACCCTGGCCAGCAAGATCTCCGGATCTGTCCTCCATTGAGCATGTGTGGGACTGGATGAAGCGTCGTCTCACGCGGTCTGCACGTCCAGCACGAACGCTGGTCCAACTGAGGCGCCAGGTGGAAATGGCATGGCAAGCCGTTCCACAGGACTACATCCAGCATCTCTACGATCGTCTCCATGGGAGAATAGCAGCCTGCATTGCTGCGAAAGGTGGATATACACTGTACTAGTGCCGACATTGTGCATGCTCTGTTGCCTGTGTCTATGTGCCTGTGGTTCTGTCAGTGTGATCATGTGATGTATCTGACCTCAGGAATGTGTCAATAAAGTTTCCCCTTCCTGGGACAATGAATTCACGGTGTTCTTATTTCAATTTCCAGGAGTGTATAATAATTATAAACAAGAACCGCAGTGATAATTATCGTAAAAACAAGCAAAGCAATAATTTTTGCGACATCTTGCGCAACATATAAAAGCGGATTTTTTACAATCACAGGGCTTTTGCAATAAATCTGTACAAAAGCGTGCCCCATTAACATTTACGAAAATATTTCGAGTTTCTGACAATTTTGAGGCAAACCAGGCATATTAAATCATGTCTCGGAATGTTGGTAACGATAATTGATGGTGAATTATAGAATGAATTTTTATACAATCTTCTAGGGAATCAATTTTGCGATTCTCCTGTAACAATGCGCTGCAATTTTGCAAGCAACAGAAGAAGAAGAAAAGTGCCGGAGGAGGAATCGAAGCCGAGACCTCTGGCGTAAGGGTCCGAGCGCTAATCATGTAGGCCAGACGGCAGCACGTCAATGAGCTAACATTTTATGCTCATAAGCCACCTAAGAACCTTTGGATCGATTTTTCTCGGGATTTTGCGAGTAGTGCGTCGTAATATTTTAACCTCATGAGATGTTAAGGGTCCTCTTCCACCACACAAAATTGCGGACAAATCCCCGATACCACGGTCGTGCAGTCTCCTTGTCAGTATCGTGCGTTACTTAGATGTGAATATGTAATAGTCACTCTGTTTTGGGTGTTCTTCAGAGCCGGACATGCTGTACTCCATATAGGGTGTAACTTAGTTGTGAATGTGTAATACTTACTGTGTCTAGTCCAAAGGGACACATAATTTATACCTGGTATAGGCTAGATTTTATGACGTTCCGTGTAGAGAAGAAGGGAAAGCGGAGTAAGAGGTCAGAGGTGCTTAGTTTCTGGGGAGTGCCGGCTCTTTCGGAACAGCTGCGGCCTCCTTGGCGGGGGTCCGGGTTCGCCTCCGGAGGTGGAAACCGCGACCGCGAGGGCCCGCGCGACATAGCCGCGGCGCCCCAGGCCTGCGGCTGCGCCTGCGGCCGCGCCGCGCCTCCGGCCCCCACGGCGGCGGCCACAGGAGCGCTGGCCGCGGCTTCGCACACACAGCACAGCGGCGCCCAGTGATCTGTCAGCCCACCTGCGGCGCCGCCGCGGCTTCCCCCAGGACCTCGGCAGTCGCGCGCCACCACTCCCGGCCGCAGGACTTCCCAGCATCTCGGCCTGCGGACGCGCACACCCCTGGCCCGGCTACTGGGCAGGGTGGGTGAATCATGCCTGAGATCCAAAAGTAACAACAAAAACTATGATTTTAATGAAACAACCAGTTTACTGTTACCAGTCACCGTTTTATTTATGTCCACGACGCGTTTCAAAGGTTTAAACCTCCATCATCAGGAGGATTTACATTAGTTAGTATGACATTTGTGTGTGTGTTGTGTTACGATTTTTTGGAGGTACATGTGGCACTGGGCAACGGCCTTGCCGCAGTGGTTACACCGGTTCCCGTGAGATCACCTAAGTTAAGCGCTGTCGGGCGTGGTCGGGACTTGGATGGTTCAAATGGCTCTCAGCACTATGGCACTTAACTTCTGAGGTCATCAGTCCCCTAGATCTCAGAACTACTTAAACCTAACTAACCTAAGGACATCGCACACATCCATGCCCAAGGCAGGATTCGAACCTGCGACCGTAGCCGTCGCGTGGTTCCGGACTGTAGCGCCTACAACCGCTCGGCCACACCGGCCGGCGCACTTGGATGGGTGACCATCCAGGACGCCAAGCGCTGTTGCCATTTTTCGGGGTGCACCCAGCCCCGTGATGCCAATTGAGGAGTTACTCGACCGAATGGTAGCGGCTTCGGTCAAGAATACTATCATAACGACCGGGAAAGCGGTGTGCTGACCGCACGCCGCTCCAATCCGCATCCTTCACTGAGGATGACACGGCGGTCGGATGGTCCCGGTAGGCCACTCGTGGCCTGAAGACGGAGTACTTCTTTTTTTTATATATGTGGCACTGTCTAGTGGAGACCAAAACACTATTTCAGAACACAGTTTTGGGTTTCTTCTGACAAAAAATTTAACTTATATCTAACGGTTAGCATAAAATAAGTAAAATTGAATACCTCCAATGGTCACAGGTTCCTTTCGCTGTCATAACACATCACACGTATACTGTCATATTTGTAAACAAATATGGCGTCTGGGAACTGCTGCGTGCAAGTTTGGTATAGAAGAAGAGAAGACACTACGCAAAGTACAAGGAATATGCATCGTAATAACATTATTATAGAATAATTGTTAAGCATTTGGAGGTGTTTGTTTTGAGGTGTCGAGTAAATGTCTTGGGGTAAATACTTCAGGTGGCATATAAACAAGATTTTGACAAGTTAAAACAGCTTAAACTTCATACTCGTTTACACAATCAGGTGAAATCTTTAAATGGCTTAAACTCCATACATGTTTTTAACAATAAGGTGAAATGTTTCAGACTTTAAGTACAATAATCATATTGGCTACAGCGGTACAATTATACATAAATGACAATTTTGATTGCGATTAATAGACAGATTTGAAAGACTGGAGGCAGAAAGAGAGGAAGAGACAGAGACAGTGAGAGAGAGAGAGAGGGTGGAGAGAGTTATTGTATGAGAGCTAACTTTACAAAATCGTAACACAACATACACACAAATGTCACTAATGTAAATCCACCTAATGATCGAGGTTTAAACCTTTGAAACGCGCCGTGGAGATAAATAAAACGGTGGCTGGTAACAGTAAACTTTTCGTTTCATTTAATGTCAACAACAGTCACGGTAAGGCCTAACCTAAAATGTTCGCATTTAAAACTATCATTCACAGATACTTGAAATTCCCGGCATCACCTAAAGCAAGTCAAAGAGTTGTGTGCAAATTTTTCCTAACTTTTGGTTCTGTTCTGTTTTGGATGCTAAATAATTATCAGAAATGACGAAAAACTCAAGAAAGAGACCAGTGTATAGCCCTCCTGCTCTCCGACTAATTAGGCTTTTCTATACGACCTTGTACCTTAAGTCCCTAATCTGTGGGGAAAAAGGATCCACTCCGAAGAATAACGCAAAACGGAGAGAAGCTATAACCGAATAGCCACTACTAAGTACTTTAGCAGTGACTATTAGAAACAACGTTCAGTTAACTTTATATATTTTTATCACGTAAACTAGTTTTTAATCAACAGTAGTTAGTGGGAAAATTGAAAAAAGTTTTTAAAGTATGTCGTTAAAGAAAATAATCAACGGTCGCCAGTTACTCACCGGAACAAGAATAATTAAATTGAAACTGAACTTTATACTCGTAAGCAATGTTACGTAAGAACAGTACCTAACGCGTGCTTTCAAGTGCTTCACACCACACATGTCGCAGTAATCAGATAATAATCAAATAGCAAACACACACAACATATTACACAATTATCAAAGATCAGTTAACGTAAGATTGTTTACTGGCTGTGGACAGAAACTTTTTGTTACGTTATTCACTGTAATACTCACTGTGGTAATTGTAGCAATCAGAAAGATTGTTTGAATTTACTCATTGGTAAGGACTGTCATTTACCTAGCAGTTACTCTGATATTTCATTGTAATAGAAGTTATAAATTATGCCACATGCTGTAAATCA
The DNA here is from genome assembly GCF_023864345.2 of Schistocerca serialis cubense. Taxonomy (NCBI): domain Eukaryota; kingdom Metazoa; phylum Arthropoda; class Insecta; order Orthoptera; family Acrididae; genus Schistocerca; species Schistocerca serialis. The sequence goes on along the minus strand of NC_064643.1, from coordinate 704,276,331 downwards.
GAACTGTCCTTTGACAGTGAAATTCTTTCTCGAAGCTAGGTAAAGTTTTACTGCCAATTTTTTATTGGGTAAGTTACTCTAGTTTTAGCAAATGAATTAATACTGGCTTTTGCATCGTTCTATTTCTGACATTATTCATACTACAGACAAAGATTTCATTATTATGTAATTGTCCAAAAGTTGTAAAAATTATGTTTTTATAATCTAAGAAACTAATATTCACGTCACTTTCAGTTCATTTTCTGATTATTTCGGTTCATAGAAAGGGTGAAAATTCTTTATTTAAATGCGTGTGTTTTCTTCAGTTGCTGAATGAAATGTGAAGTTGAAGCTTCTACGTTACTTAATTTTGAAACAGCTGAGTGAAACTGAACGTACTGAGCCTACTTTCTCTTTACTTATTCCCATCGTGTCAATATTGACCCACAATATTCTAGCGCAACGCAATCTGACTGCTCAAAAAAAGAATAACCTGACTTCAAATTATTAATTCAAAAGAATGGCCCTGACTAAAAATAAATCCTAACAATAACCTATAAATTTCATTAAGCACTTACCTCACAAAATCTTCATTACGCGAACTACTGCAATACAGCGAGCGTCAGTGCTGTTAGCTAAATAAAAGATTCTGACTACTAAATCCACCAACTACTAAAAGGCACGTGATTAGCAAAGGAACGATTCGTTGCAAACAAAATAATGTATTTTTTACCTTAATAATGCGACATCCACTTCAGACACGAATAAATCGTCATTGGCGTCTAGTATAAAGGTACATAATCATGAATATTATTCAATCTTCAGGTCGAACATGTACAGATCACTAGCCTACGCTAACACATTAGACCTCTACCCTCCATCAATGCTAACTTCTCACATCTAACATCCATCACTGCTGTCTGTCCACATCCAACTGCCCAACAGTACTTCCATCGCTGCTGGCGACTGACTTCCAACAACGAGTCGGACCAGCCACAGAGTCTCTTACAAAGAAAGCGGAGTCAGAGATCCAATGCAAAGCGCTACACAGCGCTGCCAACACAGAAGCACCCCACTTACAAGGGATAGGATGGATACTAGTTGGATGATGTCTTAGAAAGATTATGTATGTGACAATATGCACGGAAACAATATTATTTAAGCAATAAAATTCCAACTACGCTGGTCAATTACACTTCTAGTTATAAGAAGTCTAGATCCTACTTCACTTCATGATGCCGTTGGTTTGTCCAGTGGCTTCGTTTAGCGGTAAAATAGTGCTCAAGTTTATCTCTTTGCCATACCATAGCCAATAACTAAGGCCCACAGTACTAGTGGTGTTACGTGAATTATTCTTGCTGCATTTGTACTGTGCACAATAAATTCCATACCCTTAGATTTCCCATATTAAACATTCGCTAAAATAGCCATTTCAGTTTTCACTGCTTCGCAGATAGGGAACAGACTTTTATCTCCACAGTTTTGCATAGCCACACCGTCGAATACAAACAACCAAAGACACCAATCGTCTCCTCGCGACTCCGAAGTGCTACTTTTATGGCGCGCTCGCACGCCCAGCGATAATGCATTTTCAATTTCTTACACTCGCTGACAATATCTTTTCCCTGACTAGGCCAGCGTGTATACTTACAAAATGTTAACATTCCATGCCTATTATATTTGTAACTTGACAACTATTTACAAAAATAATATCCAGCATATCTAATAAAACAAAGTTCATTAAACACGCAGAAAATGTATGATCATTCATAGAGTTGTGGTGTTGTAAGTGTTTGATGTGGTATGTGGACACGGCGTCACCCATTGTTCTCAAAGAAATTTCCGAATTGAATTTCATTGGGGACCCTCATACGGTTAATCCTTTAAGGGGCAAATGTTTAGCCCAATGTATCAGTGAAAAACATATTGGTACTCTTTGGAAATGGTAATCGGTACCCATGCGTCAGCATACGCATTTAATACGTTCCAAAACGCCGCGTGTAAAAATGGGATTTTCCAGTGATCATGCTACGGGTTCTGTTGGTGATAAGCACATAGGGTCATGTGTTTAGGAGAGCCCTTGGAATAAGGATGATTTGTACACCCAACACAAACATTGTCTTAGTGTCCCTATTCTGCAGTAAAGGGTCAGAACATGCATATTACATACTTCCTCTTGCTTAGATAAATTGAGTAAACCGTTTGGTTCTTTTTGCATTTTTTGTGATCTACGGTGGACTTGATGGGAGTTACGGAGGCACCATTAGTTCATAATCATAAAAGAGTCCTTTCTACTAGATTTTCGCCGTCACCAGTGCATCAATACCCACCCGATGATTCCAAGATGCTTATGCATACCAAACGGTTGAAATTTTTACGATATATTCCTAAGATCCCCATTTCGAACAACTTGAAAATACCTTAATCCGTTTCCAATACACAGAGGTTAAGAGTTACCATTCTACACGTAAAATCCTATATGAAGCAACAAAACGCTCAAATTTCAGTGGCATATTTTTATTTATCTAGAAGAATCACCTCCTCGTTTTCAAAAATCTTTATCGGTTATGGAGAAACGTCCCAAAAACTTGTTTTTTGGTTACCAAAACTCAGCCGCAGATTTCGAGACGGCCATACACAGCAAATGACTATAACTTTTAGGATGTATTCGCAAGATCCTGATCTCAAACAACACTGAAAAGTTTCTTCAATTCTTTATCAGTTTCCGAGATACAGAGGTTCAAAGTTACCCTACTTACACAAGTAAAACATGCACATAAAATCCGGATTGAGAAGGAAACGTAATTTATAAAGTGACGTAACACGAAGACATATGCTGTAAAGTGTCTCCGTTATCATGTGGGGAACCCTATGTTGTAATACTGAAGCATATACAAAATTTATTTTCACGTAAAATCCGATCTGAGGTGTAAAATTAGTTTTGCGTTATTTTCATTTCACGTAAGTAAACTTCCTAAATTTTACTGACCAATAGATTTCTTATCATGTGAGTTACATGTCCTGTTGCTGCTGGGAAAAGAAGGGAACCAGTGGAAAAATGTTCAAATCTGAGCACAAACATGCGGATGTGTTCTTGTTTATTTAAAAGACTTTGACTGGAAAGTTGGATACCAGCTGCCTCATTCTACCTTACTCAGCACCTTTAAAATTTTTCCCTAACGTTTTGGCATGTGAACATAATAGCGCTTATTTATACTGAAAGAAGAAGACAGCGGTAGTGGAAAAGAGACGGAAAGGTGATGAATACCAGAAGATAGTAGAGAGTGGTGGTGTTAAAGAAAGAAAGAAGGAGACAGTGGTAGTGTAAGAGAAAGAGACGAACACAGAGGCAGTAGCTGACAAAGAACTGCGCCAGGAAAAGTGTAAGTAGACAGGGCCATGGGGGGAGAAATAAAGAGGAAGAGAAAGTGGAGGTTGTTCAGAGACAGTGATAATGAGAGACAGAGTACATGACGGTAAGAACGAGGAAAAGAGAGAGACAGACAGTGAGAAGAGAGAGCAACAGTAGGAAAGACGGAAGGAATGAATATCAGCAGTAAGAGAGAGCGAGGAGGAGACAGAGGCAGTGAGAGAAGACCGTAGTAGTAGGACAGAACGAAGGGGACTGAGGCTGTGAGACAGGAAACAGTGACAGAGAGACACGAGGAGGTAATGATAATGCAGACAACCTTCTAGTTAGGCTAATCACAGCTAAGAGTAATGCTCATCGTGAAAACTAGTTGGGCTGGATGAGTGAGTGAGAAAGGGGACATGGGAGTGCATGGGTATGGGAGACATATACCGATGGACTGATGGGTGTGAGTGACTTACAATTATGGGACCTTGTGAGAGTCTGAGGTGAGTTGCTTGTTAAAAAAAAGCACGCAAATTTTCGTTTGGCAAAATTTTTATATAAATTTTTAAAGATGTTGAGGAAGGTAGAATGAGGCAGCTGGTATCACACTTTCAGTCTGAGTCTTTAAATAAACAGTAACTTATCCACATTGCTCCGATAGGAGCATATTTTCGCTGGTAAATGTCAGTCCTCATTTTATTATGTATTCCTAGGACCACCATTAGTTTTGGTGTGGTAAATATTCATATCAGTGGATCAGGAGCACAAAATGTGCACTGAAAAAGTTTGAAAAAAGTATTCGGGAAATTATCCATCTCAGCATCTGTTAGTAAACCTATCTGCACGCAGGAGGACGACGTATCCCAGAGGACTGGAGTCACAATCAACTTTTTACCACACACATAAGTCCACGTTTGCACCCACTTCATTATCAGAGTCAGTCTCACGACTTCGAACAAATGCTTCTTTAAGCGCAAGCAAACAGTCTACCCCACCTGCGGCATCTGTACTAGACGTTCTACCCACTGTTTCACTTGACACTATGTTAACCAGATTACCATCAGTTACTGTAGCGGTGCTCGAAACTGCCGAAATAGCAGCTAAATCATCTGTATCAGAGTCCCCTGCAAATTATGAATGATCAGTGACCTCTTTCCAGCAGCTGATTGCACGATCAGCCAGAAATCCATGTCCTGGGACAATGCCACCTGTATCAAATATTTCTTACAAACATAAAAGATATATACACGAATGTCGGTCTGACACCCTCCAACTATAAATAGCAACAAACATTGAGTAAATAGCACAATTACTACATTCTAATTTATGTATAAACTGTTTTCGTCACGTTTTCAGTGGTCATCCTACAAGCCTACTGTCAGCGCTAATAATTCACGTTATCTCAGTGGCTAATATTTTCGAAATTATCTGTGAAACTATATTATGTGCAGAGTTCCTTCTTCACTAGACGAAGCACTTCACAGCATATAATCAGTAAAATTGGATGCAACTACGAACTAAATTCACGACAGTCTAAAGTTTGTAGCATCATCACAGATCGCACTGTATGTATATACATATACAAACGCTGGCGCCAACAACTCCGATACCCTGTAATGTCGTTGGATGAGTTTCCGGACAGGGGTCTCTCTCTTCATTTTGTTCCTCAAGACACGTTAAGGTATTTCAGTGCAATATTCAAACTTTCTGCACATTTATCAGTGTCACATGAAGTGTTTCGTTTGGTATGACGAGTCTCTACCCACTGGGAGTGTAAATAATCAAGTTCTGACGGTAAACACACATCTGATGAAACAGTAGAGGAGATCAGAGAGATCTTCCAAAGAACCCCTAGCTCCATGAGAGATAAACATCCCCCGCTAAACGGTACATAAGGTCCTGCATAAACGACTTCGTTTGTGCTGTTACAAAGTTCCTATTGTGGAAGCTTTGTCACGAAACGACTTGAAGCTTCGCATCTAATTTGCTTTTCGGATATCGGACCGGGTCGGACAAAACACCAACTATCTGGCGAAGCAATCTTCCTCATTTTCCACATCTCACAGAGAGCGGAAAGGTGAAAGTGTGGTGAAAGTGTGGTGTGGATTATTTTCCTTCATAGAACGAAGAGTAACAGCAGCTGCTGGGAGTAAGGCAGTGATGGTGGGTCGTGAGTCCCGTTTGTATACCTCAGTCGGTACATCAGTTGTCTGCCAAAGACGAGGGTCTCGGTGTCGTGTTCCGGACCATCAAACAGTTTTGACCCGCTAGAAAGTTTGAGATCAGCGCACATCCCGTTGCAGACGGAATATTCATTCTCGTCACAGGAACCATTGCTTGGAAATACTTGAGCAATTTTCTGTCCCTCAGCTTCTTCCACTTCGGCCAAACGTGTCAGGATGGTACACCGAGTATTTTCACAGCGGCGGGAAGGACATGATGGACCAAACAAGTGGCCACGACAATCTCAGGACATAACTCATCTGGATTTCTTCGATTGAGATTATGTGCAAGACATTACGCCTCGCCTGTATGTGACCTAGTCGGTCTCTGCAGGAGAACTGTGGACGCAACAGCCACCACATGGGCTGAGGGATTGTGGGTTACGAAAGGAGCCCATGTAGAAGAGTTTGCATGAAACTTTTTAAGTTTCTTTGCATGACACCGCAAACTCCTCGTTTCTGTGTATGTACCTATGACTCAAAGAATTTTTTCCCTTAATTGCATCTGAAGATCAGGAAGGTTTCATGTGGACACCTTGTAATTTAAAGGAAATGTATTCACAGTTGTAGAAATGAACCGCCCTCGGCTGCATATTAGGATAACGACAATGTAAATTTGTGACTAACCGGGATTCGAACCCTGATTTCCCGCTTTACGTAAGGGGCCACCTTAACAGCTTCCGCTATCTGTGCACAAATCATGGCCAGACCCAGTATTCCAGTCGTCCCCCTTGTGTCACCACCTACACTCGTAAATTACGTACGTTCCCGTTCAGGAATCCATACATGTCCCAAGCAACAGTAAATCCTACGGTTTAATAACACAGACTCTGCTATTTCGTACCTTGTAATGTCTTCAACCTAATGATGTACTTCATGACAGCGCGTTGAGAGGTTTCTTACACACACACACACACACACACACACACACACACACACATATACACACACGCACAGAAGATGAGAATTTTGCTCTTCGGAAAGATTATAACGTATTGGTCTATATAAAAGTTACTCCCTTCAGCAGAGTTCCCAATACGTATAATTCACTTATGCCAACATCCTTTCCTATCCCCGAAACACTTCTCGAACTCGATCTTTGGGATTGCATTCAGCATTCTCAGAGATGGCTTTTTAATCTCATCTACTTGGGGAAAACGATGGCTTTATTTTTTTGGATGTGAAATATTTCACAAGGGGCCATGTTTGGCGAATATGGAGGCAAAGGCGTCTTCACAGCACTGTTTTTGGTCAAAATTTCACGACAAAGCAAGAAAGTGTTAGCAAGTGCCTTATAGTGGAACGTAAGCCATTAATTATTTCGTCAGATGCTCAGGCGCTAATTTTCGGATTTCATCAAGCAAACTGCGTTTAACTTGTCAGCAGTATTTCTAATTGATCTTTCGACCTTGTGGCAAAAACCTGTGGTGCGCTATGCCGTTAGAACCTAAGAACACATTGAACATAACATTCACATGCTACTACACTTGGCGGCTTTCTTGGGTCTTGACGATGCATCCACTGGGATGATTCTGCCTTAGTTCCGACATCATATAAACCCATGTTTCGTCACCTGTCATAATAAATTTCCTCATTTTGGTATCGTTGTCTCTTTCAACTACTGACTCCTGAGCAATTTGAATTAGCAACTATTTTGTTCGAGATTTAACAATTTGGAAATTAATATTACCGTCACAAGGCATACGCAAAACATAAAAACTCTTCAGGGAATCACCGACTTGATAAGTTAGCATCATCAATTACGCCTATGACACTGACTTGGCGAATGGTCATAACCATTTCTTTCTCTTTTACACTATTTCGTCGGTTGATGATGTGCTGTGGCGTCCATGGCATTCGTCATATTCAACGTCTTCACGGTCTTTTCACACCACATTTAAATCTTCCTTTCACTGCTATTAGAATCACAATAAACAATACTTAAGTTCTCTAAAATTTCACAGCATGACAATCCGCTTTTATTGAAAAATTTAAGACAAATATTCTTACCCAGTTTTATGCAAATTAAATAATAGCTCATACTGCAAAACGCATGTCATCTTTTTGACTGCTACCTACAGTCTAAATATCGAATATAGCTAACACTGTGCCGATACTTTTCAGGTATGGTTACCAATACGACAATAAGAGAGTCGCCTGAAGCTAATTAATACAACTTACGTTTGGAGACACATCATGTGTTGTTCTTTTTTAATTCATTTATGTTATGCAGAACATAAACATACATGACATTGGGGGGAGAAATCTGATGCGTTATTACACTTGTTTATATCCCGTTTGGCGCAGCGAGAGAATGCTGAATAGAAATACCTGAATCACGTGAACGCTACGAGCAGGTTACTAACAGTGTTCAAACGTGGCAATGTACTCTGCACAAAAGACCATGCTTGAAATAAGCAATAGTTTCAAGAACTGCATGTGATATCTAAAAATAAGAGGTGGCTTCAGAAAGAAACCCGGTTGTTGTACGGCAATAAAACAAAAGTTCCGCTTTTAACTAAGCGAGCAGCGATTAGAATGGAGCGGGATGGCGGGGACGGCCAGAGCGGAGGTAGCGTGGCGCACGGTTACGATAAGAGCCGAGACGGTCGTGTGAGGCCAGCACGGTGACTTGCAAGAACGTGAAGGCGGAAGGACACAGAAAAGCAAGGGATAGCTTAGAAGTACGATGCAGCATCCACAGACGAACACCTCTTGGGGATGGAGAAGGTGGACTGGTCCAACCAGAGGCTGCCAAAGGGAAGGAAAAGTAGTTAGATTGAAAAAAATATAAATTAGAACAGAGGGCCAGAGTAAAATTTGCAGAGGAGTGTAAATTAAAACCGTATTTGCGCAGAAAGCAACAGGGCAAGTATAACGTAAAATGTGGCTGTTTTAAGGGCAGAGATGATGGTTGACGTCACAAGCGGTTTAGTGGCGGAGAAGGTGCGCACAGCTCGCCATAGCTGAGGGCTAGCGGTTAGACGGGGGAGCTCCCGCAAGATTACCAGCTAAGCTTTGCTTTTTGGCTAAATCTGCATAAAACCGGAACAAAGTGACGATCGCGTAGGTGGTGTAGTTATTTTGACTGTGAATGAATGTTTATCTTAATATGTGATAATTACTGAGGTAATAACGCAAATAGTTGGTTCAAATGGCTCTGAGCACTATGGGACTCAACTGCTGAGGTCATAAGTCCCCTAGAACTTAGAACTACTTAAACCTAACTAACCTAAGGACAACACACACATCCATGCCCGAAGCAGGATTCGAACCTGCGACCGTAGCGGTCGCGCGGTTCCAGACTATAGCGCCAGAACCGCTCGGCCCGCAAATAGTTAATTGAGCAAAGCTTAGTGCATGCAGCAACATGACAGTCATTGAACAGGGTAAGCCAGCTGCTGTACTCGCCTCTGCTGCTGCAGTTCTGTTTTTGTTTTCTGACAATAATCATTATGTCCAACTGGTTACAATCATTCTTATTTTTATGTAAGGCATCAAGTGGAAGTACAGACTGAGTTCCGCGGCAACCGGTAATACATGATCCTGGCCTTGTGCACTAAAAGACCTGTGTGGCACCTGAGTGAATGATATTAAAACGACCACAATTGGGATTAGCCTGATTCCGACAACAACCAATGGCAATCGGTATCCGACAGTGGTCTTAAACCCACGTAGAGATGCATACCCTTCTGATGGCTATGTGGCTGGATTCAGGCGTGCGAACTACAATTTGGCAACTTTTTTTGTAATAAATTGTGTCAAAGGATTTTGAGGCCAACGATTCTCTAGAATATAACTGCGTTTATCAGAGCTGCATTGCATTATTTAGTGTCACCGGAATACCTCTCCAAAACCTTAGGTCTATGTATTTTCTAAGTCCAGAATCCACAGGGTGCCGAATAACGTAGGAGCGGCAGAACTGAGGTAAGGACAGGTAAGACTACACGTCGAGAATGTGGCTGACTACGCTGGCACCGCGCAGGTAAATCACAAAGAGGGCCTGCGACGCACCCCTGTAAATCTACTGTTTATCGGACCAGACAGTCCAATGGTCCAGTACGTTATAAGTTAGGGTAAGTCATTCCTCAGAGAGGATGTTACAAAGTGGTACATCGACCAAGGGAATGTTGCAGTATGATCACTCCAATGAAACGTGTTTACGCACATTTCAGTTTATTCGTGTGATGTGTTAGAATGGCGTTTGCACAGCATTACCTTCATCACATTTAATACGTTGCTGGTCATAAGAAACAAGTTTTAAGTTAAGGTTAGGCACAATTATCTCACAAGTTAAGGGGGCAGAAACGAGTTGCATCCACGAAGCATTCGTTACAAATAAACGCCACTTGAAACGAATGTCACCACGTCTCCCTGTGGAGCTTAAATGATCACAGCCATTTGGCACGTTCTACTGGGTTAATCACAGGGCAGCATACCCCTATCTGCCTACTTTTTCCATTGGATTTGAATATTTCTTTCCACTAAATTTCTTTGTGTCTTTCGTTGTTCAGTCTAGTCTCGATATTAAACTGCAATTTCTATGTTATAACCGTAAATTTAGTAGTAGCTGTATTACTAAAATTATCTCTGTTTCCTAATTTACCATATGTGACGCCCAGTTTCTGTTAACCACGCTCTGGTTAAGTATCGCTACTGCTCGCGAGAAGCCAACTAGTTGCTTTAATTGTCAGGCCTCTGGGTGCTCACTTTAGTTAATCTACTTTAATTCCATTAAAACGCTAGTGGGGTCTGAGAAACCCCAATGATTGAAATAGGATGTTATCACAAATAATTGCATTTACTTGTCAAATAAGATACATATTATTACATGTGAATGTGTGATACATGATCTATGTGTATATACATAAATTACGTGTGATTACATAATTAAATTGTTCATGTAAAATAAGCCATGTTAATATGCACAGTCTGGGCAAATACATACACTGTGTTCCAAACAAAGCAACTTATGGCACTTCACACAAGAAAGTTTTGTCTTTCTGTCCTTTTCTCGAGGGCAGAACTGACAATGCCCCTTTCTGACACGTGGCTCTGGACTCCCCACTCCTTCGTCCCCACCTCTATTTTTTGCAACAACCTGCTGCAGCTCCCTTGGAAGATATCTGGTTTCACATCTATCCATATGGTCTTTGATAAGTGCGATGCCTAATGAAGTCAAAAATTTCCTTCTTGGCATCTTGTGTGCTGTTGAATTAGGCTTACAGTATGACACAATAGCACTGTTTACATCAGCAATGTCCAACATTGCGAAGAAAATAGCCATAGGCCACATCCTTGTGCGTCTCGAAGTAGTGTATGTACCGCACAGCTGGTCAAGGGTATACACCCAACCCTTTTTCTCATTGTAGTTGGTTATCATTTCAGATTTTCTATAGTCTGTTATCTTCTGGTCGTGATGCATGCTAGACAATAAAATAACTGTTTTGTTCTTCTTCGGAACATATGAAGATAGCGTGAGGTCTGCAGTATGCCCAAAGAGAGTGGATCCAATTTGTCTCTGCGGCTAGCTTTGAATTCTTGTGGAATGTAACGTTTGTGCCGGCCGGAGTGGCCGAGCGGTTAAAGGCGCTACAGTCTGGAACCGCACGACCGCTACGGTCGCAGGTTCGAATCCTGCCTCGGGCATGGATGTGTGTGATGTCCTTAGGTTAGTTAGGTTTAAGTAGTTCTAAGTTCTAGGGGACTTATGACCACAGCAGTTGAGTCCCATAGTGCTCAGAGCCATTTGAGCCATTTTTGTAACGTTTGTTGGCTCTCACTTTTCCCAGGATGGTGAGCTTCTGTGATTTCAATTTCTCAGCAGGTTCAGTGGAGGTGAACCAATTGTCAACAGTCACATTTCGATTTGTCCCTTTGGTGGGTTCAGTTAATCACAGCACTGTTTGTGTTGGCACTGACATGTTTCTGCGAACTTCACTTTCTGAAGCAATATAAATGAAAGCATTATTCATATAGAAGTCCCTGGAATCTGCAAGGCATAGAACTTTTATTGCATATTTATTAGGTTTTTTTACGCATGTAAATTTTAAAAGGGCATCGTCCCCGAAATGGTAGCAGCATTTCGTCAACAGACACAAAGCTTCCAACAACAAAATACTGAATACAATTATAGATGAATGCATCCAAAATTTCACTAATAGGAGCACGTTTATCTGTTTTCCTTCGCTCTGCTCGTGTCTGGGCACAGTCAAACCGCAAGGCTGCAAGAATAAACAAGAATCTCTTGACACTCACAGTGGCTCAGAAGATCTCTCTACCTGTACCACCTGAAGCAAAAAGGCTAGAAACGTCTTAGATTCCTGATTTCAATACACCTGCCAGGTATAACAGTCCTACCACTGCTTTAATTTCAGTCATATGAACATCACCCACAAATGATGGAAGGGGTTGTTTATACCTGCTTCTCATTTGACGGATTAGGTCATTTGAACGATTCACTATAATTTGTAGCATGGTGTCAGTGAACTATAATTGCCAAGTACCTAAAACGTCATTGTCACGGACATCCTCTGCAGCTCCACGAACACCTGGCAATGTGGAAACAATATTACGCGCATGTGTACGTCCAAGTGCAGGGGGATTCTTGCTCCACTTGAAACATTTATTCTTCCCGTAGAAATAGTTGGAATCACAAGTGGGCACACAATCTTCTTCCTCGCTGACATCAGTTTCATCTCAAGATGATACGTCACCGGGTTCCACTACGCCATCTGAGATATCCGAGGAAGATGATAACTCATTGTCACTTATATCGCTGAGAGTTTGGTCATCCAGTAGACGCTGTATTTCTTCGTCTGTCAAACGCTTCCTCCCAGCCATGGCACTGTAACTCCTGCAAATATTACAAACGTTTGGAGCAAAAAATGGGAGAAAGTTTCCTAGAAAATGTTCACCTTAATACGAAAACACTAACGTTAACGCCCTGGTGGGGTCTCACACACCCCGGACTGCTCCCAACTGACAGAACGTTTAGAATGAATTCAGTGTTATGGCGCGCACAGAGTCATCTACAGACCATTAGAGAATACCAAAACCGCCAGCGCCATCTGTTGCCTACATATAGAGGTACGTGCCGAGAAGAAAGTCCTGGGGTCTGTCAGACCTCACTAGACCAGTTACGGGTTAATATCCGCAATGTGTGACCCTGGCAACGGTATGCCTCACCCTCATGTCGCTTACAACGCGGAAAGAGGTATTTACTAACTTGATCGCTTTATTCCGCCATCATAACATCCACTTGAACACAGCCGATTATGTGCATCACACTGCAATCCTAAGGTTTGCAACGTTTTTAACTCCCTAAGTAAAAAGGCTACAAAACTCGTTCTCTGGCAAAACATCTGAATATACTATGTTCATGACGCCGCAGAATGAGTAACCTCTCTTACATGTGTGTATCCAAATAAACATTCTTTTGACATGGCATTTTATAAGTTAACGATAGAAACTCCATAGTTATTTCTTTTGCCACACAGTTTAATATTGTTTTAAACTAGCAGGAGTTGTGTAGAACGACAACTAATTAGTCGTAGGTCTTTTTTCCTTCTCGGAGGAGAACTGATTCCAAATACGAATGACTTGCCATGTTTTTGTGCATCGAATTCTGCCGTTAGAATAAATTACGTGAATCTAAAGTTAATTCTTTGGTATCGCTTGCATCAGTTTTATTAAAATCATTGCTCTCATCCGGGCTCTATAAGTTGATTCTGAGAAAATGTTCCCTGTGAGTGACGACCCGCTTGTGCTGTTGTGCAGCTCCACTAGACAACAGGAACAGGTGTTGCAGAATGAGATTTACGACAAGTGAACAGAATGGGAGAATTACAACTAACGTATACAAGAGATAGCAGTAAGAGGTAGAGTCTTACTTGGTTCTTATCATTTGATGGCCAACCCTTCCGTTTCATAAATTAGCGTTGTTTTCTTTTCTGACTTGCAGACTGAAATAGCTTAAAATGTATGAAATCAGGCATCAGTATTAGTTACTAGCTGAGAAATCTGGTGTCGGCTCAGTATTTATGAGTGTGCCAGACACTTCATATGTGTTGATTTACTTTTGGCTTATAACGCTTTTTTATATACAACGCATGAAATAGTGTCACTGGGGATATGGCGAAGAGCTTGCTCAAATACTTGGTAGTGATCATTCATAAGCAGCATCAACCACTGGAATGCCGTCCATACAATGTAGAGATGTGTGTAAACTGCAACATGATTTTACTATTACATCAGCAAAATCGACTGATGTCAGAAGACTTGCTATGATGAGTAACGGTGAGTAACTAAGCTATTATACGTGCAATAACGTCAGCTGCCCTCACTTGTTTGTCTGCTCACATGCAGTGGCATGTGCAGTGTCTCTGCCGAGCAATATGTGCTGATGGGCATGGGCAGGTGCACGCATGCAAACATTGGGCTACTGAGGTAGTTAAACACAATACAAAGTGTACATTATTCAACTAATTTAATAATTTTTTAATGATGTTTATGCTCCTTCACATAAAAAATACACGCTCCATTTACTAGTTCAAGGTCTTAGGGGTCGATTTTTTGTACCTTCCAAAGTAGCCTAACTTCTTCCCAAGGGTTCAGCTACCTGGATAAAAAATTTCATCGAAATCGGTCCAACGCTTTAGTAGCGAAAACAAAACGGAGTACGAATTTAGAATATCAGTATGGATAAAACTTTAAATTACGATACCTTTTCTCCCATGATGCGATTCTGATGACATGAAACCTGTATGTTGCTCCTAGATACGCTCAAGTTACCTTTGGAAACACCACGGAAATTCATCTAGAACCTTTGGAGATTAGCGCATTCTCACAGACAAACAGATAGAGACCACTGTTATGCAGTTTTGTTGTTAGTATACGTTTACCAAATCAGTCAATTTGCAGATGTAATTTAATTCATTGTCCGCCAATTAGTTTTATAAGAAATTTTCAATCCAGGACCAAATACCAAATTTTAGCCACAATACAGGGTTATTACAAATGATTGAAGCGATTTCACAGCTCTACAATACCTTTATTATTTGAGATATTTTCACAATGCTTTGCACACACATAAAAAAACTCAAAAAGTTTTTTTAGGCATTCACAAATGTTCGATATGTGCCCCTTTAGAGATTCGGCAGACATCAAGCCGATAATCAAGTTCCTCCCACACTCGGCGCAGCATGTCCCCATCAATGAGTTCGAAAGCATTGTTGATGCGAGCTCGCAGTTCTGGCACGTTTCTTGGTAGAGGAGGTTTAAACACTGAATCTTTCACATCACTATGCGTGAAACTTGCCCGCACGCGTTCAACCGTTTCTTCGCTCACTGCAGGCCGACCCGTTGATTTCCCCTTACAGAGGCATCCAGAAGCTTTAAACTGCGCATACCATCGCCAAATGGAGTTAGCAGTTGGTGATTCTTTGTTGAACTTCGTCCTGAAGTGTCGTTGCACTGTTATGACTGACTGATGTGAGTGCATTTCAAGCACGACAAAGCTTTCTCGGCTCCTGTCGCCATTTTGTCTCACTGCGCTCTCGAGCGCTCTGGCGGCAGAAACCTGAAGTGCGGCTTCTGCCGAACAAAACTTTATGAGTTTTTCTATGTATCTGTAGTGTGTCGTGACCATATGTCAATGAAGGGAGCTACAGTGAATTTATGAAATCGCTTCAATCATTTGTAATAGCCCTGTACTTGTACAGGATGGCCAGAAACAGTATGAAAATCTCGTACGGGCGTTGCAGGGTAGGTTGTGCTGAGAACTAGTTATTAAGAAAAAAACTCATTGCTTTGCGCCGTTTCCCAGCGAACTAGGAGTGAAGTTAGCCAATATGTCCGCTGCGGGCGCGAATTCAAGCGTCCCACCAGATTCAGTTAGTGTAAACTGTTCTCATTGCGAGGCTGGTCAGCCTCGGGTTCGAACCTTACTGCCGTTACATGTCCAGCTTTTGTATCGCTCCGTTGTTCCGTTTCAAGAAATCAAACTCAGAGCACGTTTGGTGACACCGTCTCTGACAAGCCGCTTAAATTTGCGAGTACTAAGGCTCCACTGGATTACTGCAAATGTAATTAGCTCGGAAACGGTGCAGTGTATGTAATTATTTCCTTAACAATTATTTCTCAGCACACCTGACACTGAAACAGTCCTTACAACCTTTTCAAACTGTTTCTCGTCACCCTGTATAGGCTGCTGTATTGGACCACTTCAGTCATGCATTCGCTGGTCATCTGCTTCTATAGGTTTTCTTGCCAGTATCCTTTTATTCAATATGATCTTTTTTGTCGTTCTTTGTCTGTAAATACCGTTTTTATTGTTTGTCGCTTGCTATTTTTGGTTTAGATATTGTTTTATGTTCTCCAGTTTCTTTAAATTTTCTATTTCGTTTTGCAAATCGTCCAGGGTCACTGGTAGCTCTTTCATATCCTCACTGATTTCCTTTGTTCATCCTACTTGTTGCGTCAGGTACCAAAGTTTCTCTAAAGTTTTTCTTGGTAATCTGGTTTGTGTTGTCTTTATAATGTACACCACTTATTTTGAGACTATCCGCCACTGTCTATCCTTTAGATATTTCTTATTTATGCACGTTGCTGTTATTCTTTTCTCTGTTTTTACGATTTTGGCCATTCAGTTTTCCTGAATGACGCTGAAAAGAGTTTCACTTCCGTATGTCACTGCTGGTGGAAGCATTGTCTTTTAATGTTTTAATTTTATTTTGATTGATCAACAGTTTTATTGTGTGCATATCACTTCAATTTTTCAGCTTTTATCATATTCTTAGTTATATTTTTATACTATAATTACTCCGAGGTATTTAAATTGTTTTACTATTTTTACTTTTCTGTTATTTACTGTTATGTGGTTGATTACTAGCGGATCTGCTACTATTATCGCAGTCCTTTCGAATGATAGCTGGAGTATGTTTCCTTTGATTTA
Organism: Schistocerca serialis cubense; assembly: GCF_023864345.2. Taxonomy (NCBI): domain Eukaryota; kingdom Metazoa; phylum Arthropoda; class Insecta; order Orthoptera; family Acrididae; genus Schistocerca; species Schistocerca serialis. The sequence continues at coordinate 704,259,821 of NC_064643.1, read as the reverse complement.
CGTCTATGGTCACAACTTTTTCATTTGAAACATTACCTGTTTCGATCTTTAATGACCATCATCAGATCTGCAGCAAAAATGGGACAAATATAAATACACTCGCAAACTGTATGCAGCTTAAGAACAATACATAGAGCATATTGAAAAGTAGTGCGCTTTAGATGTAAAGAGGCAGTCAAAGAAATGAATAAAGAAGGAACAAGATCCTTCTAGAGTCATGCACAAAACGTATGAAAACAAAGTAAATATGTGATATACTCAATACTTGGAGAACTTGCGAACACACTATAAATAACAGAGGCGTGGAGTGACTAGGGTAAAACATTGTCAAATAAAGCGAAGTAGGCATTGGGCACAAAATCGTTCTGCCAGTTATGGAATTTTATCGTTCTTTGCTTGCAACGAAGTACCGCAGGGTACGAGGGGCCCTCTACCGGTCACGTTCCTCCAACCACTTCCCGCCTGTGCGGAATTCTAGGGTTAGCGCTAACAGATGGCGCTGATTATGTGCAGAACTATATATCCTTTCATTTATGACTCCTTTAGCGATTTGTTTTATGATGTTTATATTACCCGGTGCAATATCAACGGTGTTCAATATTTATGTTATTGCCCAGAATATTGGCCCTAGAGCATATGTCAACCACTGTTTTTAACTCCTCGTCTTTTTAACAATATTACTTTTGTCGCGTTCTTTTTATTGCTTTTTACTACTGTAACACTTATTATACTTTATAAGCTTATTACAGATTTTAACTATTGTATCCCCCACTTTCATTTTCGCTGTTTCAATTAATTATTGAAAAATAGTGTATGCTGACATTAGCGCCATCTGGTAAACTAACTACACAAACATCTGGTGGCTACTGTATGGCAGCTAGTTTTAAACAGTAGTTTTACTGACAACATGACTTGTGCAAGTGAAGTGATTTGTATGTACTTGACGACACTGGTGCTGATTCCGCATTTAATAGTTGACTATGCCACTATGGCTGCAGTGCATTAGGACTTTGATTTTATGAGACAGGTATGCCTCTTTACATCTAAAGCGCACAAATGTAAATTTTGTCAGCATTACTTTTCAATATGCTCTATGTATTGTTCTTAGGCTGTATACAGTTTGCGAGTGTATTTATATTTGTCCCATCTTTGCTGCAGATCTGATGATGGTCATTAAAGACCGAAACCGGCAATGTGTCAAACTGAAAAAATTGTGACCATAGACGGAAATCAAAGGAAACGTATTACATATACGGGTCACTGTGTTTTTTCGCGACGATGTCGCAGCTTGTGATAGCTGGAGTCCTATTTTTTGTTCTATATTTTGGAGGCTTGTCATACGATTTCTGGCTTCTTGAATGTCATTAGCAAGTAACTGTAAGACATCTGCAAATCCCAAGCAATTTCAGTTTATTTGGTCTTTCTGGGCTCCTATTCCCATGTTTGTAAGATTTTCTTTGAGCAGTTCCCTCATCACATACTCCTGAGCACAGCTGAAAATTACTGGCTTTTGTCAATGTTTTTATAGAAACTGCGTCAAAGGGGAATATTATTTTACACTAAACCATGTTGAACCTTCATACTATGCGTCTGACGCTACCCCTGCGTGCGGTTAGGTCTTATGGGACCAAACCGCTGAGGTCATCGGTCCCTAAGCCTACACACTGCTTAATCTACCTTGAACTAACTTACGCTATGGACAACACACACGCCCATGCCCGAGGGAGGACTCGAACCTCCGACGGCGGAGCCGCACGGACCGTGACAACGTGCCTGAAACCTCGCGGCTACCCTGCGCGGCTGCCCTGCCTTAACTGCAGCGTTTTGGCACTAAAACTCAGTCCTGTCTCGCTACATGCTGACACGCGTGCATTACAGGAGATCTTTTGAGAAGTTAATGACACAGAAAAACGCTTTAGCTAGTTATAATGAGGTTCTTATCAGTACAAAATATTGATTCCCTAGTCACAAATAATACTTTGAGGTACTTCATTTTTAAATTTTTTTATTTTAATGCCTGCATAACTTTACACGCAGATCTCTCCCTGCAAAGGAAAATCGGAGAAAAACGGTGCAATCACAGCCAGATTCCTTACATACTGCAGAATAGCAACCCGGAACCTTTTCTGTGATGTGGCCCTGAGAGAAAATAACTTCTGCGAAATGGCTACAGTCGTTAGAATCCGCAGAAAATTTTAACGACTTCTACCTATTCCAAGAGGAAAACCTGTTTCTTTTTATCGGTTCTCGCCTACGTAGAATGGGGAACTTCTGAGAAAGTAAGACAGCTTGTGATTTCTGTGTTCCAGCAGTTAGAAATCAGGAGCTGCTTTTTTCAGTAGTCGAGTCGACGTCGAATCAATATTGAGAAACAGTTACGTCGAATCGTTACTGAGAAACAATCATTCCGAGATCATACAACTCCCAGACGCAGCTGTCTCACGCATTCTTCATGTTCGAACATCATATGGCTCATTTGAAAGAAGCCGACGGATACTGCTTTGCCCCAGGTACTTATCGCATAAAGTCTCGTTGCAATTTTTGTTGCTAACTACCTTGGATAGAGACTCGTATTGATCCCCGCGATGAAGTGTCAGTGTTTTAACACGACGCGAACAACATTTTTGGGGCAGGAGCGTTGTATCATCCTATGGTAGCAGGACATCGAAACCCACCTGCCCCTTCTGTTACCACGGCCGAACTCTCACGGGTGCTACGATCATCTGATCTTCTGGCTGACCTCGAACACTTCCCCCAGCACTGTCTCCTGTATAGAGTTCAGACTTGCTTTGCAGAGTAACCGCATGCTGCCCACCATTCTGTAACCTCCACTTGTTAAGAAATTTACTTATACTCTCCGTTGCCGGCCGGTGTAGCCGAACGGTTCTAGGCCCTTCAGTTTGGAACCGCGCGACCGCTACGGTCGCAGGTTCGAATCCTGCCTCAGCCATGGATGTGTGTTGTAGAAGTTACATTATTATGGGCACTTTCACAGTTTTTAAACAATATCCTCAGAGAATTCTACACTTTCGAAACCACATACACAATAAAAAATGCACATGAGTTAACAACACTCATCAAAGATGTAAAAAATCCCTGGAGAAGCTAGATTTGCCTTATTTGACATTATCAACCTGTTGACAAATATACCCATTAAAGAGACAAGTGAAATTATTAGAAAAAACCTCATTACACACAAAAAACTAACCATGCCAGAGATTACAGAGTTGGTAGATCTACTTGAACTAGTACTGCCCCACAACTACTTTTCATTTAATAATAAAATCTATCAACAGAAAGAAGGCTTATCTATGGGTAACTGCATGTCAAGTTTTCCTAGCTGTCATTTTCATCAACCACTTAGAGAATAGGTTCTTCAAAGGAGAAAATAAACTTGTTCAAAAATTGTGTATTACAAGAGATATGTAGATTATATACTACTCTTATTTGATGGCACTAAAGATGAACTTGAAGAACTCCTCACATCATTCAACTCACTCCACAATAAAATAAAGTTCACAATAGAGCATGAAACAAATCTGTCCATAAATTTCTTAGACCTCACAATTGTGAATGAACAACAAGAACGTAACTTTTACATTTACCGAAAATCAAATTACACTGACACCTCAGTACATGAATCTTCATACCAACCGAAGACACATAAGTATGCTGCATTTAAATGGCTCTGAGCACTATGGGACTTAACTACTGCGGTCATCAGTCCCCTAGAACTTAGAACTACTTAAACCTAACTAACATAAGGACATCACACACATCCATGCCCGAGGCAGGATTCGAACCTGCGACCGTAGCAGTCGCGTGGTTCCGGACTGCGCGCCTAGAACCGCTAGACCACCGCGGCCGGCTGCTGCATTTAGATCAATGTTGACCAGGGCACATACATTACCTTTAAAACCCAACGCACTAACACGAGAAATAGATACTATCAAAACAGTTGCAGTAAATAATGGTTACTGTGTAAAATCAATTGATAAACTATCTAGAAAAATTCAGACCAACATCACTCACAAAAACACTGAAAAGAAAACTACCGACACAAAACAAATCTTCACAAGCATTCCATACTTAGGCACAGTATCACAAAAAATAGCTAACTTATTTAAAAAAATATTATAATACGTTTCTCCACAAACAGAAAACTTGGATACCACTTACCTCACACAGTGAACACAAACAAGCCAATAACACAACACAGTGGAATATATAAATTACAATGTAACAGTTGCCCTGCATTTTACATAGGAAAAACTGGATGAACCTACCACACACGGTGTAAAGAACATACCGACACCTTTCGACTAAACCACTTTGAAAAATGTACAATAGCTAGCGACATGTATATTAGTAAACACAGACTTGACGACATCCACAACAGCCTAACTGTACTTCACACATTCTACGGATCGGAGCGTGGAATGTCAGATCCCTTAATCGGGCAGGTAAGTTAGAAAATTCAAAAAGGGAAATGGATAGGTTAAAGTTAGATATAGTGAGAATTAGTGAAGTTCGGTGGCAGGAGGAACAGGCAAATACAGGGTTATAAATACAAAATCAAATAGGGGTAATGCAGGAGTAGGTTTAATAATGAATAAAAAAAAATTGGAATGCGGGTAAGCTACTACAAACAGCATAGTGAACGTATTATAGTGGCCAAGATAGACACGAAGCCCATGCCTACTACAGTAGTACAAGTTTATATGCCAACTAGCTCTGCAGATGATGAAGAAATTGAAGAAATGTATGATGAGATAAAAGATATTATTCAGGTAGTGAAGGGGGACGAAAATTTAATAGTCATGGGTGACTGGAATTCGAGAGTAGGAAAAGGAAGAGAAGGAAACATAGTAGGTGAATATGGATTGGGGCCAAGAAATGAAAGAGGAAGCCGTCTGTTAGAATTTTGCACAGAGCATAACTTAATCATAGCTAACACTTGGTTCAAGAATCATAAAAGAAGGTTGTATACATGGAAGAGTCCTGGAGATACTAAAAGGTAGCTTATATAATGGTAACACAGAGATTTAGGAACTAGGTTTTAAATTGTAGGACATTTCCAGGGGCAGATGTGGACTCGGACCACAATTTATTGGTTATGAACTGTAGATTAAAACTGAAGAAATTGCAAAAAGGTGGGAATTTAAGGAGATGGAACCTGGATAAACTGACTAAACCAGAGGTTGTACAGAGTTTCAGGGAGAGCATGAGGGAACAATTGACAGGAATGGGGGAAAGAAATACAGTAGAAGACGAATGGGTAGCTCTGAGGGATGAAGTAGTGAAGGCAAAAGAGGATCAAGTACGTAAAAAGACGAGGGCTAGCACAAATCCTTGGGTAACAGAAGAAATATTGAATTTAATTGATGAAAGGAGAATAATATAAAAACGCAGTAAATGAAGCAGGCAAAAAGGAATACAAACATCTCAAAAATGAGATCGACAGGAAGTGCAAAATGGCTAAGCAGGCACGGCTAGAGGACAAATGTAAGGATGCGGAGGCTTATCTCACTAGGGGTAAGATAGATACAGCCTACAGGAAAATAAAAGAGACCTTTGGAGAAAAGAGAGCCGCTTGTATGAATATCAAGAGCTCAGATGGAAACCCAGTTCTAAGCAAAGAGGGGAAAGCAGAAAGGTGGAAGGAGTATATAGAGGGTCTATACAAGGGCGATGTACTTGAGGACAATATTATGGAAATGGAAGAGGATTTAGATGATGATGAAATGGGAGTTATGATACTGCGTGAAGAGTTAGAGCACTGAAAGACCTGAGTCGAAACAAGGCCCCGGGAGTAGACAACATTCCATTAGAACTACTGACGGCCTTGGGAGAGCCAGTCCTAACAAAACTCTACCATCTGGTGAGCAAGATGTATGAGACAGGCAAAATACCCTCAGACTTCAAAAAGAATATAATAATTCCAATCCCAAAGAAAGCAGGTGCTGAGAGATGTGAAAATTGCCGAACTATTAGTTCAATAACTCACAGCTGCAAAATACTAACACGAATTATTTACAGACGAATGGAAAAACTGGTAGAAGCCGACCTTGGGGAAGATCAGTTTGGATTCCGTAGAAATGCTGGAACACGTGAGGCAATACTGACCTTACGACTTATCTTAGAAGAAAGTTTAAGGAAAGGCAAACCTACGTTTCTAGCATTTGTAGACTTAGAGAAAGCTGTTGACAATGTTGACTCGAATACTCTCTTTCAAAGTCTAAAGGTGGCAGGGGTAAAATACAGGGAGCGAAAGGCTATTTACAATTTGTACAGAAACCAGATGGCAGATATAAGAGTCGAGGGGCATGAAAGGGAAGCAGTGGTTGGGAAGGAAGTGAGACAGGGTTGTAGCCTCTCCCCAATGTTATTCAATCTGTATATTGAGCAAGCAGTAAAGGAAACAAAAGAAAAATTTGGAATAGGTATTAAAATCCATGGAGAAGAAATAAAAACTTTGAGGTTCGCCGATGACATTGTAATTCTGTCAGAGACCGCAAAGGACTTAGAAGAGCAGTTGAATGGAATGGGCTGTGTCTTGAAAGAAGGATATAAAATGAACATCAACAAAAGCAAAACGGGGATAATGGAATGTAGTCGAATTAAGTCGGGTGATGCTGAGGGAATTAGATTAGGAAATGAGGCACTTAAAGTAGTAAAGGAGTTTTGCTATTTGGCGAGCAAAATAACTGATGATGGTCGAAGTAGAGAGGATATAAAATGTAGACTGGCAATGGCAAGGAAAGCGTTTCTGAAGAAGAGAAATTTGTTAACATCGAATATAGATTTAAGTGTCAGGAAGTCGTTTCTGAGAGTATTTGTATGGAGTGTAGCCATGTATGGAAGTGAAACATGGACAATAAATAGTTTGGACCAGAAGAGAATAGAAGCTTTCGAAATGTGGTGCTACAGAAGAATGCTGAAGATTAGGTGGGTAGATCACGTAACTAATGAGGAGGTATTGAATAGGATTGGGGAGAAGAGAAGTTTATGGCACAACTTGATTAGAAGAAGGGAGAGGTTGGTAGGACATGTCCTGAGGCATCAGGGGATCACAAATTTAGCATTGGAGGGCAGCTTGGAGGGTAAAAACCGTAGAGGGAGACCAAGAGATGAATACACTAAGCAGATTCAGAAGGATGTAGGTTGCAGTAGGTACTGGGAGATGACGGAGCTTGCACAGGATAGATTAGCATGGAGAGCTGCACCAAATCAGTCTCAGGACTGGAGACCACAACAACAACAACAAAAGTTTATTTTTTCCTGAGAAATCGAATCTACAATAGTACAAACATCTGACAACCTACAACATGGTGCCCAATTATTATTTTAATAATACCTGTGTACTAGCAATACCATATCATATTATATTCTGTGAAACAAGAAAATCGATTATATTTAGAAGTAGAACATCTGTATGATCGAAAATCTTTGGCATGTTTACGTTCTGCTACTACAATGTGCGAAAAAGTGTGTGACTATGTATATATCCCAATAAGTACTGGAAAATTAAAGAGGTGTATTGTGTATACCAACTGCGCAACAGAAGCAGACATCATACAATGTTAAACTGTTATTTAGTTTCATATTATTAACGCTGTTAAACTTATATCTATAATATACCATGTTGTAACACAAAAATGTAATATCAACAGGCAAACAACTAAAAAATCCTGATGTAAATCACTAAAAAGCACCTGAAAATGAGCCTTCAGGGCTCGAAATGCATAGTGCAGTAAATAAACGCAACCTGTGACTAACGCGGTTTGTTCTTCATTTAAGAATTTGTATTCGCAGCCACACTTTTGTAAAAGCTGCTCTTGGCATTGTGAAAGATCGTACGCCAAATTTTTTTCGGAGTCATCAGTCTTCTGATTGGTTAGATACGACCCACCACGAATTCGTCTCCTATGCAAACCTTTTCATCTCAGAATAGCATCTGTGGCCTAGGTCCTGAATTATTTGCTGGATGTGCTCCGATCTCTGGTTTCCTCTTCACTTTTTACCCTCCACGGTTCTTTATAGTCCCATGGAAGCTATTCCTTCCTTCGTATCAGGTCTTCTTTCAGCATTTTCTATATATTCTTTTCCTCACGCATTTTCCTGAGAAACTCCTCATTGCATACTGTAGCAGCCCACCTAATTTTCAACACGCTTCTTTAGCACTATATCTGAAATGCTTCGATTCTCTTCTTTTGCGGTTTGCCCACAGTCCATGTTTCTGTACCGTAAAAAGCTGTGCTCTAATCGTACATTCTCAGAAATTTCTTCCTCAAATTAAGTTCTTTGTTTTTTACTAGTAGACATCTCTGGACCAGATATGCCCTTTTTGCCATAGCTAGTCTGGTTTTGAGGTCCTCCTCGCCCTGTCTGGCATGGTTTATTTTGCCGCCTATTTAGCAGATTTAATTAATGCCCCTACTTCTTGATCATCAATCCTGATGTTAAGTTTATCGCAGGTCCCATTTCTACTACTTCTCATTACTTTCGTCTTTCTTTGATCTACTCTCAGTCTAAATTCTGTACTCATTAGATCGTTCATTCCGTTCTAAAGATCCTATAATTCTTATTCAATTTCACTGAGGACAGCTATGTCATCAGCGAGTCTTATCATTGATATTCATTTGCCGTGAATTTTAAATCACTCCTGCACCTTTCTTTTATTTCTGTCAGTGCTTCATTCATGTATAGATGGGACTGTAGGGGGAAAGGGCGTGGACAGACTACATTCCTGTCTTACATCATTTCTTAGCTCAGCACTTCAATCATGGTTTTACGCTCCTATTGTGTGCTCTTAGCTCTTGTACGTATTGTATATCGCCTGTCATTCCCTATAGCTTATTCCAGTTATTCTCAGATTTCGAACATCTTGCCCCAGTCTACACAGTCGAGTGCTTTTTTCAGGTCGACAACTCCTATGAATGTATCTTGATTTTTCATTATCTTGCTTATTTTTCATTATCTTGCTTCCATTATCAACCGCAACGCCGGAATTTCCTCTGTGGTGCCTTTACATTTCCCAAATCCAATCTGACCGTTATCCAACTGTAACGTTACGAGTATATATATATATATATATATATATATATATATATATATATATATATATATATATATATATATATATATGTGTGTGTGTGTGTGTGTGTGTGTGTGTGAATTCATGCGGGACCAATCTGCTGGCGTCATCGGTCCCTAGACTTACACACTACTTAAACAAATTTATGCTAAGAAAGACACCCACCCCCATGCCCGAAGGAGGACTCGAACTTCCGGCGGGAGGGGCCGCGCAATCCGTGACATGGCGCCTCAAACCACACGACCACTCCGGGCTTCTACGAGCATGTGTGTGAATTATTTGGCCATCTAGGCCTAATATGAGGAGAGATGAGTCCATTGCACGGCTGAATGCTAGCAGGCCTATGGCACTGGGATCATCGCGTCCAGCCTGGCTAGTTCATTGTTTGCAGCCAACCAGGTGCTGAGTTGAGCAGAGTCACAGGGAACTGGTAAATACCAATGCTGGGAATTGGGACTGTTGTTACTTTCAGGGCCTTTCTGCAGGAGATGCAACAAGAAATGGCGGAGTCAGACAATCTTAAGGACGGCTAAGTTACAGCTCTTACAGACTCGAGAGTTACTCACATCAAATGTTAATGGAAATCATAATACATTTGTGATCCCTGAAAAATGAGGCACATTCAGTGACACAACATTAGTTTCAAGACCTTTCGGACTACAGAAGTTAATATTTCACAGGGAATAAACATTTTTACAATGGACCTCTGAATTAACAACTATTAATCGCTTCATGCGATTTCAACAAACGATATCTCAGATGATAGCGTTCCACTACAGCCATCATCTCTGAAAGCTATGTAGCTGCATCTGTATTATTTCTTGACTAATTATGTCTTTTACATCTTCTTTATTATGCAAATGTCTGTCACAACCTTGTATCTGCCACAATCAAACAGCAATTGAATACAGCGTAAATATCTCATATTTTGTTATACTTGTGTCTTTATTTACTGAAAATTTTACTATTTTCCCAGTAACGTTCTTGAAACTGTTGGTTGAAAGTGCTATTAAAAATCTGTGCTAGTTTAGGACTTATCAGACACTACATCTGAACAGAGAACCAACAGACGTTTCTGTCAAGCAGGATTAAGTAACTGTTCAAACAATATGTAAGGACAATCTGTTATCATTTATCGTGAGTGCACTTGCGCAAGAATACTAGCATATTTATTTATGAACAAACCTTTCTTTGTAATCATTGTACGTGGTTTTAATGCGACATAATATTTATAAAACTTCTTTTAATTAAAATTTTTTGTAATATATTAATTTAGTGTGGGAAAGTGGTCAAGATGAATCAAATCACAACAGTAATACGTAAGGAAGACGTATTTTTGTTGGGGACAGCCTTCAGCCAGTGGAAACGCGGGCCGTACCGGAATAGAATGGGAGTCAAGTGAAGACTGGAACTTTTGGAGTGAAAAGCTCAAGCGAGCGATTCTGAACACTTTATGTCGAGCGCTGGGAGAATGGAGACCTGCTTATGGTAACTGGGGTGCTTCAGTCGTGTAGGTGATTGATTCTAGGTGGTGAACGTCCGCTACAATACTTTTGAAGGAACTTTAGAGAGGTCTGAATGCATTCCAGGGTGTGACTCTCATTTTTTCTGCTTGTACACTACTGACCATTAAAATTGTTACACCAAGAAGCAATGCAGATAATGAACGGGTATTCATTCGACAAATATATTATACTAGAACTGATATGTGATTACATTTTCAAGCAATTTGGGTGCATAGATCATGAGAAATCAGTACCCAGAACAACCACCTCTGCCCGTAATAACGGCCTTGAGACGCCTGGGCATTGAGTCAAAAAGAGCTTGGATGCAGAGTACAGGTACAGCTGCTCAAGCAGCTTCAACACGATACCACAGTTCATCAAGAGTAGTGACGCGTATTGTGACGAGCCAGCTGCTCGACCACCATTGACCGGACGTTTTCAGTTGGTGAGAGATCTGGAGAATGTGCTGGACAGGGCAGCAGTCGAACATTTTCTGTATCCAGAAAGGCCCGTACAGGACCTGCAACATGCGGTCGTGCATTATCCTGCTGAAATATAGGGTTTCGCAGGGATCGAGTAAAGGGTAGAGCCACGGGTTGTAACACATCTGAGATGTAACGCCCACTGTTCAACGTGCCGTCAATGCGAACAAGACATGACCGAGACTTGTAAGCAATGGCACCCCATGCCATCACGCCGGGTGATACGCCAGTATGGCGATGACAAATACACGCTTCCAATGTGCGTTCAACGCGATGTCGCCAAACATGGATGCGACCATCATGATGCTGTAAACAGAACCTGGAGTCATCCGAAAAAATGACGTTTTGCATTCCTGCAGCCAGGTTCGTCGTTGAGTACACCATGGCAGGTGCTCCTGTATGTGATGCAGCGTCAAGGATAACCGCAGACATGGTCTCCGAGCTGATAGTTCATGCTGCTGCAAACGTCGTCGAACTGTTCGTGCAGATGGTTGTTGTCCTGCAAACGTCCCCATCTGTTGACTCAGGGATCGAGACGTGGCTGCACGATCCGTTACAGCCATGCAGATAAGATGCCTGTCATCTCGACTGCTAGTGATACGAGGCCGTTGGGATCCAGCTCGGCGTTCCGTATTACCCTCCTGAACCCACCGATTCCATATTCTGCTAACAGTCATCGGATCTCGACCAACGCGAGCAGCACTGTCACGATACGATAAACCGCAATCGCGATAGGCTACAATCCGACCTTTATCAAAGTGATGGTACGCATTTCTCCTCCTTACACGTGGCATCACAACAACGTTTCATCAGGCATCGCCGGCCAACTGCTGTTTGTGTATGAGAAATCGGTTGGAAACTTTCCTCATGTCAGCACGTTGTAGGTGTCGCCACCGGCGCCAACCTTGTATGAATGCTCTGAAAAGCTAATCATTTGCATATCACAACATCTTCTTCCTGTCGGTTAAATGACTCTGAGCACTACGTGACTTAACATCTGAGGTCATCAGTCCCCTAGAACTTAGAACTACTTAAACCTAACTAACCTAAGGACATCACACACATCCATGCCAGAGGCAGGATGTGAACCTGCGACCGTAGCGGTGGCGCGGTTCCAGATTGAAGCGCCTAGAACCGCTTGGCTACAACGGCCGGCTCGCATATCTGTGATGATTATTTAGTTTGGGGATGTTTCTGCCTTTCATAAGGATATTTTCTGCCTGTATTTCAACTGAATATTGTAGAATCAATTCCCGTTTATCTGAGCGATCCTTTCTTGAATAAACATTAATTAACGTAATTCTCTGTCGACAACTTCAACTACGGACATTAGAATAGAATCTCTGTTATTAAATAATTCGTTTGACTTTTTTTGTATTTCTGCGTGTTTCATTAACTCGCAATTTTAGCCATTGCATACACTATTTCACTGCGGGATCACAGCTACCGGTTATTACTTGCAGCGAATTAGCTGCGGGGCATGAGAGCAAATGTGCATGGCTCCATTTATTCCTTTAAAGAGACCTGTACATAGCCCAAGTACCTGAAGTACATGTTCGTGTGGGATGCTCATTGAAAGAGCAACTACTCAGCACTAACTGTTAATTACCATTGCACAAAACTTCCTCAATCTTCTTTTCCATTCTTTTGTTTGTTGTAGTTGTCAGCATCTTGGATGAATGTGCTGCTAAGCTGATTGTGCAACAATGCTAGCACTTTTCGGCACCTGCAGTCTTCGAAATTGTGTGGATGATATTTTTCCGAAAGTCAGATGATATATCTCCAGACGCATACATTCTATGCACTAACACGAATGCTTGTTTTGTTGACACCTCCCCAATGATTTTAGAAATTCTAATGGAACGTTATCTGTCCGTTGCAGAGTTCTTTCAAATTCTGATTCTATTACGGGACCCCCTAACTCTTCTATATCAACTCCCCTGACTGAGGTCTTCAGTATACTCTTTCCACCTATCTGCTCTCTCCTTTGCATTTAACAGTGGAATTCCCATACCACTCTTAATGTTACCACCCTTGCTTTTAATTTCATCGAAGGTTGTTTTGACTTTCCTATATGCTGTTTCAGTATTCCCTGCAATCATTTATTTTTCAATTTCTTCACATTTTTCATGGAGTCATTCCGCCTTAGCTTCCCTGCACTTCCTATTTATTTCATTTCTAAGTGACTTGTATTTCTGTATCCTTGACTTTACCTGAAATTTTTCTACTTTCTTCTTTCATCGGCCAACTGAATTATTTCTGAAATTTCCTGGCAGATTAAAACTGTGTGCCCGACCGAGACTCGAACTCGGGACCTTTGCCTTTCGCGGGCAAGTGCTCTACCAACTGAGCTACCGAAGCACGACTCACGCCCGGTACTCACAGCTTTACTTCTGCCAGTACCTCGTCTCCTACCTTCCAAACTTTACAGAAGCTCTCCTGCGAACCTTGCAGAACTAGCACTCCTGAAATAAAGGATATTGCGGAGACATGGCTTAGCCACAGCCTGGGGGATGTTTCCAGAATGAGATTTTCACTCTGCAGCGGAGTGTGCGCTGATATGAAACTTCCTGGCAGATTAAAACTGTGTGCCCAACCGAGACTCGAACTCGGGACCTTTGCCTTTCGCGGGCAAGTGCTCTCCAACCGAGCTACCGAAGCACGACTCACGCGCGGTACTCACAGCTTTACTTCTGCCAGTACCTCGTCTCCTACCTTCCAAACTTTACAGAAGCTCTCCTGCGAACCTTGCAGAACTACGGACTTGCCCGCGAAAGGTAAGGGTCCCGAGTTCGAGTCTCGGTCGGTCACACAGTTTTAATCTGCCGGGAAGTTTCATATCAGCGCACACTCCGCTGCAGAGTGAAAATCTCATTCTGAATTATTTCTTTTACTCATGGTTTCTTCGCAATTACTTCATTCTACCTATGTCTTTCTTGGCAACTCTTGTGATTGCCCTTTTTAGAGATGTCCATTCCTCTTCAGCTAAACTGCCTGCTGAGCTATTCTCTATCGCAGTATCTATAGCATTCGTGAATTTCAAGCGTATCTCTTCATTCGTTATTAATTCTGTACAAATATGAATATTTAAATGATAACTTTTTCTTTGTTTGATGCAACCCATGTTAGCCTCCTCAGTTAATTGATTAATCAGTGTAGAACGCCCTGCAATTGGGGACGAATTTGATTGCTTTGCATGGTTAAAAATGCGACTGGAAATCGTGATTTTCCCGTGATACATGGTGAAGGCATGGTCCTGCCCTAAATTAAATTGAGTCACTCTCTACCAATAAAATAGCTATCAGGCCGCATGTCAAAGCCGATGGTAAATCTTTCCGGTTGTACGGTCGTGGTCCACTGAACTTTTCGTTCCTAATGTTTAGTCAGTCCTCAAAGGCGCTCCTGCTTCTGTTCAGTCTCATTTTTTTCTACAGCTCCGAAGAGGGTATAGAAAGGCTCTGAAGTTGGTCTAAAAGGAACTACTCTGATCAAGATAATGTTAAATGAATGGATACTAGAAATAAATATATGTGTTTCAAGTACGCAACTGCAAAGTAACACAGAAACTTTCTTCCTTGGTAAACCTGTAATATAAAAAGAGACTTAAAACTAATACTATGTCGACTTGTTAAATCAGACTTGATATCCTGCAGTTGACGCTCTCCAGTCCTGCGTGTGCTCAGTTGAAGAAAATCGTTTACGTCCAATGTACACTACCAGTAATAACTTATGGTCTCCACACATGACTATTAAATTATTTTATTGTTAGGAAACTCATAGCAGCTCAAATACGGATGGAAAGATCAAGATATATAAAAAAACTCAGAGAGAAAGCAGAATATATCAGACGTAAAACAAAGGTTGATGACATAATGGAAACAGTAAATACCTTTAAATGCCAATGGGCTGGTCATATCGTTCGAAGAAAGGACGGCAGATGATCAAAACAAATAACAGACTGGAGCTCAGTGTACCAAAAAATATCAAGGGTAAGACCATCGGGCAGCTGGATCCTGTTGACAATGGGGAGCTGTGGATCGATAGAAATCGAAGAACCCGATAGGATCCTACGTTACACGTCGACTCAAAGATGCCAACTTACTAAATGACCATGTTGACAGATGATATGATGATGATGATGATGATGATGTAGAACAACAATCGAAATTGATAACCGTGGGAATAGTTTTAGAAGAACTTACGAAACCTTGTGATATATGGAACTGTAGCTTTACAGAATCGACAAAGAAGTTTTTTCACAGTATTTACGTCCCACTCCAGCGTCTGTCTGTTGGCAGGGTTTAGCGCAACCAGCAGTACCTCTGAAGATGTTCAGCGCAGCTCTAGGTAAAACATTAGAAACGTTAAAGTTTCATGTAACGATACCATGCAATCTGGAAGATTTACCATTAGCTAAGATGTCAGACAGTTACAGGATCAGCGAAAAATGTGTGGAAAACTTGCACAGGCCGGGCACAGTGTCTTAGTGGAACGCAGTGACAAACTTCTTAACGAAAATTATTTAGTTGCACATTTCAACCTCATGGCACGCAAATGGTACCGCGACCAGTTCCGACTCCTAAGTAAACCATCCTCATACGATCTGTTTAAAAATATGGGATAGTAATAGAGTCAAACAAACTTCTATGTCCAGAAAAGTCAGGACAAGTCGGAACGGAGGGGGATGGACGCGAATGCAGCTTGTAGTTTTCTAAAATTACTCGAATACCTGCAACTGAAAGCAGAGGCGCCTCCCAGCGTTGAGAATTTCACGTCTCTCAAGCAGCGCTTAGACCATACGCTGTTCGTCAGTGAGTAAGCCACGTGCAGGAACGGGTTGCGTCCTTTGCCAGTGTCTGAGGTGAACGACGGGCGCTGCACCGAGCATCGTCTGAATCACACACGTGGGGAAAAAGGGCGTATCAAAAAGAATCATCCGATTTAAAAAAATCATTACCATTATTTTAATTGAGATATGTGTATAAACAACATACTGTGGGAAAGAGAAAATTCTCGAATTTTGCATGGTTTCCGCAACGTAGCAGCAGTTTGCGCCCACTTCAGTTCTAGTAAAAATGGGGTCTGCACAACATAAATCCCTTTGTGTTCTATGTTTTGCGCAGTGCGGGTCGATAATAACTGTTCAGCGTGACTTTCGCAAAAGGTGTAGTGTGGATCCTCCTACGGCACAGAGCATGAGACGATGGCATGAACAATTCCGAGAAATAGGTTGTTTGAGTAAAGGCAAATCGCCGGACCGTCCCCAAGTGGCTGACACAGACATCGAACGTATCCACTATAGTTTCACAAGGAGTCCGCAGAAATAGGTTCGCCGTGCAGCTCGACAGCTCAACATGCCCCCGATGTCCGTCTGGCTTGTGCTGAGTCGACGTTTACACATGAAACCTAACAAAATTCAGCTACTGCAGGCTCTCCGTGAAGGTGACAAACAACATCGTGTGCAGTTCTGTATCGATATGTGGAGGTAGACAGTTTTCTTCCACACTTAGTATTTAGTGAAGAGGCAACATTCCATTTAAATGAAAATATGAACCGTCATAATGTGAAAATATGGGCTACGGAAGTGGTACAACATGGGGGTGACTCTCCTAAATTTAAAGTGTTTTGTGCAGTTTCACGGGAAAAGGTGTATGGTCCATTTTTCTTTGACGAGAACACTGTTACAGGAAGCACATATCTCGAAGTCCTTGAGAACTTTCTTTTCCCACAGCTGGAGACTGATTCGAACGACTTCATTTACCAACAGGATGGGGCGCCGCCACACTGGCATCTGGAAGTGCGAGAATTTTTAAATCAAAGGAATACTGAACGATGGATCAGTCGCACTGGACAAAATGACTCAGCCTTACATTACTGGCCTCCAAGGTCACCGTACCTGACTGTATGTGATTATGTTTTGTGGGTGTATATAAAACACTCTGTTAGTGTGCCTCCGTTACCGACAACAATGAATAAACTGAGACACCACATAACAGCAGCTGTGGAAGCTGTAACTCAAGACATGCTCGCTTCATGTGGGAAAAGTTTTAGAAACGCATTGACATATGCTGTGCATCTGAAGAGGGCCGTATTGAACACCTATGAAAAGGTATGAAAAAAGCTTTTTGAGTTTCCTGTTCATCAAAAAACAAAATTCATTGTATACGTTTATTAGTTTCAGAAATATAGACATGCCAAACCGGATGAATCTTCTAGATACACTCTTGTACGACTGCCCTCACTGGAACATGTTTCGTAGTGACTCGTCAAGTGATAGGTTATCTTATTATGAAGTCAAAGAAGTGTAATCTCATCATGAATCTTTTTTACCTAAGGCTGATATAACTAATCAAAGAAATCATGTGTGGTAAACGCAATCAAACAGCTAAACGAGAGGTGAGTGGTGGGTTTCTTCGTGTTCTCCGTTCGTTACAGTGTGTGTAAAATTCTTAGCTATATATGTGTTGTGATTGCAAAAATGGACAAATCAAAAACTGTAGGTTAATACTGTAGTGCAATCAAGACAATAACACAAAAAGAAACGTCCGCTACTAGTGGGCACCGATATCTACAGTTGTATATTAAGAAAAAAATCAGTTATTCCATGTTTAAATATTCACATTATACTCTTCTCAATTAATATTGGATAATTTGATTTAAATTTCTGTAAAGTTACTTATATTATTTAAAATGCAAAACGCTAAATTAGTAAATATGTGTCAGCCATTAATATCGACGTAGTTGTAAACTCTTCTAATACGTCTGTTGTCCTTCGTTCTACACAGTTTTGGCGGGAATATGAAGTGCAATAGCCAGTCCTTAAGGAACTGCTACTTTACATGGGAAAAATGTGTTTTCGTAATAACGTAGAAAGTAGAAGTATCGTTTGCTAATGGATCAGTGTGTGAAAATGTTAGTGAATATAGTTGTTTGGAAGTTCAGAAACTTTATTTAATTTTATAGTCATTTAAAGCCCCCTGAATAACACATCCATTTCAGAAGTTAATGTTTCTTCACATTTTGAAATATGATCCAAGACCAGCATCAATTCCCAGAGAACGTAACGCGGCCCCCCAACGAAATAAAATAATTAACATTTTGTAAATCCAGACGTGGACGAGGGATCTGATGCAACTTTGCTTAAAGTTAATTATCAATTTCTGTTTCGAAGTCAGATCACTGAACATTAAGCACTGAAGACCCCATCATAAGATGTGTGTGAAATTCTGTAACAAAATAGTTTGCCTCTTGACCTGAAGCATTTACATACCACGTGCATTGTAAACACATACGTCAAACGTAAAGAAGATACGAGATCACAAACAAAAAATCAGAGCTTCAGAGATAGAGAAAATCGCTGAATCTTAACTTTTCAATCCTTCTGTCAGTGTATGTGGGGAAAAAGCTAACTGAAAATCTGTTTCAACTCGATGGATGTGCACCATCTTCTACTTGTCAATAAAACGAAGACAAGAAAAGTTTACACGTGTGCCCAGACGGACCTTCTAGGATTTTTAAGAGTTTGCAGTGTTTTGTGAAATGTTCACAGGACATGACTGTATGTAAATTCATTAGAATACTTTACAACACTTTTTATTGAAAAATTAATGTTCTTCATAAATTAAGGTATTTCCAAGTCTGCCTTTTGCAAGTGCAATTTGTTTTCGCTCGCAAAAAGTTGCTGAGCTAGACAAATGTGGCTGACACGACCTAATTAGTAGGAGATGGTGCAGCCACTACAGCTGTCTTCGAAATCAATGTATTCACGTAAGTGCTCCTTTGTTCCATACAGATTAGTTTGTTTCGCTCTCCACTTACCTTTCCGACAGTTTCTCTCCTCTCTCTCTTTCTCTCCCTCTCTCCCTCTCCCTCTCTCTCTCTCTCTCTCTTTCTGTCTGTCTGTGTGTGTGTGTGTGTGTGTGTGTGTGTGTGTGTGTCTCGCTCTCCGTTTTTCTCACAAAAAACACGCAACACACATAACATAAAATTTCTTTGCCATTGACACCGCATCAATTCCTTTAGTTCTCGCACACTGCTCGCGTAAAACGTGGTGCCATCTGGCGGAAAACGACCGAGAGAACAAACACGAGAGCGCTGAGCAGGAAACCAGCTGTCGTGACGCCAAATGTCCAAGAGCTTCTCCCAGATCGCAACAAGAGGAAGCGCAAGCATACGACTTTTCGCGTTTGCTCCAGCATTTTGCTTCCTATTGTGACGCCCAAAGTGACAAGGATGGTGGAAAAGAGAGAAAAAAGGACGAGTGAACGAAATTCTAGCACTTTCAAGGTGACATGTGCAGTGTTGCGGAATGAAGGCGTGTTTTTGTTTTACTCCAGCAGAACGTATGTCACTGTCCAGCGACTGTCTTTCCGCTTCTCCGTAGCACACAGCACTGGATTTCAGCCACATTCGAGATCTGAATCTTGCTCCGAAGTGTTATACCATGTTTCGCGGCAACAAGGCTTAAATAGAAGTACATGTGGATAACAGCATTACAGTATCATCCATAATACTGAGACCACAGGAAGTGGGGAAAAAACGTCTGATTTATCGTAACTCGCCACATAGTAGGCTCAGTAAAATGTAGTGTGAGTTTCACCCTAAAGTCATTGATGTCTCTGCTTTCTGTAACTGTAGCGAGTTAATCTTTGTGAACTGGTTTTGGTGGGACAGTATTCATACTCCCGAGCAGACACATGTACGAAGCGTGTTTTTTAACTAAGTACCGTTTTGAAATTTAAAAAAAGACGCGCTAAGCTATCTCAATAATTTTATTTTTACATGAAAGCCTGTACCTTAATCTACGCACTGACGCCATTACAGTCTGGTTCTTCCTTGTTTACGTAGTGTACTGAGTGTTTAAGATGCCTCCGATAATCGTGAGTCCCGCCCACTGTGAAGTACAGGTTGTTACAAGATTTCTTAGTGGTAAAGGCCTAAAAGCGATCGATATTCATCGTGAGTTCTGTGCAGTTTACGGAGAAAACATTATGAGTGATGGAATGGTAAGAAAGTGGGTGAGAGCATTTAAAGATGGCCGCACAAATGAGCATGATGAACAACGGAGTGGGCGTACTTCGGCCGTTAATGAGAGTTTGGTGCAGGAAGTGGACAATAAGGTGAGAGAAAACAGACGTTTTACGATTTTCTCCTTGCAGAATGACTTTCCTACTGTTTCTCGTAGTGTTTTGTATGGCATTGTGACCGAGCACTTGATTTACCGAAAATTGTGCGCACATTGGGCACCGAAAATGTTGACGGATGTGCACAAAACCAAACGTTTAGATAGTGCATTGACTTTCCTTGCGCGGTACCACAAGGACTGTGATGATTTCTTAAGCCAAATTGTCACGGGCGATGAAACATGGGTGGCCTACGTCACAGCAGAATCAAAGCAACAGTCCATGGAAGTTGAGCAAGGGCATCGTTTTGCTTCAAGACAATTCTCGTCCGCATGTGGCGAATCAGACCAAAGATATCATCACATCTTTTCGATGGGAACCTCTAGATCATTCTCCGTACAGCCCCGATTTTGCGCCCAGTGACTACCATCTGTTCCTGCACTTGAAGAAACACCTGGGCGGTCAGCGTCTTCAAGACGATGACGAAGTCAAAACAGTGGTGATGCAGTGGTTAACAAGTCAGGCGGCAGACTTCTATGGGGAGCGTATTCAGAAACTGGTACAACGTTATGACAAGTGCCTCAATATTGACGGAAATTATGTAGAAAAGTAGGTTAAGGTACAGGCTTTCATGTAAAAAAATAAAATTATTGAGATATCTAAGCGTGTATTTTTTAAATTTCAAAACGGTACTTACCGGGTTATTTGGTAACCGTGATAGCGTTACGGAGATGTTTAATAAACTCAAGTGGCAGACTCTGCAAGAGAGGCGCTCTGCATCGCGGTGTAGCTTGCTCGCCAGGTTTCGAGAGGGTGCGTTTCTGGATGAGGTATCGAATATATTGCTTCCCCCTACTTATACCTCCCGAGGAGATCACGAATGTAAAATTAGAGAGATTAGAGCGCGCACGGAGGCTTTCAGACGGTCGTTCTTCCCGCGAACCATACGCGACTGGAACAGGAAAGGGAGGTAATGACAGTGGCACGTAAAGTGCCCTCCGCCACACACCGTTGGGTGGCTTGCGGAGTATCAATGTAGATGTAGATGTACTTAAAAAATACGCCTCGTATTTCACATGATCTCAAATTTGAGTACGCACATGCACGTTTACATGGAAAGTCAGTTAATTGTAGAAATAAAGTAAAGCTCAGTTGATGTCCGTACCACAGTGATATAATCAAACAGCCTCTTCTTAATATCACGCAGGCCGTTGAACAAGGTCTAGTAAATAACTTCTAAAGAAAATAAAAAGAGAGAGACGTGAATTCTGAGTAATATCATCAGATTTAAAATTAGGATGAAACTATAAATAGCAACTAAAACTTACGGGCGAACTTGAAACAGTCACGACTGATACGGCAGTGTGTTTCTTGTGGGATGTGGAATGGGCTGCAGTCGTTATGGACAAGTTACAGTTTTAACAATTTATTAAAATAGAAGAATGCCTATTCAAAATTGTCTACGTGGCTCAAAAAGCCACTATTCAAATAGCCAAAAGCAACAGCTACAAAAATGGTGCTCACAAGACGACAATGGAATTAATCGTGGTCAAAACTCGAGGCATGTAATCTGAATGTATCAACAGTTTTCGGTTATACTGGGTGGTTTTTTTCCACCGTGTACACACTCTAAGGATAGATCGGTGAGAGGATATGGAACGCATGCACTTATGTCCGGAAATGCATGGTTTCCATGCTAGAGACCATTTATTCAATCATACTTTGGTACAGAGACCGCTATCTAATACCCGATGTACGGTGCAGCCACAAATACAGGATACATAGTTTCCTCCTAGAGGTTGGTACTGTTCTTCATACGTCATGCCCTAGCGCCCTCTCCTCCCATGGTAATTGTTAATGTTGTGTTCAATTTACTTCTCTTGCTGACTCACCTTGTAGTGGATGTCTACATCTACATCTACATCCATACTCCGCAAGCCACATGACGGTGAGTGGCGGAGGGTACCCTGAGAACCTCTATCGGTTCTCCCTTCTATTCCAGTCTCGTATTCTTCGCGGAAAGAAGGATTGTCGGTATGCTTCTATGTGGGCTCTAATCTCTCTGATTTTATCCTGCTCTCCGTTGGATCTTCTCTATCTCTTCTATCAACCCTATCTGGTACGGATCCCACACTGCTGAGCAGTATTCAAGCAGTGGGCGAACAAGCGTACTGTAACCTACTTCCTTTGTTTTCGGATTGCATTTCCTTAGGATTCTTGCAATGAATCTCAGTCTGGCATCTGCTTTACCGACGATCAACTTTATATGATCATTCCATTTTAAATCACTCCTAATGCGTACTCCCAGATAATTTATGGAATTAACAGCTTCCATTTGCTGACCTGCTATTTTGTAGCTAAATGATAAGGGATCTATCTTTCTATGTATTCGCAGCACAGTACACTTGTCTACATTGAGATTCAGTTGCCATTCCCTGCACCATGCGTCAATTCGCTGCAGATCCTCCCGCATTTCAGTACAATTTTCCATTGTTACAACCTCTCGATACACCACAGCATCATCTGCAAAAAGCCTCAGTGAACTTCCGATACCATCCACCAGGTCATTTATGTATATTGTAAATAGCAACGGTCCTACGACACTCCCCTGCGGCACAGCGTTGTACACAATAGTTCCGTGTTCAAATCGAGAACTTGCCAACGTGATGTTTACCTATGGAAACGTAAATGGCATAGGGCGGCGGGAAGGAAGGTTGTATCAGGAGACATATCCCTGCCTGTAACAACCACAGCATTACATTTTTGCAACCGTTTTTCGCCTTTGTCTGAGACAAGGTCATTTCAAAAAACAGGAAATCATGAAGGACCAACCCGAAATGCCCAGATATCGGACGAAAATGTGATTAACCCTGTGGAAGGCGACCGCCATGTTAATACAAGACAGTTGGCCCACCAGTACAGGATAAGCCAGACGACAGTGTGGAACACTCTCCATGACAATTGTTACTATCCTAATCACTTACAGCGTGTGCAGGTCTTACTAGCGACAGACTGCCCACATTGAGAACAGTTTTATCACTGCTTTCTTCACCAGACAACCACGATGCCGGGATTTGTGCCATCCATACCATTCACAGATGAGGCCATCTTTCTGCGGAGTGGTATCCTCAAGTTTCATAACTCATCTGTGGGAGGGTATGCAGAACCCCTGTGGTATGGTGACAGCGAATCATCAGCATCGGTGTGGCTGGAATGCATGGCGCAGGATAACTGGTGACCGTATTTTGGGACCAGTCTTCCTTCCACGTCTCCTAACAGGCCGGAACTACCAGCGTTCCTTGCGGGTGACTTCACCTGAACTTGAGGACGATCTGGCCTCCGACACCTAACACTAATACGGCACATGAAAAAGACACTGCACAACATGGAACCACGCTAGATACTAAACCACAAGTGCGAGGATCGGCCCTTTTCAAGGAAACGTTTGATAGACGTTCTAAGTTACGCACACAGAACAAATAGATGTATCCTTTGAAATACTCACTAGTGATGTCGAGGATGTAATAACTGGCGCCATTTAAATTCTTACACTGCCAAGACAGTCAGCAGCCCTGTCCCAGGAAATCCTTGGCGTCATTTCAATTAGGAATCATCTCAGGAGATACTGACAACATAGGAGGCGCTCGTTGTAGAAACTGCTCATTAACATGGTCCAAGGAATTAAATGGAAGAAAATACAAACATCTAAAACTACAGAGTCGGACTATAAAGTCGCCGAGCACAATACCACTCGACCTGGCGTGTGGAATCTCAAACGACACTTCACCAAGGAGAAACACTACATGGCCGGCCGGAGTGGCCGAGCGGTTCCAGGTGCTACAGTCTTGAACCGCAGGTTCGAATCCTGCCTCGGACATGGATGTGTGTGATGTTCTTAGGTTAGTTAGGTTTAAGTTGTTCTAAGTTCAAGGGGACTGATGACCTCAGAAATTAAGTCCCATAGTGCTCAGAGCCATTTTGAGCCAAACACTACATGCCTACTCTACAAGAGCCAGATAGCTCTGCATACTCTGCAGAGGAGGGCAGAGCTCATGGCCAGCACACTTTCAGCGTCATTTACACCGAATCTGATCCCTCAGACCCAAATTCACACTTGAAATGGACCAGGAAGTTACCCGACTTGTAGCTCAACCTGTGCGTGACTCTATCAGACACGTTAGCACACACGAAATTACATGGGCTATTAAGCATACCACGGCTAGAAAAGCTCCTGGTCCAGATGGCATTCAAAGTCGCGTCCTCCGAGAGTCCACGGATAAAGTCACAGAATACCTTAAACAAATCACGAATGCCGTTCTACGACACCAACACTTCCCTGCTTGTTGGAAGGTGGCCCAGGTCCTGATGTTCAGGAAGCCAGGGAAATACCACCCTCTTCCACAAAATTACCGATCCATCAACTTACGGAGCTGGCTCAGCAATTTTATTGAGAAGGTAATACTGAAACGTCTCACTTGGGACTGCATCAACGACACCCTGAGACCGGAACAACTCAGCTTTGGTAATCGTCACTCTAGAACACGACAACTCCTCCCTGTAGTAGAACGCGTAACTAAAGGCTACGACACCAACAAAGAAACACGGGCAGTGTTTCTAGACATCGAAAAGGGCTTCGATCATCGATCATATCTTGCACAATGGCTTCATACGCAGGCTTAACGACGCTGTGTAACGCTACCGCACGCTCTCGGACGTACGTTAGCTCTATAAAGCCTGTACTGTAATAAGTTCACGGGCTTCACCTTATAAACAAGGATTTTAGTACATTAGTTGACCGCGTGTACCTAATAGAAGCAAGATCGGACTTCTATTCAGTCAATAACTACAGTGATGCATCAAGCAAAAGTAAAGTATAATTACTCTTTCGCATGGACAAGAAGTACACACAGTAGATACTACCTATAATTAATAATTCGGTCGCCAGCCTAATTAGGCAAAGAGTGAGTTTTTCCTTGTATAAGTGGGTGCATGTACAAGCATAACTACACGTAGTAACGTTGCGTTATATGGCAAAGTTTGGAACCGGAAAAATCCACTGAACTAAAGTTTTCTCCTTTAGTACTAATTTGAACGAGCTATAAATACACAACACCACACAGCAATGATTACTACGAACTGCATTTTGTATATTGATCAGACCGAAATCGGGCATAGATTGCCCTAGCATCGACAATCTTGAAAGTACACACACAATGTCACTATTAAGGATGGAAAAACACTAATACACTTAGGATTAATATAGAACTTAGCTTTACTGGACAAATCTGATCAGTACACTTCAAGGTTTGAAAGAATGAACAAGAGAACGGGAGGGGCCCTGAAACTGTTATGGTCGTTATACTGAAACTATTAAGTACTGAAGGCAAATTAACACTCAAAATTATCAATCTATGGATAACTACTCTTTTGTCTTACTTCTGAATAATTTAACTGTCATTATTTCTGTCTCAAATTAATTAAATAACATCGCTAACTCAATCCAAAAAAAACTCTCTTTAAATTTAGTCATACTTTTGTTCTTTACCAACATTTTTAATAACACACAGAACTGTAAACTTCTTTATAGCAAAGGTTTGACTGCTGATAATTCTTATTGACAGTAATTTTAAACTTTCAGTTCAGGATACTCGGGTTGCACAATACGTGGTAAGGATCCTGTCTAGGTCAGTGATCAGGATAAGTCACGGCTAAGGCAATTCTGGTAAAAGTCACGTTATTATTGAACAGTTAGAAACAGTTTCGACACTGGTCCACACAGATACACTTCTAAAGATGAAATAAATGTTTGACCTGTGCAAGTCGGTGCGGCGGTTGGCGGGCAGCGAGATAGCGGGCAGCACGGCACACATACAAGTACGGCTAAGGCTCACACTACATCGGTACTTTCCATCTTCTTAGCGTCGTAATCTTTCCAATTTTGTGCCTCAGAATATAGCCATGCCAAGTAGTCGTCGGAATCGGTTCATCCGAGGCTCAATGGAATCCACTTTTCCTGGATAGCCGCCTCGGTACAGTACGTGTTCCTCTGACCGATTCGCAACTCCGACTGTTATACTGAGCCCGTTGTGCCGAACCGCGGCAGTGTGCGTTTTCCCGCCTCGCCTGCCTCCACCTTTTCCCGCTCCCCTACAGGTAGGGTATTCACCAGAGGTTTTCTACTTCACATATCCTAATGCATTACCTACGTATGGACCAAGTGTATAAATTACAATTTTCACATCTTACAATAGTTTTAACATTAAATACACTTCCCTTTGATTACCACATTATTTGAGATCTAAAACAAATAATAATATTCATTTCAAAAGTTGCTCACAGTTTCTTTAACATGACGCGAAAAGAATCGAAAAAGAAGTTCAAAACATTGCTTACATTAATTTATCTAAATTCATAAAGAAAACAAATTATTCTATGTACAGTTGTCGTTACACATGCCCCTGTTTCCAGAAAATTTTCTTAAGTCCAAATTTTATGGGAACACAAAATCTTACAATTATACAGTGGTTCTGAATCTTTACCTAAATGTCCAAAAAGGTTTACACTACATATTTCCTTTTACTCACTGTATATAGGTTTACACTTTTTTAACACATCAAGAATAATTACTTGTCATTTACTCAAGTGCCTTTTGCACAGTCCAACTTCCCATCATGACATTACTAAAATAGCAATTTAATAATTTTTTCTAAATTTCTCAAAGAAATAATTTAAAATTCTGGAATACAAACATTTAACTACAAAAACAATTGCATATTTTGTATACACTATAAGATAATTTGTCGCTGCTTGCTTTGAATAGCAGTCCATTTCCTTACTTACTAAACAAAACACACACATATATTCAGAAAATTAACTACACATATTTGCTGCCTATTCTGCGGATTGGGACAGTCCTTTTCACTTCATTTTGTTACATCTCCTGGATCACATTTACAATTTTCCATTGACTATTTATTTGCCCTCATTGGAATTTGGCAGTCCTTCATATTATGGTTCATACACTGCCCATTTTCATTTTTGACAGTCCCATCTTTTATCCGGCTGATAGCATTTTTCCTTTCTTTTCAGTCCTTTTCTCCATACTTTTTTACAGTTACAGTACAATTGGTAATCTGAAACTCACATAACTACATTAGCATACTTTCAAGGGTATACAGATATTTACAAAGATTAGTTACATTTAGAATAACTTGGGTTCAGCATAAGATACAGCACAATTACTCGTTCCTAGGAACATACAGTTTCAGGTCCACAACATTTCTTACACCTAAAGGTCTTTTGGATTTTGGGTAGATCAGGTAGTAAGCATTATCGTGTGGAATATTCTGTATTATATATGGTCCATTATAAATATATTTAAATTTTGAAATTTCATGGTTTAGTTCACTAGACTTTTCGTGGGTTTTTAAAAGAACCTAATCTGCAATTTTAAATTTTGAAACTTTTAAATTTTTATTGTGTCTTTTAGATCTAGATTCAGCTTTTTGCTTTGCCCTTTTTATCACCAATTCTTTCTTTTGATCCAATCCCACACTTGCACAAGGTGGAAACTCTAGTTTTTCTTCAATTAAGTTTTACTACTTCTGCCTAACAAAATTTCTTACAGTGGAAATCCTGTAGTTTCATAATGTAATGTGTTCATGACATTCTCAAAATCCGATATAAATCTGCCCCAGGCTCTAATTCAACAAAACAATAATTCACTTTCAGATAACACTGAGTTACAGTAATAATAAAGTCATGCATAATAATAATAATATATACAAATACAGCACCCTGCCCCCAGTCTCTTTATTAACAAGGCAGTTTTTTTTGTGGTTCATCAAACAGTCACTTAAGTCTGGTGGCTTTTTAGGCGTCTGGAGTTCAAAGTATTTGCTTTCTTGAACTCTTCGCAAAATAAACACTGAGTCGTCAGGTGGTTCTTTCTTTCTTTGTTCTGTCTCAACGTCTGGATTTTGTTTTGATACATCGTCATCATTAGGTATAATATCGCAATTAACTGCATCCCCTTTATTTTCACTGATTTTCTCATACCCTCTTTCAGTAAAAGTATATTCATTTTCCTTTATACTTGAAAATTCATCTTCACTAGAATCACCACTACTCTCTTCCTCAACATCACATTCTCTTAAGTACGCTACTTTTGCACAATAGGGAGAGTTAGTACATTCATTTTCGTCTGTAATTGCGTACCTTTCATCATCTGAACTATCGTCGGAATCCGACCATTCTGGATCGCTATCAGGTTCTAACATAAAAGCTTTTCTGAGACAGGCACTAAGTTCTTCCTCTGTATTGTCGTCAGGCTTGGATTTTAATTCAATCTCCTCTTTTGGCAAAACGACCTCTTCCTCAGCTTTATTCACATCCACTGTGACTTCATATTCGGTGTAATCCTCGTGGACTTTAATTATTTTCAGGTAATCATCTGCCCCTTCTCCACGGTGCCTCTCGGTAGCAGCTTGTACTATTGGCGGACTGTTAGCAGAAGTTATTTCTTCGTCAATGCTGAGGATTTCATCCTCCAAATCCTTTCTACCATTAATCTGCGTCCTATTGGCGGCACGCGTACTTTGCGCGGCGCTATTTATTCTCTCCTCTCTCAATTCGGGCCACGTCACTTTATGGACGTCCCTACTATCTCTATTTCCACCAACTAATTTCTTCACCTTATCCTCCTTCTTAAAATCCTCCCACTCACATTGTTTTAGGCCCTTGTACAGATTATCGATCTGCACACGCCAATCAGTTACTTCTGCTAATTCATCCTCGCCTTTTATCTCATTGCAAACACTGCTAACCGCACCTCTCTGTGTATTCACAGTTTCATTTATTGTTTCCTTTGCCACGGAATTATCACTCATAAAATTTTCATTAGCTTTGACGGCTATGTTCGTATCTACTGCTGCCGTATTGCTAGCGGCTTCTTTCCGAACAGATGTTCTGCTAGGCTGGGCCGTTGCCCTCTGATGCTCCATTCGCCTGTTAACATGTAGCGCTCTGTGCGGCAGAGATGATTCATTCTGGCTCGCACCTGACGCTTGTTTCGCCACAATACGTTGCGTCGTTCCATGTCTGTCCCTAGCCTGTCTCATTACATTACGGTCGGTCCGGTATCTTTTCTTAAATCGGGGGCGGTATGTATTGTCCGCTTCCGTTTGGCCCACAACGTTCGCGGAAATTAGTTTCCCGCGTCGTTATTATTTTGCGCGGTATACTCTCGACCGCGACCTGGATTATTTCCTCTGCCTCTTCCTCTGCCTCTTCCTCTCTGTATTACATTGACGCGAAATCCATCGCCGTCATTTCGTTCGTCATTGCGTCGTTTATTATGGTTACCAAAACTTTGATAATTGGCACGACTTTCGCGCCAATTATCTTCGTCTTCGACTCTTTCGAGAAAAGCTTGGAAGCTGCGATGATTGCTTCCTACATACCTCTTTGAATCTTCTGGAAGCTTTTTATATAACTCCCAGATAATTTCTGAATCTGACCTTCGGCCTCTTAAATGCGTTAATTTCCGGTACCAATATTCGCAGAAATCTTTCAAAGAATTCCTGCCCCTGTTATCATGCTGTTTGGCCATGATGAACTCTCGCCATAAATGGTCCTGCTTTTGTTCAGACCAATATTCTTCCGTAAATCTTTGCCTAAATTCTTCGAACGTCATTCGTTCGATATTTAAATTTATTCCCCAGCGCTTAGCATCACCTGCTAAGGCGCTAATTACAACATTTATCTTTTCCTGATCAGACAAGTGCTCAGGAAATACTCTATCGCAATTTTTAATAAAATCTAACGGATGCCACCCGTTATGTTTCTTGGCTGGATCGAAGCGTTCCTCGCCTTCTAACAGCTTCGTAATTGGTGTGCCATTACAGACAACACCAGGCCTATCTTTAATTTTGCTCTCCAGATCGAAAATTCTGCCTTGAATTTTTGTAGTATTTTGTTCACAATTTTGAACACATCCGGTTACTTTTTTACTTAAATCACTTTCAGTGTCCAAAACTACCTTTTTCAATTGTGATAACCCATGTTGACATTCGTTTACAATCTCAGATTTAAGACCGAAAACTTTTTCGTCTACCTTAGTTTCAACCAGAGGTTCTACTTTCTCTTGGATGTTGAGAATTTCAACATCGAATCTACTATTAATGTTTCCAATTTCCTCCTGCATAGTATCCATATTTTTGTTAATGGTATCAATTTCAAATTTCAGAGTACTTACCACAGAACTTAAATTACCTACTTTTTGTTCTACCTGTTCTATTTGTTTACTAATTTTAATTCCCTGTCCTTCGACCTGTGCCTTAATCTGATCACTCTGTTTTTTGAGCTGCTCTGCAACGTGTGTTTTGAGCTGATGGCCCTGCGTTTTGAGTTGCTCGTCAACGTGTGTTTTGAGCTGTTCATTCTGTGTTTTGAGCTGCTCGTCAACATGCGTTTTAAGCTGCTCATTCTGTCCTGCAATTTGTTTAGTTAATTGTTGAAATAAGTCGTTCATGCTTTAAACTTTTATACTGTTTTGTTCTACAGGATCGATTTGTTTCGATTCTACTTCAGAAGTTTCTTTCGGTTCTTTCTTTATCTGTGGTGAATCAAACATGTCAGTGGATTCGTTCACGTACCCACTATCATCTACAAAGTCACCCTCTGCTTCTTTCTGTTTTGCCCCTTGCTGTATTCGAGACGATCTCGACATTTCAATCTGTTCGTTGACGTGTTCATGGTATTGTATGTACGCCAATTGTCTTCCGCTAACGCCATCTGTTATCTGGCCGCGTAAGCTCCGGCTACTGCCAGCCGCATTCTCCATTTCGCTTGGCGCATCTACCCTGCCTACGTTCCCGTCCATACCAAATGCAAACTATACCACACAATTATACTTGACGCTCACTGCAATTTATTTTACGGAACTTTATTGCAATTCGTGCCACTGAACATCCACTGTTCGGTTTTTACATTAATTTGTAACCGACAACAACTGGATGTCCTGTCACCGGGAAGCCACTTGTAACGCTACCGCCCGCTCTCGGACGTACGTTAGCTCTATAAAGCCTGTACTGTAATAAGTTCACGGGCTTCACCTTATAAACAAGGATTTTAGTACATTAGTTGACCGCGTGTACCTAATAGAAGCAAGATCGGACTTCTATTCAGTCAATAACTACAGTGATGCATCAAGCAAAAGTAAAGTATAATTACTCTTTCGCACGGACAAGAAGTACACACAGTAGATACTACCTATAATTAATAATTCGGTCGCCAGCCTAATTAGGCAAAGAGTGAGTTTTTTCTTGTATAAGTGGGTGCATGTACAAGCATAACTACACGTAGTAACGTTGCGTTATATGGCAAAGTTTGGAACCGGAAAAATCCACTGAACTAAAGTTTTCTCCTTTAGTACTAATTTGAACGAGCTATAAATACACAACACCACACAGCAAGGATTACTATGAACTGCATTTTGTATATTGATCAGACCGAAATCGGGCATAGATTGCCCTAGCATCGACAATCTTGAAAGTACACACACAATGTCACTATTAAGGATGGAAAAACACTAATACACTTATGATTAATATAGAACTTAGCTTTACTGGACAAATCTGATCAGTACACTTCAAGGTTTGAAAGAATGGACAAGAGAAGGGGAGGGGCTCTGAAACTGTTATGGTCGTTATACTGAAACTATTAAGTACTGAAGGCAAATTAACACTCAAAATTATCAATCTATGGATAACTACTCTTTTGTCTTACTTCTGAATAATTTAACTGTCATTATTTCTGTCTCAAATTAATTAAATAACATCGCTAACTCAATCCAAAAAAAACTCTCTTTAAATTTAGTCATACTTTTGTTCTTTACCAACATTTTTAATAACACACAGAACTGTAAACTTCTTTATAGCAAAGGTTTGACTGCTGATAATTCCTATTGACAGTAATTTTAAACTTTCAGTTCAGGATACTCGGGTTGCACAATACGAGGTAAGGATCCTGTCTAGGTCAGTGATCAGGATAAGTCACGGCTAAGGCAATTCTGGTAAAAGTCACGTTATTATTGAACAGTTAGAAACAGTTTCGACACTGGTCCACACAGATACACTTCTAAAGATGAAATAAATGTTTGACCTGTGCAAGTCGGTGCGGCGGTTGGCGGGCAGCGAGATAGCGGGCAGCACGGCACACATACAAGCACGGCTAAGGCTCACACTACATCGGTACTTTCCATCTTCTTAGCGTCGTAATCTTTCCAATTTTGTGCCTCAGAATATAGCCATGCCAAGTAGTCGTCGGAATCGGTTCATCCGAGGCTCAATGGAATCCACTTTTCCTGGATAGCCGCCTCGGTACAGTACGTGTTCCTCTGACCGATTCGCAACTCCGACTGTTGCTCGCCTCCGACTGTTATACTGAGCCCGTTGTGCCGAACCGCGGCAGTGTGCGTTTTCCCGCCTCGCCTGCCTCCACCTTTTCCCGCTCCCCTACAGGTAGGGTATTCACCAGAGGTTTTCTACTTCACATATCCTAATGCATTACCTACGTATGGACCAAGTGTATAAATTACAATTTTCACATCTTACAATAGTTTTAACATTAAATACACTTCCCTTTGATTACCACATTATTTGAGATCTAAAACAAATAATAATATTCATTTCAAAAGTTGCTCACAGTTTTTTTAACATGACGCGAAAGGAATCGAAAAAGAAGTTCAAAACATTGCTTACATTAATTTATCTAAATTCATAAAGAAAAAAATTATTCTATGTACAGTTGTCGTTACAGCTGGTTGCCCCTATGGACAGATACACCTCATAGACTCATATCGCCCCAATAGATGGTTCAACAGTGACCTTCAAAGCAAACAGTCAACACGACAGAGAAACAACCTGGAGCACCTCAAGGCAGAATCCTGGAGCCCCTCTTATTTAACCTATACATAAACGAACCACCAACTACACAAACTAAACACGATGATTGCCTTCTGCGCAGATGGCACCGCCATCCTAGCACAAGACCAGAAATCATCGAACATTAAACTCATGGCAGCAGACTGCACTCAGAGCTGCCGAGACTTTGTTGGAACGTAGGCGTGCAAAAGTGAACTTCGACACTTGCGAGGCAGTACTTTTCACTCGTAGATCGAAACAACTGCACAAACAGCAAAATTGTAGGTAAATAACAGTACACACTCTCCCACTACGTTTCCGTGAGACCGTTAGGTACCTATGTGTCTGTATGGACTGGGCGTGGAGGGGCTCCACCTTTTTTTTATATAGAAAACGGGGGAGGGGGGGCACTTGCTGACTTTATGTGGATCGCAAACGATACAGTTTGTTGACGAAGCCATGTTCTTCTGTCTACGGTAATCGTAGATTATAAGTTCAATATCCGTGAACATGTAGTAAGACAAAAAGTAAAGATTCACGTCCACTCAATAAGGACATCAGCCTAGGAAAGTTCTGCAAATCGATCAAACTCGCTCCTGCCAGAGAACACACTTATATTTAGATAACATCAACTATTATGGAAACTATTTTAATTAATTTCGTATGAAACTCCAACAACATTTCCCTATTCTGTAATGTTTTGCTTCTACTTACTACTCTAGGCTATAGCTTCGTAATCAGCGACTACGTATTTTATCTTATAGTCTTCACTATGCTTTATTCGCCGAAGTGTTATTAATCAACATTTCATTATATCAAATCCTAACAAAAAAGACATGTTTATCATTAATCTTCAATGTGCCGTTACCTCATAATGGCTTATTCTCATAACAAGCGAGCTATAACGCGATGACAACTAAATATTAAAATTTTGTAACCAACAATATGACTTTTCCCATCGTTGAATCACAACAAATCCTTTCAAAAACGATTCGGCCTCGATACATTAAATGGGCTGGTGCTTAGAAATATCATGCTCATACATTCATGGCGTGTGACGTATAACATAAAACGTGTAACATATGAGCTGCTACTGAACACAACAAGTGTAATATAGCGTCTTACTTTCTGCGGTCATCAAGCTTTAAGCTTATGACATAGGTAGCGTTCTTGCTTCCTGACGTGTCCAAACATAGGACGGACAAAGGACGGAAGAATTGGTAGAGCGAACAAAGGCTGAGCACATCATTTTTTCTTAAGAAATTACCAATTTCACAGTATACAAACAATCAGAATGATAATTAAAATGACAGTCCTGTCTTGCATGTGAAACCTTCCTGTCTCCTCTATATCTCTGTTGTTACGCAACCTTCCTTTCTGCTATAACCTATGAAACCTTTCCTTAGGATTTCTATCTCTTGCTTAATAATAACAAATGAAATCTTCCCTTTGAAATTTATTCTCTTTCTCAATCCTCACATACAAATTTAGTTGCTGATTATTAAAAGTGATTTTCTGTTTATTTCGACGAAACATAGAATGTGTCGTCGTCGTGGCCCTCAGTCGTTATCTGTAATAACCCAACACCATTCCTTCCTTTTTTTACTGCTACTGGATCGCCATCTGACTGCTGCATCGAACTGCGACATGAATATAGTTACTCTGGTTTACTATACTCTATTAACTGCTGGTGGGCTGTCATAATAAGTGGCTGTATTTATTACCAAAGCTGACGTTATTCTTCAATTATTTTGACTGAAGTTACGTAATTCATAGCTACACTTTTTCTTGACAACAATAAAATTTTTGCGAAGTTTTACGTTGATGGTTTTTGGGATGGATTATAATCAGTAATGCAACATTGCTGGCAAAAATTAATTATATTCTGAAAACGTTTCTTCAAATATTTACTGCTGGTAATGA
The DNA here is from genome assembly GCF_023864345.2 of Schistocerca serialis cubense. Classification (NCBI taxonomy): domain Eukaryota; kingdom Metazoa; phylum Arthropoda; class Insecta; order Orthoptera; family Acrididae; genus Schistocerca; species Schistocerca serialis. The sequence continues at coordinate 704,224,769 of NC_064643.1, read as the reverse complement.
AATGATTTTACAAACGTTCAAATGGGACTTACTTTTTACAATAATCTTACAACTAGCATTGCGCAAACATACCTTCAGTAGTCTTGAGTCTCGCAAAGAAAATAATTCAATAATATTAGTTCCTCTTATGATAATAGTTAGCTGATGTCTCTGTATATCCGGTTATAATCTCTTGTAAATCATAGCTAGTGGCTGGCAGGAACACCGCTCCTCTCAACCTCTCGCTTCAGACCTGCTACCGACTCGCTTTACATCTTGTTTACTACTGACTTCCAACGAACGCTAAAGTGAGGTCTCTCCTGCCAAAAATGCTTTCTGCGGCAGACAATCCCTGCTACCATTACAAAATGTATCAATGCGCGGTCTTTCCCGCTCTTTTCTTAAAATGTATCCATACGCTGTCTCTCCGGCCCGTTTTAAAATTATATCAATGTGCGGTCTCTCTTGCCAACAATACTTTGGTGCAGACATTCCCTGCTACCACAATTATTTCCGACATGACAAATATTAATTATTCCTACTTAATCCTATTAATAAAATATAAACATCTTTCATAAATTGTGGTTTGTCAATAGACAATAGAATTATACACGTCTTACACTTGATATATAATAATTAACAGCAAGCTTCTCTTACGTAAGCAGTCTTTAATACAAGAAAACTAACAATTTAAACAACAACTTCACTTACACAAGCAAATCGAAAACGGACAAAACAATAATTATAATAGCTACTGTTTATCACAATAAATATGCCGAAGCCCCGTTTACAACAGAATGGGCCATTCTTAAAACTCAGAAGACAGAAAGTCAGAGTCATATGGCCCTTAAGTGAAACTCACACGAGTATAACAGTGGAATCAAGAGTAAAGGTTCCTAAATTACACAACAACGGAGAACATGAATCGATTTTCCGAGAAATAGGGCAACTTTACAACTTTAAGTCTGGAAATCTTGCAACGCGTTCCAAGAAGCGTGCCAAGCTGTCTGTAAAGAGCCGTGAATTGCAGATGGAATTTAAAAGTCCAAAACTTAAGTACAGTAAATGTTCGTGAACTCAAGTACAGAAAGTAGCTTCTTAGCGTCATTACATTATATCACAAGACAGGACAATCTGTCTTAAAACCGCACATCAAGCAGAATATCCCGGAAGCTTAATTTGCTTAGCAGCTACAGCTGGAATCAAAATTCCAGCGAGAGCTAACGGCCACCGGAGACGCATTCCTAGTACACACAGAGACCGAAATGCAGAAGAACATACACGCAGGTAGCGCCGCGTCAGTTACAATATCATGGCTCAGGAGCTAAGGCTGTCAACAAATAGCATACATATTACGATACCAATGTCAAGAGCTCCGGCAGTAAGGTCTTATGCCTTTCAAGACTTAATAAAGCCCTTCAAGTGCTGTAACGTTCGCAGAGCAATTACTTAATTCTAACCGAGCGAGGTGACGCAGTGGTTAGCACACTGGACTCGCATTCGGGAGGACGACGGTTTTGTCTCGCGTCCGGCCATCCTGATTTAGCTTTTCAGTGAATTGGCCCGATTACCTCGATGTCTGGTCTCCTCCCTCACAGCAACCTCAACTTAATTATAAGTTTACGTGAATGAGGCTTAAACCATTTAATTACAAGCAGAAATTTCAGTTATTATATTAAACCTGCTAATATAAAAGGATAAGACACTTGTGATAAACAATAACAGATTAACCGACAGACATCGAGTGGTCTTTTGAAACTATAGAATAACAGATGCAAGCTTACCTGCCTGGCACACACTTTAGATTGGTTGATTGATTTGGTGGAGGGGACCAAACAGTGAGGTCATTGGTCCTATCGTATTAGGAAGGATGGGGAAGGAAGTCGGCCGTGCCATTTCAAAGAAGCTACCCCGACATTTACCTGAAACGATTTAAGGAAATCACCCGAAACGTAAATCAGGACGGCCGGACGCGTGTTTGAACCATCGTCCTCCCGAATGAGAGTCCAGTGTGCTAACCACTGTGCCACCTCGCTCGGTCAGACTTGAGGCTTAACATTTACAGTTAGGACTGAGGTTGCAGGCCCTCAAGATCTAAACCCATTTAAAACTAACTGAAAATAACATTACTTTATGTTCTGGCGTAACCACAAGCGGCGGAACGAAGATGAAGAACGCAAGAGGAGAGAAGGTGGTGAGACGAAGTCGGCAGTGGTGCGCTGATTAGGACCACACCAAGACAGGAGCGCCCTCTGACCAAAGGGAATACAAGAGCCGCTCCTGCCAGGGTCGGCCGCACAGTACCAGACCGGGACTTGCAGACCAGGGCAGTATTAGGACAGTACTAGGACAGCACCACCACAGCAGTGACGTGTGATCCATACCAATTGCTTGCATGGATCTTGTATACAGCAAAGGACTTTGATTGTTTGCATGTCACCCATCGCTTGCGACACAGTTGTAAATTCAAAGTTAAGTTGCGGGGTGCCGGGGCTAGCAGTGTATCTAACACTAAATTCTTCTAGAATCTTCATATGGAAATGATCCTCTAAGCCCCCCCTTTTCTAACTCCGACTTCTGCTGTTGCACATGGATTAAGAAGAAACGCGAACTGGCTCTAATCGACCCTGCAAGTGGAGTAGAAAAGAGTTTGGCACCTGCAATTATTTAATTTGATAAATAACTTTCATTAACGTGGTGAGAAATGAAAGGTTGCTCTACCGATCTACAGAATGAAAGTTCTGTCCAAAATAACAATTTGATTTATCATGTAGAAACTCAAAATAATAAACACAACACATGAAACATTTACAATACGTCAAATTGGATACTAAAATAAATGCTGCGAAGGTGAAGTTGTCTGTAAACTAGCTTGTGACGTTTATGACCAAGTGGTATGTGGAGCCAATTCCTTGCAACTCAGATCTTAAGAGAAACACCCAGACAACCCAACATTACATCTACATCTACATCTACATGATTACTCTGCAATTCACATTTAAGTGCTTGGCAGAGGGTTCATCGAACCACAATCATACTATCTCTCTACCATTCCACTCTCGAACAGCGCGCGGGAAAAACGAACACCTAAACCTTTCTGTTGGAGCTCTGAATTCTGTTATTTTATTTTGATGATCATTCCTACCTATGTAGGTTGGGCTCAACAAAATATTTTCGCATTCGGAAGAGAAAGTTGGAGAATGAAATTTCGTAAACAGATCTCGCCGCGAAGAAAACCGTCTTTGCTCTAATGACTTCCATCCGAACTCGCGTATCATATCTGCCACACTCTCTCCCTTATTACGTGATAATACAAAACGAGCTGCCCTTTTTCGCACCCTTTCGATGTCCTCCGTCAATCCCACCTGGTAAGGATTGCACACCGCGCAGCAACATTCTAACAGAGGACGAACGAGTGTAGTGTAAGCTGTCTCTTTAGTGGACTTGTTGCATTTTCTAAGTGTCCTGCCAATGAAACGCAACCTTTGGCTCGCCTTCCCCACAATATTATCTATGTGGTCTTTACAACTGAAGTTGTTCATAATTTTAACACCCAGGTACTTGGTTGAATTGACAGCCTTGAGAATTGTATTATTTATCGAGTAATCAAATCCCAATGGATTTCTTTTGGACCTCATGTGGATCACCACACATATTTCATTATTTAGCCTCAACTGCCACCTTCCACACCATACAGCAATCTTTTCTAAATCGCTTTGCAACTGATACTGGTCTTCGGATGACCTTACTAGACGGTAAATTACAGCATCATCTGGGAACAACCTAAGAGAACTGCTCAAATTGTAACTCAGGTCATTTATATAGATCAGGAACAGCTGAGGTCCCAGGACGCTTCCCTGGGGAACAACTGATATCACTTCAGTTTTACTCGCTGATTTGCCGTTTATTACTACGAACTGCGACCTTCCTGACAGGAAATCACGAATCCAGTCGCACAACTGAGACGATACCCCATATGCCCGCAGCTTGATTAGAAGTCGCTTGTGAGGAACGGTGTCAAAAGCTTTCCGGAAATCTAGAAATACGGAATCAACTTGAGATCCTCTGTCGATAGTGGCCATTACTTCGTACGAATAAAGAGCTAGCTGCGTTGTTTTCTGAAACCATGCTGATTACGTATCAATAGATCTTTCCCTTCGAGCTGATTCATAATGTTTGAATACAGTATATGCTCCAAAACCCTACTGCAAACCGACATCAATGATATAGGTCTGTAGTTCGATGGATTACTCCTACTACCCTTCTTAAACACTGGTGCGACCTGCGCAATTTTCCAATCTGTAGGTACAGATCTATCGGTGAGCGAGCGATTGTATATGATTGCTAAGTAGGGAGCTATTGTATCAGCGTAATATAAAAGAAACCTAATCGGTATACAATCTGGACCTGAAGACTTGCCCGTATCAAGCGATTTGAGTTGCTTCGCAACCCCTAAGGTATCTACTTCTAAGAAACTCATGCTAGCATATGTTCGTGTTTCAAATTCTGGAATATTCCATTCGTCTTCCCTGGTGAAGGAATTTCGGAATACTGCGTTCAATAACTCCACTTTAGCGGCACAGTCGTCGGTAACAGTACCATGAGCACTGCGCAGCGAAGGTATTGACTGCGTCTTGCCGCTGGTGTACTTTACATACGACTAGTATTTCTTCTGATTTTCTACCAAATTTCGAGACAATGTTTCGTCGTGGAACCTATTAAAGACATCTCGCATTGGAGTCCGTGCCAAATTTCGCGCGTCTGTAAATTTTAGCCAATCTTCGGGATTTCGCGTTCTTCTGAACTTCGCATGCTTTTTCCGTTGCCTCTGCAACAGCGCTCGGACCTGTTTTGTGTACCATGGGGGATCAGTTCCATCTCTTACCAATTTATGAAGTATGAATCTCTCTATTGCTATTGCTACTATATCTTTGAATTTGAGCCACATCTCGTCTACATTTGCATAGTCAGTTCGGAAGGAATGGAGATTGTCTCTTAGGAAGGCTTCTAGTGACACTTGATCCGCTTTTTTAAATAAAATTATTTTGCGTTTGTTTCTGGTGGATTTGGAAGAAACGGTATTGAGCCTAGCTAGAACGACCTTGTGATCACTAATCCCTGTATCAGTCATGATGCTCTCTATTAGCTCTGGATTGTTTGTGGCTAAAAGGTCAAGTGTGTTTTCGCAACCATTTACAATTCGCGTGGGTTTCTGGACTAACTACTGGAAATAATTTTCGGAGAAAGCATTTAGGACAATCTCGGAAGATGTTTTCTGCCTACCACCGGTTTTGAACAAGTATTTTTGCCAAAATATTAATTGCTGTTACAGTAGTGAGAACTCAGACAATGAACACCCAAGACAGATCCACGTAAGAAAAGACAGGAAGAGGCACACTCTACTGAGCTCTGATTGTCCCAGAGCAAAATTAGCTAATCTGCCGGTGTTGCGGACATACAATACCAATCTATCTTCTTAACTGGAAGGACACGATCTGGCGTACCGGAAGCGATGGCTGGTTCATTAGACGTCCAGTCGTGGTGATGATAATGTCGCGAGTACACTGTGTAAACTTTTAGATGGCAGACCTCTCCCTAGTCCTGAATCAGTAGAAGTCGGTAAACGTCGGGAGGCTTCAGTAGGTACGCAGTATCGACTGCTGCCAACATTACGTAGCTGACTGTGTTGTACAAGGTAATCATCGTTTATCTGCTTCGTTATTGTTTTGCGCTGTACTCTTCTGCGTGTTTTTATTGTGCAGTGTGCTAAACATTATCAAAATGAGTGAAGAGGCAGTTGCTGGCCTATCTCGGGAGTCACCAACAACCCCTACCGGTAGGCCTACGGTTAGAAGGAAATTAGTATTACGTAGCGATGCTCGCAAAATTATATTGCGTGTGATTGAATGCTGCGAATGGGAATATTTTAATGTACATGACGATTTGAGTTTCGTTTACGAACAACATTTAAAGCGAGTTTTACTTCCAAGCCTTTCGTCTGCTTTCGTGTAAGCATGACGCCCAATTTGTAGTGCCGGCACTGCAAATGGTAGGCGTTACTTGTCTCCCCCCCAACACTCCTCGTCACTCGCCAGCCAGTGCTTGCTTCCTCCTCTCCCCGCACTCCCCTCACAACTCTGCCGTCTTACAGTTAACACACTGTATAGTCCGAAACAAATTATCCTGGTCTGGTTGTTCCAGACTAAAGACTTCCTATCAATACAAATGCGCCTCTGACGGAGACGAAGAAGGCCCGCCACACAATCACTGTCGATACAGTGATTGATTTTAACAAGCGAAGTCACACAGTAACGCCGATACAGTCAACTTTAGCCAAAACTGCTAAAGACGGACAACGTAGGCCGCTTGTACGCTAAACGCTCAATTGCCAACTGTACTCGAAAAGTTACATTGAAGTCGAAACTTCAGCAACTTCATCAAACAGTTACAATTAAATAAAAGTATATTAGACAGCCAATGGAAGGCAGGCTGTCCAGAGCAGCGAGAGCTCAGTCTTGCAACTCACTCCGACCGAAAGGCAAGAGCAGACTCTCTCAAGAGCACCCGTACAAGCCGAACACAGAACATTCCCGCCCCCACGACAGTGGCCGTGGTTAAACGTTCCAATGAGGAACTCGAAAACCGGCGGAAAATTCCACTCTAGTGCTGACGCACAAATATGCCACCAATGGAGATACTTGCCGCCAATTTCTGTGCCGATTTTGCTACGTCACAGAGCTATCCCCTGAGCAAGCCACTCACACTTACGATTTTGCAGAAAACGCGGGAATTTGCCCGCCAAGACTGCCTGGGATTACAAGTCATTCCAACGTCTCGCTGGTAGCCCGCCAGAAAGTGTTTTCACTAAGTTCCTTTGAAGTAACGGAATCTCTAGCCCAGCCGCTCCGTCAAGTCCCTGTGGGCGTGTCACCCCCGCTCTTATTACAATGTCGGCATCTGGAAAGCATCCACTCGACTCCCTCACACCTGTCGGCTTAACCCTTTCAAGATCTGCAGAACCCGCCTGTCACCGGACCACGTGGGTGACGAGAGACCCCGCTTGGGAAGTCCGCGTGTGAAGGAATAGCGACTTTTCACAGCATGCAATTAGAGAGGAAAATCGAATTTCTCAGAGTAAGATAGAAATATGAGAATTGGTGCATGCCACCTCTCAAAGTATTGTCTATATTGTTTATTGCAATAAAAAAGGTTAATGTGATTTGCTTGAATTGTTGTATAGCATTCCAAGGATGCAGCATCCTTTAGGCACCCTATACGAGGCGAGTAGGCAAGACCCCTCAATTTAAAACGTCAAAATCTGACTCATCATTGCTCGAAACTTACAGCAGATAAGAAATGACTTAGAGCTAAGGAAGAGCAATTGGAATCACCAGTGCAGATTAAGTACCACCGGCAGAATCCGAGCAAAGTAGTTCAAAACAATTTTACCACCTCTGTCAGCGGCCCATCTAAATAAATGTTGATGTAATCCGAGACTAACTCGGAGGTTCTAACAGACCACTTGCCCTGATACACTTCTTATACACACATAAATAGGAATCACTAAGCCAGTCAGTAAAGTTACGCTCGCCACTTGAAATAGGCTGCAATTATCGCAAGATAACCTCATCTTTCAAGGTGCACGGATGAAGTTCATTGAGGGAATAAACATGATACTCCCATAACTTCTTTAGTACTCTATATGCCATTATTCAAAACACTATTCTGGCCGTCAACATCCAAACTGCCCACAGCGAGATGAATCCAGAAGGCTAAATGCTGGTGTACTCTCTCTGCAAGACCCAGAAATCTGCCGCAATGGATGCTACCGGGCATAAGGCACAGAATACAGCGTGAGTCCCCAACGGCCTCCATATCAAAAGACCCGCACCTCAGCAGGCAAGTTCCCCATCGCACACCCCTCAGATTTGGTGGTAAGATGTCACGGTGGACAGCCTGTCAAAAACTGACCGCTGATAGAGCATGAAAACAAGAATACAGTGTAATTAAATGTGAAAAAAGAAGCAAAACAGAGACAGTGCAACGTCCAAGTCAAGATATCCAACATCGAGACCAGTTGAGCTGCCACAGCGTCGTGATTTATGTTCATGGTGGTGGACTGCCTAGTGGAGAATCTGTTTTCAGATCTCCATCGTGCCACAAATTTCTTTTCACAAAACTGTGAACTGTCCATCCGGTCATTGACGTGCCTGTTTGCTGTATCCAATTTGTAGCTATGTCGTGGTGTAACCTCCGTTTTCAGCACCGAGGCGCAAGGAAGGGACCTCTAGACGTGTGTACCTCCTATTTGTTCTACACAAGTACCACATTTTATGACTTTTGCGTCCCGTTTTGAAAATTTTGTCTCTTGCATTCCTTTGTTGTTACATAGTTCATACACATTTGTTTCTTTTCATTTCTGTGAGAGGTCTATGCAGCATCTCACATGCTCTCAGTTTTTATCACATTTACTTGCAACGGTAATATATTCGTCTCACATAACTCATATTCTATAACCAATGTATAGCATGACAATTGCCAAGACTACAGAAGGACCGACACGTCAGTAACAGGACGGAAAGTTCAAAATTTTGTGAAAAAAAAGTGTATGAAATACGAGGGAGTTTTGAAGACGCATCTGTCGCTTTTCAGTCCAACACCACGACCACAGAACGTCGACGCTACGGTCGTTCAGTTTTTCTCAATGTTGCTCATGTTGAGCCTGGACCCTTCAGTTTTTGTATTTGGCTTCTTTTTTCACAGTTCAGTTCATTTTCTTTCTCTTTTCATGCTGGATCTGAGGGTCAGTTTTTGACTATCCACTGGGCCATTTTGCTACTAAATATGAGGGGGGTGCGATGGGGAGTTCCCCTTGTCAGTCTGTATCTGCTGCCACCCAGTACTGACACCAACTCCCAAGCGCGGAACAGGTCCGGCCTCTTCCTCACTCGGAAACAGCGATAAACCGAGTGAATCAGCGTGTCCTACGGGGACGCCAGTCAGTCAGAGAATTCAAAGACAGCACAACGCCGTCATGGCTCACTTCCCATTGGTTCTACTTAACCTGACACGCCGCCGAAATATCGCAGAACTTACTTCGTATTTCGCGTGACGAAATAGTTCCTCAAAGTGAAATAACAGGGAGTGACGTTATAACACTACCGTCCTTTACTGTTATAACATAACCTCACAACTGAAGGCAAATTGTATCACGAAATTATTTGTCAGAGCAATTATAGTATAAAGAAGCAGAGAAGTGTTACCCTCTGGAAGGAATCTTGTTGTGTTGACCGTGATGTACCTAACGGAAGTGGCTTATCAGAAGGGAAAGTCAGAATTAAGTAAATGTTTAAACGGTAACCAACAAAATTTACCTATCCACACTGTACAAATGATAAAGAAAACGGTCGCCAGCCCAATTAGGCATAAGAATGAGTAACATTCGTATTCAAGAAAATGGGTAGGAGTAACTTTAACGGACAAACACAACCTATACTTTGCCACACCAGAGTGCAATGAACTCTAGCACAAGCATATGTTAACGTCAAGGTTGGAGCTGACAGTTAGAGCTGAAACAAACTATTGGCCTGAGCACAACAGATACCGACACACACTTTTGTCTTCAGTGCTTAGTCAAACAGGATGGTCTCAACAATATTACTATTAATAATCACCTTCGAATCATAAATTGGACATAGGTTCAGTCTTTCTCAGCTAAATACCTTTCAACTCAGAATAAAATTTAAATGAAATGCACTGACAAACACTTTCTCACTGATCTATGACTGAAAGCAGTTACTGTAATCATAACAAACGGTCTATCTATCAAACGTTTCCTACTAATGAGGACAATAATCAAACTGTAGGTCCTGTTACACTAAAGATATGTACTTTCCTATACATATGGGGTCCTTATTTTAGCAAACATAACCATGAAACTTTCATCAGTTATTTGACCTGTTACTGCAGTAAGACACAAGTTGACATAAAACATTAGGAATTGACTCACCTGGTACAGTGGACAGCAAGCTGTATTATTCATTTACTGAACTAAATTTTGTAGCCTCAGTATGAGTAAGTATTCCATTAGCTTTGAAATGACAGCAAATTGTTTTAAGACCTAATTGAATTTATATGCTTCTATATTTTCGATAATTCTGTGAAAATCCACAGATTTTTAAGCCACAACTTTCATTGCTAAATTTACTTCAACAAACAGTTACCATGGCACATTCTTTATCCACATTAATTTTAATCAACACTTTTATTTTTTTAAAGCGGCCTTTTAATATAACATACTGGGCTTTGAAATTCTTTCAATTAGGATACTCGGTAAGCACTTTAACATGGGAAGGACCCTGACTGGATAAGTGACTGAAGATGAAAAATCAGGATAGGTACAAGAGTTCTGATATAAATTACCTTATATTTGAACACGCTGATATATCCAATGAACTGAGCCTTCACTGTACAATTCTGCTATTTCCTGGTCCCTTTTCAGTGATTGCGCAATGTGGTGGTGAGTGCATGTTCTTGGATGGAGGTGCAGATAGACAAGCTGGACTCTGCCATTTCTTGGAGGCGAAGATAGATATTAATTTCAGAGTATTGCCAGCATATTACTCCATTCATCCGAGGCCTTAACGCGTATTAAAACGGCACTAAAAGCCCCTCTCGGTACCAGTACAAATCACAACCTTCACATGAGCTGTCAGCGGTTCAGTAGCTCCTCTCCGACTGACTCTTGGTTCCACCTTTCTATCCATGCCAACTACATTTTGCGGGCGCTACACAGTTCCGTTCCCGAGGGGATCCACACCACCTTTTACATACAAAATAACTAAAAGCCCTAAACGAAGTTGAGCAGTTTACATAACAGTAAACAATCATTTTAAACAAAACATATCGTTTGCACATATTGGTAGTTCTACACAAAATTATTCAATTTTAATGATACCCAAAGAGATTATATGAGAAAGACCAAACATATCATTTGCTCATATTGTACATATTACAGAGATTACACTTCCTACAATCTAAAAGACATCAAAGTCTTCAACTGAGACAAGATTATACATGTTTTATCAGTATTGAATTAATAATAATTACAAAAGCTCAACGATATAATCTTGAATAAACAGAAAGCAAAAATGAATCAGTAAACAGTTAGGTAGGGTCTGAGTTGTGGTGTTACAACGTCACAAAACTCGTAGAGCGCCATGTCAACGTTAGGTAACTTGTCTCGCGTGCTGATGGCTTTAGCTGTTGGTCAAGAATCGATAGCTGTAGCCGTCACAGTAGCGTCTCAGCAACATCGTTATAAAACGCCAAATTCAAGTTCTGCTGATACATCGAAAACCTGGCACCAGAGAGTATATCTGCGAGAATGCTTCAGAAGATGAGAGGCAAGCAAGGTAAATGAGACAACTAGATAACTGTGGACAACAATAAATATAACAATGATGGGCGTGTGCTACTCACTTGTTAATAGGAACACCGCAGCTGAATTCGAAGTACTCCTAGGTCTACCCAATGCAAAAAGAGGGGCCACATTTTTAGAAGACTGAATAGGAGATTCAGAAAAAATTCAAAAAGAACTTGGCTCACTGAAAAATGAAAGAAGAGAAAATTATATTGTTCACAAAGATCCATAATAGACCCAACTGAAAACACAAAGAGGAAATATTTCCTCTTAAATGAAATGCAGCACAACCTAAATATTTTTAACTGCTGTGGAAGAACATATTCGTTTACATGTTTTCCATGTTTTGCAATATCGCTCACGTTAGTAAAATGTTTCCGATTCGAAAGGAATCAATTAACTGAAACAAATCGATTATAAAGTGTCTACTGAAAAAAATGCAGGTGAACAGTACGAAACCTGAAAACCGAGGAAGACACATCATGCCATGAAAATGCCAAATGTACCAGTTCAAACACTTAACAACATTGGAGGATGTCAAATGAAACACCTTTCAGCCGTCTAATTTCCTAACTGTTATTTTATTTGCCAATCGGTTTCGGCGATATACAACACTGTCTTTAGGCCCCTGACTGACTCATAGGAAGTTTCCAGCCTCGGTTCCGGCCAAATTACGGGGCTGTGTTCAAATATTGGTATCTGCAGGCTTCTGCTTAATACAGCGAACACTTCAGGCTGCCAGGACATTAGGAAAAAAATGGGGCTTTGCTCAATTAAACATAAAGTCTGATGAACAAATATATATGATGAGACAGTGATATTAACAGCCAGTAAAAACCGGCCGTTGTCCGTTGGTGCACATTCAGACAGAAGAACGCCTGGTTCAGAACCACAATTCAAGTGATAAAAATGTCAAATGAGCTGAAGAATGTAAGGCAGATGTGTGAGACGTTTGTAAGACAGAGTTGAGGACGACCTGTCTCACTGAGCACATTCATTGACAGTAATGAGTTGAGAAGGACGCTCAAGAGAAACAAGGGACTGAAAGCAAAACCCGAAAGGAATCTGCCAGAAAACTAATGGAAATTAGTTCAAATGAACTCTAATGTTGCCAGGATTTGGCTGAGGAGGAACTGTAAAGCACCAGAATTAGACTGATGTTAGAGATTGTCTTTATAGGAGTACTTAATCACTATAGAAACTAAATCAACGCCACACTTTCGAAGTTGCCTCTCGGTTCACTAACCGCACAAGATAAGGTATACCTTCATTTCCTCGTCGTGTGAATTATCTGTTCCAGGAGTCAATAAGACATACCGTAGTGCTGAATCTCATTTCAATTTCAACTTCCGTTAGACGTAAATGTAGCTGGAAATTTTAAAAAAAGAGTTATCTTTGTCAACGTGTTCAGTGTAAATTAACATAAACTGAACTGGCAGAGGAAAGAAAGGAAGAAAAAACCAACGCGAATCATTTGTATAAACAAACAAGCGTGGTGACTTAAGGCCTGGCCAGACAGAATGCGGCCTGGCCGTCCGTCCTGTGGCCTTGAACCGCAGCATGCAGGCCGCACTGTTGAATCGCTCGTTACTGTATGGCTGCGGTCACACAGAGTGCGGCTCTGAAGCACCGGCATACGGCCTGCGGCACCGGTCGCCGCCGCGTTGTCACAGATTACAGATTCGCCGCAAGCCGGAGCGGCTGCTTGCCTCTGTTGACGCACTCAACTGCTCTGCTGTCTTACTGGAAGCAACGGCGTGAGGCGGTTTTTGTCTTGCAGCTCGTAGTGCAGAAAGAGTATTAGAGGAGATGAGAGAATACTATTTTTTGTATGATACACGCGATCCTGATTTATGCGTAGAATACTTTTGCCCTCGATATACTCTTGATAGAAAGCTGAATTCTCAAAAATAGTTTTGTCACTTACAATATCAACTACTGTAAACTTGTAGTGTGGACCAACGACCGCCAGGAGAACTAGCGAAAAGAATTGTTTATAACAGAAGAACTGGAATCCACTGCCCTTCAGGCGTTTTAACCTGATATGCTTTCCGTCTATGCTTACAAGGCAGTTCGGAAACCCCCAAGGTACTAGAAATCTTTCTTCGGATTTCTTCCACATCTCTGTTGTAGGAGTAGGTAAATGCTTGCTTGGGCTGTAGAACGGTCCATATTGCTTGGCATACTTCTTTCACAATTTCTGAGACAGTTGAATGTCCTAAGCGAAGAGAAAAAGCTATGGTCTGGTGACTGTCGCCTGTAGCCAAGTATCTGGAAGAGATAAAAATAAATTATACCGATAGAACGAATAGATAAGTTAGCGACCAAAGATATGTTTGTTTAAATTCAATGACAATGTTACGAATACAATGAAACAAAACAATCTATTTAGTAGAAAGTTCTCTATAGCGGGGCATACGGAACTAGATGTTACTATCGTTTGCTGTTTTCGTAAACACTGCAGAGAAATTTATCACACCACTCGGAACTACATTGTTGGTTAGCACTTTCTTCCGCCGAACCTTTCATATCATACAGCAAAACTGAAATGGAATAATTTATATGACTTCTGTGTGAAGCACAAAGAGGCCGCAAATACCTCAAACAAATGGCTAGTCTATGCCTTGTATCAATTGGCATTCTCCAGTTCGTCGTGCTACCTTTTTATCAGGCGATGCAGTTCCTCGAAACATTCTCGCGACATATGAAAATATTTGAAGAGCCTAACTTCATCAGACTCTAGCTCAATACACAGACGATGGTATTCTCCTAAGCTTTCGGTCATGCTATTAATATCGTGCACCCAACATCTCCTCTTCTTCCGTCGCAGCGGCAGGCCGGATTCTGTCTGGCCAGGCCGTCACTGGGCCGGCCTGTGTGGCCGAGCGGCTCTAGGCGCTTAAGTCTGGAACCGCGCGACCGCTACGGTCGCAGATCCGAATCCTGCCTTAGATTAGTTAGGTTTAAGTAGTTCTAAGTTCTAGGGGACTGATGACCTCAGATGTTAAGTCCCATAGTGCTCAGAGCTATTTTAACGATTTTTTGACTTACTGGTAAGTCTTTGCACTCGCAAACTCTTCTAGTATCCCCTTCTGGCCACCCATACTTACGTTTCTCCGTGCTTTTCCTAAGCAGATACAAACTAGTACCAGGACGTTTGTTTTGAAATGGACGCGGCAGATTTCGTTCACTAGCCTTCCCCAACCACAGGTTTCCGTCTATCCGTAACGACCTCATCGTCCACGCAACATTAAGCGTAAGCTTTCTTTTATCACAACTGCTGTCCTTTAATTATTCTGTGTGCGTCTTTGGATATTTGGTGTTGAACGCAGTCACTGTAAATCGTTGTGAAATTGTATTATGCCAAACAATTTCAATTAAGAATTACTTAAAACGCCTAAACGCAATATAATGTAATTTAAATTGGTTTAGCCCATTAACCTTCTTGCGTCTGAGGATCACCAGTTATCTTCACACTCTTCAGAGACGTAGGTGCCACATTTTGACGTGAACATTACTTACTCGAAAGAGCGAGGCCAGCTATCACATTGCGAGTTCTAGGCAGACTATTTATTCCATCTCTGCCCGCAAGTGGACAACAAAGCGACAACGCGGCACGGGCGTACGGTGAGCAGTATCAGATAGAAGCTTATTAGTTCTTTGCAGACTGTACCCTTTCATTTCAACTGTGAGTATACGCTTTGTTTGAGAGCACACAAGCTTTTTTTCACATTTCATTATTTTTCTTTCTGAGAGTCATCCATCCCCCAAATAAGCAACCTTTGTAAACTCTGTTCTACTCCGCTAGCAGGTAGGTGCAGCTCCTATTGCGCTTTCCACCCGTATTTTCTTTTGTGCTGTAACAGAAAGGGACTTTAACGAATTTTATATTTGTTGGAGGGTAAACTCTTTCTACTTTCCAAGCTACTCTTCTCTAAACTGTTACCTGCATGACAGAATACTTAGAAAACACAGCAGCTACTTTTCTTAACATTCAATATATTCATATGACATTCAACCGTCACAAAGACTCCACGCAAGCAAGAGACACGCTTGTCAACAGGAAGTGAGGAAAAACTGAGAACATGGAAATGATGCTACAAGGACGATAAATATTAACTATCAGTGCAAGAAAGTAGATTAGTAAATGTTTTACATCCTTGTCATTCATCCTATAGGACAGAAGCTCTGGGAAAGAAGAATAATACACAATATGCAGAGGAAACAATAAAAATAGATGACAAAGACCGAAATTCTCGTATTAAAAATAATACAGACATGCTGACTTGCAGTTCTATAAAAGAAATCGAAAAATCAACGACGATATTAAGACAATTTTTGAATAATGAGATTATGATTCAGGCTGGAAGGATACAAGTTATAAGATTCGCTGATGACATTGCTACCATTTGTCAAAGTGAAAAAAACTTTTCAGCATCTGTTGAACAGAACGAACAGACCAAAACAGTACAGAATATGGACTGAGAGTAAACTGAAGAAGGAAATTTTTTGGAAATTTGGGGTAAGGTCTTGTGGGACTAAACTACTGAGGTCATCGGTCCGTAAGTCTACAGACTACTTAATCTAACGTAAACTAACGCTATGGACAACACACATACCCATGTCCGAAGGAGGACTCGAACCTCCGACGTGGGGAGCCACACGGACCGTGTCAAGGCGCCTCAGACAGCACGGCTGCCCCGCGCGGCTAAACTGAACAAGGACGAAGGCAATGAGGAGAAGCAGAGAATTTATTAAGCACAAAATTATCCTAAATAGTACAAAATTAAGCTAAATAATACCTGATGGACATCAAAATCAGACTAGCGCAGACGGCGGAGAGAAGTGTACTAGTATCAAATACAGCACCTTAATAGGGCAAACTAATTCCAGAGAATGTACGTTTGGAGCACAGGATTGTATGGTGGTGAATCACGGACTGCAGCAACACTGGAAAAGCGTTCAAGATGTGGTGTTATAGAAGGATGACAAAATTAGGTGAACTGACTAGATAACCGATGAAGGGGATGTCGTGAGAAACGGTGAAGAAACATATATACGGAAAATACGATGGCAGAAGATTATAGCACATGTATTAAGACGTCAGGGTATTATTTACATGGTACCAGAGGGAGCAGTAAATACTGCAGGGGACATAGATGAGGAAGTACATCTAACAATAATTGAGGACGTAGGGTGCAAGTCAGTCCCACCTGATGCGGATCCCACACCGCACAGCAACACTCCAGAATAGGGCGGACGAGCGTGGTGTAAGCAGTCTCTTTAGTACACCTGTAGCACATTCTAAGTGATCTGCCAATGAATCGCAGTCTTTGGTTGGCTCTACCCACAACATTATCTATGTGATCGTTCCAATTTAGGTCATTTGTAATTGTGATCCCTAAGCATGTACTTGCATTTACAGCCTTCAGATTTGTGTGACTTATCGCGTGATCTAAATTTAGCGGATTTCTTTTAATACTCACGTGAACAACTTTACACTTTCCGCACCATACAGATATCTTATCTAAATCATTCTGCAATTTGTTTTGATCATCTGACGACTTTAGAAGATGTTAAATGACAGCACAATCTGCAAACAATCTAATAGGGCTACTCAGATTGTCTCCTATGTCGTTAATATAGATAAGGAACAATAGAGGGCCTATAACACTTCCTTGGGGAACGCCGGATATTGCTTCTGTTGTACTCGATGACTTTCCGTATGTTACTACGAACTGTGATCTTTCTGACAGGAAATCACGAATCCAGACGCACAACTGAGGCGATATTCCATACGCCCCAAGTTTGATTAGAAGACCCTTGTGAGGAACGGTGTCGAAAGCCTTCTGGAAATCTGAAAATATGGAATAAATTTGACATCCCCTGTCGATAGCACTCGTTACTTTCTCTGTGCGAGAAACACAAGTCTTATAAATTCACTGCACAGCACTGGAATTTTTGTCTTTATGCCTCACTGATAGTCGTCCTGTGCGCTAATCTTACGAGAAAGTAGAGTCTTATAAGAGAGAATGATAAGTTAGTTTATATAAAAGAATTTCGTGAGATGAATACCAACTTGTCTTTTCTTTTCCACTTACCATTGCCGTCTGAATGATGTTCAGAAGTGTTTCTGCGGGAGCATACCGGAATCATAGGGAGAATTAGGGAATTCTCCTAGTTTACTACTGTATCGATGGACGCAAAATTATCTTTTGTTCCCCATGATCTCATGTTCTGTATTCGCTGAATTTCTCGTTGGTATTTCACCCTTTTCAGATAATTCTTCACTCACACAACCGGTCTTTATTCAAGTAATTCTCTCTAAAACCGTGTAAGTGAATACACTTTATCGATGTATGTTTCCCGTATCTTTACAATGCTTCACAACTGATCAACAAGACGGTATTGCAGGAGTAGGGATGCATGAATAAGTGTCGATTCGCTGTTGTGTTCGGGAACATTAGTGAATATCCTAGTACATTCGAAATGATCGTCAGCATTCAAGAATATTTACAGAAGCTCGAGGACATATTACATGTACATGCATACTCCGCAAGCCTCACTGCGGCGTGTGCCGGAGGGTAGTTTGTGTACGAGTGTCACTTCCCTCTTTTCCAGTTCCTGTCGAGAACGGTTCGTGCGAAAAACGATCGGTGGTACGCCTCAGTCTGAACTCAGGTATCTCTAATTTTACCTTCATGGTTCCTTCGTGTGACGCAATACAGGGACGTAGGCTCTCGATACTTTCACAGTAAACCACATCGTGATACAGAATGGCCTCTAGTGCAACGACTGCCGCCGGAAATGGGTGATTATTTCAGTGACGCTTTCGTGCTTGCTGAGAGAACCTCCAACGAAACGCGCGGCTCGTCTTTGGACGTTCTCTGTTTCGTCTGCCAATCTTATCTGATACGAATCCCATACTGACGAATAATACTGAAGTATTGGTCCCAGGACGGTTTTGTAAACTTCGCGCTTTGTAGGTGGACTACATTTTCTGAGGATTATCCCAATGAATCTCAGTCTTGCATTTACCTTACCTTAGCTGGATTTTCAAGACATATTTATTGTGACACACAACTAGCTCTTTTCTCGCATGAAGTGTCGAGTGCTATTGACTAGGGACTTCAGATCGATTCCGTATTTCTGGATTTCCGGAAGGCCTTTGACACTGTACCACACAAGCGGCTCGTAGTGAAATTGCGTGCGTATGGAATGTCGTCTGAGTTCTGCGATTCGATTCGTGATTTCCTGTCAGAGAGGTCGCAGTTCGCAGTAACTGACGGAAAGTCAACGACTAAAAAAGGCCAACAAAAGGCTTTGTTTTATTAACAGGACACTCAGGAAACGTAACAGATCTACTAAGAAGACTGCCTACACTATTCTTGTCCACCCTTTTTTAGAATACTGCCGCGCGGTGTAGCATCCTTACCGAATAGGATTGATGGAGTACATCTAAAAAGTTCAAGCAAGGGCAGCACGATTTGTATTATCGCGAGATGGGAGATAAAGTGCCACTGAAATGATACAGGATTTGGGGTGAACGTCATTAAAACAAAGGCGGTTTTCGTTGTGGTAGAATCTTCTCACGAATTTGCAATCACCAACTTCCTCATTCGAGTGCGAAAATAGTTTGTTGACACCGATCGTTTCACCAGTTCAAGAGCATGGGACATAACGGACCATTCAGAGTGAAAACGCTCCTGGCAACAGTAGGAATAAACATTTTCAGATTATAGTCGAATCCTCCCTGCACTGGAAGGAGATCTCTGACAATTCGCATCTCTTCCATAGGAAAAAAAGGGATGCCCTGTACGATCAACATGATAAAATAAGAGAAATCAGAGCTCATATGGGAAGATATATTTATTTTTATTTATCTATTTAACCTGATCATGTGATATAGGTGTTGGTTCCTTCCGCTCGCTATACGAAATTGGAATAATAGAGAATTGTAAATGTGGTTCGATGAACCCATTGTCAGGCACTTAAATGTAATTTGTCGATGTAGATGTGGTCTTTCTGCCTGCAGTTGCTCCGTACATACGCAGCTTAGATGTTTTATGAACGTAACTGTTTCCAGCCACTGTTCTGCTATCGTGTAATCACTCGATAACAGGTCCTCCTCTCTCTTTATGCTCAACAAGTTACATTTGTTTGCGTTGTTGGTCGTATGGCAGTCCGGCAAAAAGTGTCGATACTCTGCAGGTCCTCTTACATTTCGCTATAATTTTCTAGCGATGAATTTCAGTCGGCCTCACACCACGCAAGTTGATAAAACGAACCGTTAGACGTTGTTCTTCTAGTGACATCGTCGCCATTGTAAGTATCGAAAACACTCCTCGCTGTCCCCGTTGCAGCTGGGGTTCTGTGTGCTGCACAGTGCTGCCACTGTATCACACGCTTATAGCGAGTGCACACATTTTTTGAAAGAAACTATGTTTCTACCTGTCCCAGTCCTGGGAAAAAATCTGATTTGTTATTGTCGAATGCACCTCGTAGGTGAAAGGGAGCTAAAACATGACCCTTTCAAGACACACAAATTGTAAAAGCATGCAATATCGTATAAGTAAAAAAGAAAATTATGATGTGACATACCTTTCAGGTCCTGCCATTTTTATATGGAAGAGATGGAATTTGTCAAAGATCTGCTTTCAGTGCCGGAAGGATTCGACAAGAATCTGAAAATATTTATTCACACTGTTGTCAGGAGCGTTTTCACTCTGAATGGTCCGCTATGTCCCACGTTCTTCAATTGCAGGGATATTACGTTTGTCGCTTGTTTCCATTGTTAACACACAAGTGTCCCGTGGTTCAAATCTTCTACATCTTCTCATGTAAGGCAAGTCTGTTCTTCCAAGCAGGAGCTGACTTTATATATACACTACTGGCCATTAAAATTGCTACACCAAGAAGAAATGCAGATGATAGATGGGTATTCATTGGACAAATATTTTATACTGGAACTGACATGTGATTACATTTTCACGCAATTTGGGTGCATAGATCCTGAGAAATCAGTACCCAGAACAACCACCTCTGGCCATAATAACGGCCTTGATACGCCTGGACATTGAGTCAAACAGAGCTTGGATGGCGTGTACAGGTACAGCTGCCCATGCAGCTTCAACACGATACCACAGTTTATCAAGAGTAATGACTGGCGTATTGTGACGAGGCAGTTGCTCGGACACCTTTGACCAGACGTTTTCAATTGGTGAGAGATCTGGTAAATGTGCTGGCCAGGGCAGCAGTCTAATATTTTCTGTATCCAGAAAGGCCCGTTCAGGACCTGCAACATGCGGTCGTGCATTATCCTACTGAAATGTAGGGTTTCGCAGGGATCGAATGAAGGGTAGAGCCACGGGTCGTAACACATCTGAAATGTAAAGTCCACCGTTCAAAGTGCCGTCGATGCGAACAAGAGGTGACCGAGATGTGTAACCAATGGCACCCCATACCATCACGCCGGGTGGCACGCCAGTATGGCGATGACGAATACACGCTTCCAATGTGCGTTCACCGCGATGTCGCCAAACACAGTTGCGACCATCGTGATGCTGTAAACAGAATCTGGATTCATCCGAAAAAAGGACGTTTAGCCATTCGTGCACCCAGCTTCGTCGCTGAGTACACCATCACAGGCGCTCCTGTCTGTGATGCAGCGTCAAGGGTAACCGCAGCCATGGTCTCCGAGCTGATGGTCCTTGCTGCTGCAAACGTCGTCGAACTGTTCGTGCAGATGGTTGTTGTCTTGCAAACGTCCCCATCTATTGAGTCAGGAATTGAGACGTGGCTGCACGATCCGTTACAGCCATGCAGATAAGAAGCCTGTCATCTCGACTGCTAGTGATACGAGTCCGTTGGGATCCAGCACGGCGTTCCGTATTACCCTCCTGAACCCACCGACTCCATATTCTGCTAACAGTCGTTGGATCTCGACCAACGCGAACAGCAATGTCGCGATACGATAAACCGCAATCGCGATAGGCTACAATCTTACCTTCATCAAAGTCGTAAACGTGATGGGACGCAGTTCTCCTCCTTACACGAGGCATCACAACAACGTTTCACCAGGCAGCGCCGGTCAACTGCTGTTCGTGTATGAGAAATCGGTAGGTAACTTTCCTCATGTCAGCACGTTGTAGGTGTCGCCACCGGCGTCAACCTTGAGTGAATGCTCTGAAAACCTAATCATTTGCATATCACAGCATATGCTTCCTGTCGGTTAAATTTGGCGTCTGTAGCACGTCATCTTCGTGGTATAGGAATTTTAATGCCCAGTAGTGTATAATTTCCGGTGCGTCACGGTTACATAAACCTGCGTACGACAATTAATTTGGAATATTACTCTGTTGCTGGGATGCAGGAATGTAGCTTATTATAGGAACGCCCCCTAGAGGGGTAGAGTTTCTTCATTCACTGCCCCAGTAATTTCTTAGAAATGCCTTCAACGTCACAGCGAAATCTAATGGCCGGTCTTTGTGGAACTTCAGCTTCACTACCATAGTTGTTAACTCTGTCGTCATGACAGGTAGTGCGGGGAATGTGGTGGAAGGGGGGGGGGGAGGGTGAGGGGGTTGGCGGCAGCTTGTATTTTCCCAAGTCAACCGCGATCATGTCGATAAATGCAAAGCCGGCGCCGTTACTACCTTCAAATCTGTCGGTACATACCATAATGGCAGAGACCGTTTGTCTCGGATACTCTTTCAGTACACGGGGCGCTCGACTGTTCCTATTACAGTACTCTGTTTTAGAAGGGACTTCGTAAATAAATGTTTGCATAAGAAATCCATGTCCGACGATGTATGACTGTGATATAAGACATTTTTGTAGTTCCGTCAGCTTTCAAACTCCCTCTACACGGCATGATAGATAATGCTATAGCCTCACGTTTATGTGTGGAGAATATTTTTCGGTTCACCGCTGTCCATCACACACGCTTTCCGTGAGACCAGAACAAACGACTACGTTCGTAACTAAAAGGGGTCACTGTGGTGCTCCACGGAAACGCACCAAGGTTTGTGGGCTGTGTGTATGGAAGCATACTGCAGTTGGGGAGAAATATGTAAACACCAAAAATATAACACTTGACTAATACGGTGTGGGAAACCCGCTGGTATATAAATGAGTTTGATGTCTTGTAGGAATGGATAAATGTGAGTCCCACATGGTTTTCAAGGGGATTTTATACCATTATTCCTGCAAAATAGTGGAGAGTTGAAATAACGATGACGCAGGTTGAAAGTTGGACGTTAATATTTCTTTGGAAAGTTGACCAATGATTTTGTTGTGGTGTGCCTACACAAACTCTTGAGTGTGAGATATTACCGCGCGTAGTAGAGAGCGAACAGTTGTCGAGAGCAGTCGGAAGAGGTCGGACGCAGGGTGCTTCGGAGAGAAGCCGCGCGACATGAGAGGTCGCAGCCTGCCGTGATCGTGCTAGAAGCGCCGGAGGAGACTGGTATTAAACGAGGATTTTTTGTTAATTTTGCCTTTCGCTGCTCCTAGTTGTGGGTTACTTGCGCACTGGAGGGCTTTTGTAAGATTTATGTATAGATACACTCAGAGTTAAATTCCTATCATTGTTGTGGCCAGAAACGTGTTTACTGAGCATGGACTTTGTGGAATAATTAAAAGTCTGTGTAAAGTTTGTCAGTGTTTAAATAATATATACTGCAAATAAACGAGGGTCACTCCAAAATAAATGCACACTCTTTTTGTAAAAATACAGTTTTCATTCTGCATGTGTGAAAGTTTTACAGTGTGTAGATACATCCTTGCCGCTTGTTTTCAAACTTAGTTCAACCTGTTCCCGTGAGTGGCGCCGTCACAGCATGTCTTCAAGATGGCTGCTACACTTGACGTTCGTCAGAAGCGACGTGCTGTCACAGAATTCCTTTGCTGTGAAAACGAGACAGTGGGAAGTGACCAACGATTGATTACTGCTAGCAGTGGAACATGTTTTTTCGTGTTCGCTGTAGAAGCAGAAACACACCACGCATCGTGTCCTCTCTTCAAACGATTTCAGTAGATTTTGTGGTCATTTATCGCAGCATCTCCCGTTTTTGCTTTCGGTTGGCCATTGAAACGATAACCTGTGCCATGGATTTCTTCTGTGCAGTAGCTCGGAAAACAAAATTTAGCATTTCGGCCTTCTCTGTGGCATCTGTTTTGGTGGAGTCACTGATTGAGTGTAGCGATTATATTAATGTGGTATCTGACTTGATGGAAGACATGAGCTACTCAGAATTATCGATAAAATCTAAGGACCAAATTTTATTGTCAAATTCATTAAATCCTTCTCGAACGGTAGTCGGTACTGTTATTTGGGCTCCGGCCAGCTTTTGTTCAACAAGAAGGCTGTGGATTCGTTTAAACCTCTGATTAAACTGTCTCCGTTTCTGTAGCTACTTTCTAATACTGAAGTGAAGAATAACTCTCCCATTGCAAAAAGTTCTTTATTTCACTTAAACACCAGTTTCAGCTTTTGTAATGAAGCTGTCTTCTATGTGAGTGTGTATACCTTGACTCAAGTGCACCACAGTACTATTTTAAGATTGCACCAGAAAATGGTTTCAGCATAAAAACTGAAACCAGTCGCAAAATAAAATACAGAAATTATTTGCAAAATGAGAGGTTATTCTTCTATTCAACACACTGTTGCAGAGCAGCAGCACTCGCCAAATATGGGGATAAGTATACTAACCTTCTACAATGTCTGCTGATGCACGGCTCATGTTTCCCATCCAACACATGTTTGCCCGGGACATTTATGTGTGAGGCACATTCTAAAATAATCTAGAATAATCAATACTGATACATCAAATTTAGTCTCCTGAAATTAATGTCTGATTGATAACATGAAATTTATTTCCTGCCAATTTTGCTAAGAAGAAATATTTTTGTGCATTCCTTGACATTCATTTTAATATTTGTAATTGTTACGTTTTAAGAAATGTAGGGTCACTAACTCCATCTTACTTGCATCTTTCTGATTACCAGAAGATCTAAGACCTGGTCCTCACCAAGTATTCAACCTAATTATTAAAAAAGTCGAGTGCAGGACTTATAACACTTCTGTCCGCTACTGTTATACCATAACCTTAAAGATGGTGTCGGGTCATGAAATAAAAACATCTTATTAAAGCAATTATGGTATAAAGCAACAGAGCAGTGTTTCCCTCCGAGAGCAATTTTGTTATGTTGACCGTATTGTACCTAACGCAGGTGGCTTATCGGAAGTGAAAGTCAGAATTACGTAAATATTTTAACAGTGACAAACAATATTTTACCTATCTACACAGTTCAAAGAATAATGAAAACGGTCGCCAGCCTAATTAGGCAAGAGAATGATTGACATTCTTGTTCAAGAAAATAGGTGTGAGTAACTTCAACGGACAAACACAACCTATACTCTGGCACCTGAATACAGCATGTTCAAGTTAAGGTTGGAGTTAACAGATCAGAACAAACTGTTTCCATAAATATAAACGATAACAAAACGCACTATTACCTTGGGGACATAGTCAGCCTGAATGGTCTCAATAACGCTACTATTAATATTCACTGTAGAATCGTAAATTGGACATAGGTTTAGTATTACTTTTCAAACTAATTCCTATCTGACATGAAATATGGATATGGTTCACAGCAAATTTAGTTACTGCATATAGATTAATTCTCTCACTACCAAGCACCTTTCTACTTAGAATGAAAATTAAATGGAGTTCACTAACAAATTACTTCTCACTGCCCTTTTAATAAAGAAGTTACTGTTTTCATAGATAGTGGTTTTTCTGTTACTTGTTACCTAGCATAAGCACAACAGACAAACAGTTGATCCTGTTACAACTTTAATTTGCACTCTTAATACACAAGAGGAACCCAATATTGTACAGAATTTGACTTGAATAGCAAGATTTATTGAAACTTTCTATAGTTAAGTAATTTGGTGCATTTGAACTACTTTCAATGGAGGGGGGCCCTTAATCTTGACCACTGTAGCAGAGTAAACTAAACACTTTCAGTACACTAGAGAAACAAGTACTTAGTAAGCATGAACATATGACTCTCAATAGTTGCAGTTCTGAACTTTTACTTCAGTGAAACACATATTTCAGATATTTGTAAGATCCTTTCAACAAACAATATTAAATTTAGCACACTCTATTGCCATATTAATTTTAATATGCTTTCAATAAAGACACTCGGTAATCACTTTAGTTCAAACGGAGAGGAACCTGAGAGGTGTTATTATAAGGAAAAAATCAAGGTAGGTACATAAATTCATTTAAATTTTACCTTATATTTGAGCACACTTAACACATCCAATGAGCTGATCCTTCAGTGTACATTACTATAGTGTTCCATTACAATGATAGCGCAATGTGGTGGCGATTGCATGTTGGTAGGTGGATTTGCAGGTAGAATTCCTGGACTCTGTCATTTCTTGGTAGCGATGATAGATATAAATTACAGAATAGTTCCAGCTCTTTATCCATCCATCCGAGGCATTGGACAGCAGCACGGAAAGCCTCTCTCGGCACCAGCACAATATACAACTTCTGCATGAGCAGTTGACAGTTTGGTAGCTCGTCCCCGACTGACTCTTGGTTCCACCTTTTCTACCGAGGCCAACCACAATTTGCGCGCGCTACACAGTCCCGTTCCCGAGGGAACCACAACACCTTTTACATACAAAATAACTAAGAACCCTAAGTGAAGGTCAGCGGCTTACATAACAGCAAACAAACATTCTAAATAGAAAAGAACCTTTGCACATATTGACATTTCTATAAAAAATAATTTAAACAAAATTATTCATCCTCAAAGATAACCAAAGAGATTATGTGAGAAAGACAAAACATATCATTTGCTCATATTGTACATATTAGAGGGAACATTTCCTATACTCTAAAAGACATCAAAGTTTTTAACAGAAAAGAAGGAACACTCTCATGGTATCGACTCAGTCCAACAAAATTTACAGAAACTTAACGATATAACACTAAACAAAACAAAAGTCAGAATAAATCAGTGCAGCATTAGAGCTATGGTGTTACAGACTCTCTGTCCTTTTCATATGTTTAGTCTCCCAGTCAATAGCTAGCAGGATGTAACCTCCTGATATTGACATTGTATGAGAGGAAATTTAAGCGTGATACCCTCCAGTATTTCTTTGAAGCATTGGCAGTACAGCTCTCGAAGCGGCTGGTATCCGGGAGGCGTCACAATTCCTCGTCCATATTGCTAGGGTTTGTAGAGGAGACTTAGCAGGCGGACTTTTGACGAGTAACCAACGTCAGGAAATGTACCGTTTGGATGTACAATGAGTTTGAAGATCGAATTACTTTCAAATGTTCCCCTTTTCAGTACGCAGACAAAAGAGACAATGAGCTCTGTCATGTGTGCTGTGGAGGAGCTGCTTCACATGGTGATTACGTGTGTCTGCGAAGTATAGGGGCTGAACAAAAATAAGGCAACACTGCGAGAAATGGGTGCTTGAGCATAAACACAGATGCCAGACAATCCTGCAGGAGTCAATGTTGTAACTGACCGTAATCGGCAGATGTGGTATGTCCTCAGTACGTCGCAAATATCAGTCGTCATCAGAACAGTGTTCCGCGTAGCTGTCATTGAGTTATACGAGAGACAAGTGAATTCGAATGTGAGAAGATTGCTGGTGCTCTCATGCTGGGTGCTTCCGTGACCGAGGTAGCCGCAGTGTTTCGTGTTTCAAGAGGCACCACATCGAAGATGTATTCCGCATACAGGGAAAGTGGTAAAACATCATCCGCTACGTCACAATGCGGACGAAAGTGCGTGCTGAGTGATCGTTACAGACGGTCATTGAAGATGACTGTGACGAGAAACAACATGACGACGGCTAAAAAAGTCTTTGCAGAACTGAATATCGACCTCGCGAACTCTGGCAGCAGTAAAACAAAGCGAATGAACTTCCATAAGCAGGGAATCGGAGAACGCGCTGGGATTCCAAAACCGCTCATCAGTGACACGAATGCACGTAACGGCAAAACGTGGTGCCGGAGCCATAATAAGGTCAGGAATACGGAGCGGTGGAAGAAAATCATTTGTTTGGCTGAATCGTGTTTACACCGTCGAGTTTACGTTCCAAGAGTGAAACATGGCGGGCGTTCGGCGATTATTTGGGCAGCCATACCTTGGTATGCCACGGGCCCCATGATTATTCTGCTAGATCGCATTAGTGGAAAAGATCATGTTACCATTTTGGCTGATGAGGTACATCCGATGGTCCAACGTATGTTGCTCAATCATGACGCTGTGTTCCAAATCGACAGGGCCCCTGTTTACACAACACGCGTTACCCACGGCTTGTCTTGTGAGCAGCACAAGGATGCACTGTCGCATCTCTCCTGGATACAGCAGTCACCAGATCTCAATGGTGGTGGTCTGCTTAGTAGCGAAAGGTGCGTGATCGATATCCACCTTGAAACTGATTCGTAATTATTTTAGAAGACGTACGGAAATGCGTCATGTTCCGTCTCTGGCAATAATAGAATTCTTATTGAGATCCTACAAATCATAAGGAAATCAGTTCTCAAGTATCGGACTGCGAGTTTTAAAATAACGTTCTAACGTCTCCTAACAACTGTTCTGCAATGCTCCTGTGCACAACAGACTACTCACCTCGTCTTGCTGCTGAAACTGCGTGATCAGCAACATGCTAAAATATTTCAGGAGCAATATTGCGATTCGTGCAGAGTGCAATGCATGTTCATAATAATTGCAATACTGTCATATTTTTAGCTATGGAAATAGAATGATCAGTACGGGTTTGGTCATCTACACTTGCAACGGTGTAAAGAATGAAAGAAACCAATAAAGACTATAATCTACTACGAGGGTCACTCCAAAAGAAATGCACACTATTTTTTTTAATCCATCTTTTGTTCTACATGTTTGAAAGTTTTACAGTGTGTAGATACATCCCCTAGGAACAATATTATCATTTCTCCACATAATTTCCATCCCTCTCAACTGCCTTACACCATCTTAGAACTAGCGCCTGTATACCTGCACGGTAAAATTCTGGACCAACCTGTTGGAGCCACTGTTTGGCAGCGTGCACAAGGGAGTCATCGTCTGCAAACCTTGTTCCACGAAGAGAGTCTTTCAGTTTCCTGAAGAGTTGATAGTCACATGGAGCCTGGTGAGGACTGTAAGTGTCTTCCATCCGAGTTTTGTGATCGCTTCCATGGTTTTTCGACTGACATGTGGCCGCGCATTGTCGTGCAACAGCAAAACATCCTTCTTTTGCTGATGTGATCGAGCACGACTCAGTCAAGTTTGACGTTTGTTCAGTGTCGTCACATATGCATCAGAATTTATGGTGGTTCCACTTGGCATGATGTCCACAAGCAAGAGTCCTTCGGAATCGAAAAACACCGTAGAAAAATCTTTTCCAGCAGAAGGTGGGGTTTTGAATAATTTTTGCTTGGGTGAATTTGCATGATGCCACTCCATTGCTTGCCTCTTCGTCTCTGGTGAAAAATGATGGAGCGATGTTTCATCACCTGTCACAATTCTTCCAAGAAATGCATCTCCACCATCCTCGTACTGTTCCAAAAGTTCGCTGCATACCGTTTTTCTTGTTTCTTTGTGAGCTACTGTCAGCATTCTAGGAACCCACCTAGCACAAACCTTTCTTAATGCCAACATTTTCAGTATTTTGCAAACACTACCTTCCCCTATCCCAACGCAGCGTGACAATTCGTTCACTGTGACATGTCTATCAGCAGTCACCAATTCGTTAACTCTCTGCACATTGTCTGGAGTGTGCGCAGTACGAGGCCTGCCGCTGCGAGCATAGTCCTTTATATTGCCGTGCCCACTTTCATCACGTAACCTGCTTGCCCACCGACTAACTGTACTGCAATCGACAGCAGCATTTCCATACATCTTTTTCAACCTTTTGTGGATGTTGCCCACTGTCTCGTTTTAACAGCACAGGAATTCTATGAGAGCCATCTTGAAGACATGCCGTGACGACGCCACTCAGGGGAACAGGTTGAACTAAGTTTGAAAAAAAGCGGCAAGGATGCATCTACACACTGTAAAACTTTCACACATGCAGAATGAAAACTGTATTTTTACAAAAAGAGTGTGCATTTATTTTGGATTGACCCTCGTTTATTTGCAGTATATATTATTTAAACACTGACAAACTTTAACAGACATTTAATCAATCCACAAAGTCCATGCTCAGTAAACACGTTTCTGGCGACAACAATGATAGGAATTTAACCCTGAGTGTATCTATACATAAATCTTACAAAAGCCCTCCAGTGCGCAAGCAACCCACAACTAGGAGCAGCGAAAGGCAAAATTAACAAAAAATCCTCGTTTAATACCAGTCTCCTCCGGCGCTTGTAGCACGATCACGGCAGGCTGCGACCTCTCATGTCGCGCGGCTTCTCTCCGAAGCACCCTGCGTCCGACCTCTTCCGACTGCTCTCGACAACTGTTCGCTCTCTACTACGCGCGGTAATATCTCACACTCAAGAGTTTGTGTAGGCACACCACAACAGAATCATTAGTCACCTTTCCAAAGAAATATTAACGCCCAACTTTCAACCTGCGTCATCGTTATTTCAACTCTCCACTATTTTGCAGGAATAATGGTATAAAATTCCCTTGAAAACCATGTGGGACTCACATTTATCCATTCCTACAAGACATCAAACTCATTTATATACCAGCGGGTTTTGGTGTTTACATATTTCTCCCCAACTGCAGTATGCTTCCATACACACAGCACACAAACCTTGGTGCGTGTCCATGCAGCACCACAGTCACTCCTTTTAGTTACGAACGTAGTCGTTTGTTCTGGTCTCACGGAAAGCGTGTGTGATGGACAGTGGTGAACTGAAAAATATTCCTCACACATAACGTGAGGCTCTAGCAATATCTATCATGCCGTGTAGAGGGAGTTTGAAAGTTAACGGAACTACAAAAATATCTTATATCACAGTCATACATCGCCGGACACGGATTTCTTATGTAAACATTTATTTACGAAGTCCCTTCTAAAACAGAGTACTGTAATAGGAACAGTCGAGCGCCCTGTATACTAAAAGAGTATCCGATAGAACGGTCTCTGCCATTATGATATGTACCTGTAACCTCCCTCTCACTTATCGACCTTAATGACAGTGAAAAATTAAACCGCGTGTACCTAATGGAAATTTGGGACAAGCAATCGTCACCGAAGTTAATCTATCGGTAAAGAGGGAGGAAAGGGTTACATATAATGGAAGGATAAATGCAATTGAAACTGGTGGAAATTAATTTTGAAAAGGGGTAAAGTAAATGTAAGAAAGTAAATGTGCGGCTGTTACATTAACAATTAACTAGCGGTAGTTAGATATTTGAGATTTGGGGGAAATTACGGTCGCCAGTCCTATGGACAATTACTATAGTAACTGAAAAAGAAAGGTTATTACACATATAATGAGCACTAGAAGTGTGGCAACTGAAGGTTGACACGTGTAGAGTGAAAACTGAAAGTTTGTCAGAAGTAATAAATTTCGCTACACTCTGACTTAATTTAGCAAAAGAATTAATAAAACCGGAAAAGCGAAAGTTAGTTTAGTGACTGAGTTAATATTGAGCTTTGTTTCTGAAGCACATCGAAATTCAGTAAAATATGGCTAGTCTTGCACTACCTCAACAATCATTTCAAAAGCTACTTGAATCTACGCAATTTAGAAATAAGAGATTTAACTCTGAACTTGAATTAAATGATTCTGAACAATTAACAATAGTAAAATTTAGTACGTACCAAGCTGAGCTGCAGTCACAGGTAAGCTAAAATATGCTAACAAAACTCGCACTCTTAATTTGTGCTCGTGTAATCTAAATATTGTAGCCAGCTATGAATACTTTAACTGAACTTTGAAATTAAAGCAGTGAAATCGAATTATATTATTTTAATGCTGGCGTTTGAATTTCAACGACACTCGAGTTTATTCCGGAAAAGGAAGGGAACATGCTTGGTAATGCAACGGGGACAATGAGCAACAAATGTTCATGCTAAGTTGCTGAAATTTTGTGATGCAACAATTTCAAAAGCTGGGGCCTGCCATACAGTTCTAAAACTTTACGTGCTTCCAGTCTTCCTTGTTGGTTGATTGAAGGTTTGGAAGCCGTCGATCGAGGAGGTGGCGACAGTCACTCATTGTCAGCCGTCGCTGTTGCAGAAGCTGGATGCTGGCGCGCCTTCTTCTCGACACGGTCACCAGGCGAAACGGGCTCTTGATGAGTGCCAGCTAATGCTTCCCGTCCGCGACACCGTGTCAGAGGCTAACATAGCAAGTCGAGCGCAATTACATGCTGCCAAAGCCCGAAAGCGCGGCAACTCGCGGGAGCGTCACACATCACACCTGCTCCACTGCACTACCCCAGCCAGACCCCTCTTCCCGCGCTCCACGCGACAGAGTTAACACTATCAAGATCCTAAACACTTTGGTTCTCCAGACGACCTATCGATGTATTCGCTCGATAGCATAGCTTTTCCCTAGGCCAGACCCAGCGTATAAATGCAAATAATATTCACAAAACAAACCAACATAAATGCATAAATATATATATATATATATATACAAACAGTAAAACAATTGAAATATATAAAGAGACAGAAATGTCATATCTTCAGGTGACTAAATAAGGAAAAATCTATAGTACAATAGATGGAAATAGAAGGATATGAATTTCCGGCGTTACACGTGCCCCACATTGTCTGAGGATGTTCGTGTAACGTAAACAGACTCAGAAAATGTCCCAAAAAGGATAAAAAAAACAGCGGAAATGCATATGCTCAAAACATCAAGAAAATTTAGCATTAGGCTAATTAACCATAAACCAATGTTTAGGCCATAATAATTGAGTGGAGACTCCTAACCTTATTCCACTCTGTCATCTTGCACAAAATAAAACAGGCTGACAACATATTAAAATTCATACAAAACACAGAAAACGGTTTAGCTATTCTAAAATCGTCAAAATTCCTAGCAGTACAGGGTTATTACAAATGATTGAAGCGATTTCACAGCTCTATAATAACTTTATTATTTGAGATATTTTCACAATGCTTTGCACACACATACAAAAACTCAAAAAGTTTTTTTAGGCATTCACAAATGTTCGATATGTGCCCCTTCAGTGATTCGGCAGGCATCAAGCCGATAATCAAGTTCCTCCCACACTCGGCGCATCATGTCCCCATCAATGAGTTCGAAAGCATTGTTGATGCGAGCTCGCTGTTCTGGCACGTTTCTTGGTAGAGGAGGTTTAAACACTGAATCTTTCATATCACTATGCCTGAAACTTGCCCGCACGCGTTCAACCGTTTCTTCGCTCACTGCAGGCCGACCCATTGATTTCCCTTACAGAGGCATCCAGAAGCTTTAAACTGCGCATGCCATCGCCGAATGGAGTTAGAAGTTGGTGGATCTTTATTGAACTTCGTCCTGAAGTGTCGTTGCACTGTTATGACTGACTGATGTGAGTGCATTTCAAGCACGACATACGCTTTCTCGGCTCCTGCCGCCATTTTGTCTCACTGCGCTCTCGAGCGCTCTGGCGGCAGAAACCTGAAGTGCGGCTTCAGCCGAACAAAACTTTATGAGTTTTTCTACGTATCTGTAGTGTGTCGTGACCATATGTCAATGAATGGAGCTACAGTGAATTTATGAAATCGCTTCAATCATTTGTAATAGCCTTGTATTAAGAAATGTATTACTATTTACAAAAGTAATCGGAGTACATGGTCATAAAAACAGGTATATCAAAATATGCAAATTAATAATTAATCACATAGAATACACATTTTTATATAACCATTTCATAAGTAATATTCTCGTCATGAGAGTCCATTAAACGCTAAACAAGAAAATAATACAGATCGAAAAAACAGAAATATTGACAGCAGAATTCTTTCATGTCAGCTGTCCGGGAAGAAAAACAACTCTGCCTTCCGTATTCGCAAGTACAAAGAATGCCGAGAGCGGCACAAGAGCCGACAGCGGCACAAGAGCCGACAGCGACTCCGCCTCGCGAGTATTGTTGCGCCCGCCTGTGCGGCGCGCTTGATCTTACTCGCCTGTGTAACGGCACTTCCAGAACGTCCGTTTCACTGAATTCTTTCGGAAAAACTCACTCCCGAGTAATCTCAAGGAGTCCATTAACACAATCACAGTGGATAACTCAACACTGTCCATAATCACACATGTACAAGCCTGAAACTTAAAACATGGTCTAAGTACATCGGCAATGACTAGTAAATCACATATTCGTGAAATCTTATAGCTTGTTACAAAATCATATTTCCATTCCTTAATCTACTGTGACTCAGCTGAAAACTTAAACTAGCAGCTTGGATTTTTCAGTAGATTAATAATCAGTTTCTCTTAAATCATTTAGTAAAAATTAATTTCTTATTAATTACAACTTATTTAATGTCCTCTTGGTCAGGCAAAAGCATGGAATCTAGCTAATCGTTTAAATCTTACACTCTATATTTACATACTGTACAAATTACCCATTCTGTGGTATTAATCAATCCTAGGTTGGTACAATTTCAAGTCTACAGTGTTCCGTATACCTAATAGTTTCCCAGAGCTCGGATACTCTAAGCAATAAGCACTTGTGTGAGGCAAACCAATGACTTTATATGGTCCATTATAAAAAAACTTAAATTTAGAGATTTCATTGTCTATCTCGCTCGATTTCTCATGAGCATTTACAAGTACTAAGTCTCCGATTGCAAACTTAGAAAACGCGCTTTAGCGTCATGACGACGTATGCGAGCATCGGATTTAGGTTCATTCTTTCTCGCAAACGATCTTTTTTCACACCAATACTAACGTCAATCCGTGGAGGGAATTTAATTGTCTCTTCCACTAATCTTTTCCTTCTGTCATCTTACAGGATATCCTCACATTACAGTAGTTCAAATTCATACCTACGTCAATACCATCCGGCCAGTTAACAATTGTGTATAGGCTGGTATTGCCTATGCACACCGTCTTCTGCCTCGTCAAAACTAACTACTATTGTTTTATTTTGTGTGCAATTAATCATTGTATGGTACTTTAATAGCCAATCCAACCCGATAATTACTTCCGTAGTTAAGTCTGGCACGACAACAATCACTTGTTCAAATCGTGCCCCACATATCTCGAAGTTGACAAAAATCTGTTTCGTGACCGGTTTACTGGCCTTCCCCGTAGCACCGATAATTTTCACTCCTGTTACTGGCATAACTACGATGCCAGGTCTGTCTTTCAGTAACTCAAATATTTTCCCAGATACAGCACTTAATTCTGCACCGGTGTCAATCAACACGTTTAGTTGTAGGTCGTGCATACTAACACACACTACTATCTGCCTACACTTGCCTTCGACTGTTTCTTTATTTTCCCACAGTAAATCCTCGTCTATATCCAGGTCATTCCCGAAAAAAACATCCGGCTTTGATCCTAAATCGTGCTCATCTGGCGGCTTTTTCAGCCTCTGTTCGCATACAGTCTTAATTTCAACACGTTTGTCCTGAGGCTTAGTCTGTAGCTTCGCCTCCAATACCGAAATCTTTTCCTGTAAATCGTCAACTAGTGAGTGTTGCTTTGCTATCAATTCATTAATTGTCACCTTCGTTGATTCCCCTTTGGTCAGATTGTTCTCATCTGCCAATCTACCTGGAGGAATGTGCCCAGTAGCATCTGCAATTACTTCCTCTGGATCTGCGCAACCCACACTGCTACCGTCTGACCGTATGACGTCAGCTCTAACCTCATACACGCTGTAATCTACGTGCTTTTCTACCAATCGTGTCCGGCTATCACTAAAATTTTCGTAATCTTTCTCCTTAATACTCTCGCAATGTTTAAACTGGAGGTTTGAGTCGGATTGGTCGGCTACTTCTATCACTACAATTTTCGGTAAGGTCTGCCGGTTAGGGCCAGAACTTTCCGTTACTACTTCAACATCCAACTCCTGCGGGACGAAACACGACGAATCTTGCTCGTGCTCCCCATTAACATCAACTATTTCTAGTAAAGTCTGCCGGTTAGGGCCAGCACTTTCTATCACTTCACAAATACTATCTTCCTGTGGGACGAGACACGGCAAATCCTGCACGCGCTCCCCATAAACACTTCTCCCGTACAGGCTCCTATAACCTCTTAGTTCGTCGTATAAGCGACCGAACTGCCTTAACCAGACCTCATCCCTCTCTGCATCCCCTCGCTCAATGACGAACGTGTTATCCGACATCTGATGTTCCCTCAACAATTGCGAATCATTCTAAAACTCAATCTTCATTTCCGCTGTGGGTGTTACAGCTGCCACTTTATAATCTATTTCCGGAACACTACTTACATTGTTCTCACTGACAGTGAATGTATTTTCTACTGCCGTGTCTACAGCTGATCTACTACTTGTGGACGCACTCGTTTCTCCTAACACTGGCACACCCTCCCGCCGTTGATTATTCCACACGGAATTTTCATAACGACGACACCTGGGTTTTCTCCTGTTATTGGGCCGCCAAAATTTCTCCACGCCCGGTCTGCCCCTCACCGGCGCGGCTAATGGTTTCCCTGTCTCGTCCCAGCAGATACGCTACCCGGATACTGCTGAGGCGGCTGATCACACCTTCTGGCGTTATTACTATTCTGTGAAGCCCGTATCACGTTAGTATGATACTGGTTTCCGTCATTCCTGTTATTATTTGCATTGTACCGATTGTTATTACGGTCCGAACCATTATTGTTATTGCTGCCATGGTTGCGGTATGCATTATTCCCATGGTTATCGTTGTTGTGGTTTCTATGGTATCCGTTGTTGTTACCACGGCCTCTACCACTGTCGCGACTATTGCGCCAATTGTCCTCGTCCTCCACTCTTTCCAGGAAATCATTGATTGTCCTGTAATTGCTTCCTACGTAGCGTTTTGTATCATCTGGAAGCTTCTTGTAGAGTTCCCAGACTATTTCGGATTCCGTGCGGCGATCACGCAAATATTCCAACTTCCGGATCCAGCCCTCACAAAACTCCTTCATCGAACCGCACGAATTCGCATCGAAAGGCCTCGATACGACAAATTCGCTCCAGACACTTTGTTGTTTTTGCTCTGACCAGTATTCAGCCAGAAACAAATTTTTAAACTCGTCAAAAGTCAGGTTCGTAATGTTGAGGTTTAAGCCCCAACGCTTGGCATCACCAGCCAACACATCAATAACCGCATTAATTTATCTCTCATTAGTCCATGATCTGGGTAAAACTCTTTCACAATTTCTAATGAAATCCGTCGGGTGTATACCGCCTTTTTTCAAGGGGTCGAACCGCTCCTCTTTCGTCAACAATTCCGAACTATGTGCACAGATTGGCACATAGCTGTGTTTTTCGTCAAGTTTCTTTTCTAATTCCGAAACTCTCGTAATTACTTTTCAAGTGGTTGTCGCAAGCGTTTCTACTTCCCTTTTTTTGTCTTCACAGGTATTAGCCTGCTTCGTCACTTTAGCATCAACCTCGGACACTAAAGCCTTTAAAGTTTACACCTTCTGTTGATCCTCTTTTTTCACTAATTGAATTTGTTCCGTCACCTTATTTTCGATGATCGGAGCAACTGCTTCTCCTACACTTCTCTCGAATCTGTTAATTTCGCAATAAAAACGAGTATTTATGCTCGCAATTTCCGCCTGAACGCCTATCATTTCCTGTTTAAGATTACCGATTTAGGTATTAATTACAACAATATCTTCTTTGATTTTATCAACTTTTGTGTTAACAACTCCCACATTGTCGTTAACAACATTAATAGCATTGTTCTGATTGTCTAGCTTCCGTTCAATTTTTTCAGACTGAGCTTCTTGCTTGGCAGACAGAGCTTTAATATCTGCCGATTGACTCTTGATTTCGTTAATCAAAACATTCAACAAATCAGTTAAATTCCCGGAAACTACCGGTTTTACTTCCGTAGCGGCTTCCTCTTTAATTGTCCCCCGTATTCGTCATCAAGGGATTCAGATTTGATTTTCACTTCCGATTCTAAAGATTGAAATTCCATTTCTGCTCTTTGTAGCGTTTCGGCGGTCGCGTCTTTCATGCTAGCCGCCTGCCCCTGAACAATGGGTACCGCGGTGCGCGTTTCCCACCGTTCGACCGATTGTTCCGTATCCAAGTCTACCAAATTTTGGTAATTGTTGCCTTCACTCATTTTCATAATTTTCAATATAAATAACAAATCTCAAATCTAATTAGGATTCCTCCCACTACTTAAACTCGCTGACGTAACTATCTGTTCGTAACCAATACTTTGTTATGACATTTGCACCATACAAAATTCGTGTCCAGAACAACCTCAAATCTGAAGATTGTCCTGTCACCAGGTCGCCACGTGTAACCTCCCCCTCACTTATCGACCTTAATGACAGTGAAAAATTAAACCACGTGTACCTAATGGAAATTTGGGACAAGCAATCGTCACCGAAGTTAATCCGTCGGTAAAGAGGGAGGAAAGGGTTACATCTAAATGAAAGGAAAAATGCAAATGAAACTTGTGGAAATTTATTTTGAAAAGGGGTAAAGTTAACAAAGAAAGTAAATGTGCGGCCGTTACGTTAACAGTTAACTAGCGGTAATTAGATGTTTGAGATTTGGGGGAAATTACGGTCGCCAGTCCTATGGACAATTACTATAGTAACTGAAAAAGAAAGGTTATTACACATATAATTAGCACTAGAAGTGTGGCAACTGAAGGTTGACACGTGTAGAGTGAAAACTGAAAGTTTGTCAGAAGTAATAAATTTCGCTACACTCTGACTTAATTTAGCAAAAGAATTAATAAAACCGGAAAAGTGAAAGTTAGTTTAGTGACTGAAGTTAATAGTGAGCTTTCTTTCTGAAGCACATCGAAATTCAGTAAAATACGGCTAGTCTTGGACTACCTCAACAATCATTTCAAAAGCTACTTGAATCTACACAAATTAGAAATAAGAGATTTAACTTTGTACTTGAATTAAATGATTCTGAACAATTAACAATAGTAAAAATTAGTACGTACCAAGCTGAGCTGCAGTCACAGGTAAGCTAAAATATGCAAACAAAACTCGCACTCTTAATTTGTGCTTGTGTGATCTAAATATTGTAGCCAGCTATGAATACTTAACTGAACTTTGAAATTAAAGCAGTGAAATCGAATCATATTATTTTAATGCTGGCGTTTGAATTTCAACGACACTCGAGTTCATTCCGGAAAGGGAAGGGACCATGCTTGGTAATGCAATGGGGACAATGAGCAACAAATGTTCATGCTAAGTTGCTGAAATTTTGTGATGCAACAGATTCAAAAGCTGTGGCCTGCCATACAGTCCTAAAACTTTACGTGCTTCCAGTCTTCCTTGTTGGTTGATTGAAGGTTTGGAAGCCGTCGATCGGGGAGGTGGCGACAGTCACTCATTGTCGGCCGTCGCTGTTGCAGAAGCTGGGTGCTGGCGCGCCTTCTTCTCGACACGGTCACCAGGCGAAACGGGCTCTTGATGTGTGTCAGCTAACGCTTCCCGTCCGCGACACCATGTCAGAGGCTAACATAGCAAGTCGAGCGCAATTACATGCTGCCAAAGCCCGAAAGCGCGGCAACTCGCGGGAGCGTCACACAACACACCTGCTCCACTGCACTACCCCAGCCAGACCCCTCTTCCCGCGCTCCACGCGACAGAGTTAACACTACCAAAGATCCTTAACACTTTGGTTCTCCACACGACCTATCAATGTATTCGCTCGATAGCATAGCTTTTCCCTAGGCCAGACCCAGCGTATAAATACAAATAATATTCACAAAACAAACCAACATAAATGCATAAATATATATATACAAACAGTAAAACAATTACAATATATAAAGAGACAGAAATGTCATACCTTCAGGTGACAAAATAAGGAAAAATCTATAGTACAACAGATGGAAATAGAAGGATATGCATTTCCGGCGTTACATACCGACAGATTTGAATGTAGTAACGACACCGGCTTTGCATTTATCGACATGATCGCGGTTGACTTGGGAAAATACAAGCTGCCGCCAACCCCCCTCCCCCCTCCCCCCCACCACATTCCCCGCACTACCTGTCATGACGACAGAGTTAACAACTATGGTAGTGATGCTGAAATGTGACTCGAAAACCACTGCGCCACTGACGGTGTTAATATTGGATTCGCTAACAACTTTGCGTATAATACAGCACCACGGTAGGAAAACATCACAACAAGGCCCTAGTATTGGAGATAATACAGCAGGTGAACACTGTACAATAAAGGAACATCGAAGTCAAAATTATTAATGTTAAAAGCCATTCCGTGCGTTCTTAAGTTCCACAAAGACCGGACATTTGATTTCGCTGTGACGTTGAAGGCATTTCTATGAAATTACTGAGACAGTGAATGAAGAAACTCTACCCCTCTAGGGGGCGTTCCTATAATAAGCTACATTCCTGCATCCCAGCAACAGAGTAATATTCCAAATTAATTGTCGTACGCAGGTTTATGTAACCGTGACGCACCGGAAATTATACACTACTGGGCATTAAAATTCCTGTACCACGAAGATGACGTGCTACAGATGCCAAATTTAACAGACAGGAAGCATATGCTGTGATATGCAAATGATTAGGTTTTCAGAGCATTCACACAAAGTTGGCGCCGGTGGCGACACCTACAACGTGCTGACATGAGGAAAGTTACCAACCGATTTCTCATACACGAACAGCAGTTGACCGGCACTGCCTGGTGAAACGTTGTTGTGATCCCTCGTGTAAGGAGGAGAAACGCGTACCATCACGCTTACGACTTTGATGAAGGTAAGATTGTAGCCTATCGCGATTGCGGTTTATCGTATCGCGACATTGCTGTTCGCGTTGGTCGAGATCCAAAGACTGTTAGCAGAATATGGAGTCGGTGGGTTCAGGGGGGTAATACGGAACGCCGTGCTGGATCCCAACGGCCTCGTATCACTAGCAGTCGAGATGACAGGCATCTTATCTGCATGGCTGTAACGGATCGTGCAGCCACGTCTTAATCCCTGACTCAATAGATGGGGACGTTTGCAAGACAACAACCATCTGCACGAACAGTTCGACTACGTTTGCAGCAGAAGGGACCATCAGCTCGGAGACAATGGCTGCGGTTACCCTTGACGCTGCATCACAGACAGGAGCGCCTGTGATGGTGTACTCAGCGACGAAGCTGGGTGCACGAATGACTAAACGTCATTTTTTCGGATGAATCCAGATTCTGTTTACAGCATCACGATGGTCGCAACTGTGTTTGCCGATATCGCGGTGAACGCACATTGGAAGCGTGTATTCGTCATCGCCATACTGGCGTATCACCCGGCGTGATGGTATGGGGGGCCATTGGTTACACGTCTCGGTCACCTCTCGTTCGCATTGTCGGCACTTTGAACGGTGGACTTTACATTTCAGATGTGTTACGACCCGTGGCTCTACCCTTCATTCGATCCCTGCGAAACCCTACATTTCAGTAGGATAATGCACGACCGCATGTTGCAGGTCCTGAACGGGCCTTTCTGGACACAGAAAATATTAGACGGCTGCCCTGGCCAGCACATTCACCAGATCTCTCACCAATTGAAAACGTCTGGTCAATGGTGTTCGAGCAACTGGCTCGTCACAATACGCCAGTCACTACTCTTGATGAACTGTGGTATCGTGCTGAAGCTGCATGGGCAGCTGTACCTGTACACGCCATCCAAGCTCTGTTTGACTCAATGTCCAGGCGTATCAAGGCCGTTATTACGGCCAGAGGTGGTTGTTCTGGGTACTGATTTCTCAGGATCTATGCACCCAAATTGCGTGAAAATGTAATCACATGTCAGTTACAGTATAATATATTTGTCCAATGAATACGCATTTATCATCTGCATTTCTTCTTGGTGTAGCAATTTTAATGGCCAGTAGTGTATATATAAAGTCTGCTCCTGCTTGGAAGAACAGACTTGCCTTACATGAGAAGATGTAGAGGATTTGAACCACGGGACACTTGTGTGTTAACAATGGAAACAAGCGACAAACGTAATATCCCTGCAATTGAAGAACGTGGGACATAGCGGACCATTCAGAGTGAAAACGCTCCTGACAACAGTGTGAATAAATATTTTCAGATTCTTGTCGAATCCTTGCGGCACTGAAAGCAGATCTTTGACAAATTCCATCTCTTCCATATAAAAATGGCAGGACCTGAAAGGTATGTCACATCATAATTTTCTTTTTCACTTATACGATATTGCATGCTTTTACAGTTTGCGTGTCTTGAAAGGGTCTAGTTTAAGCTCCCTTCCACCTACGAGGTGCATTCAACATATAACAAATCAGATTTTTTCCCAGGACTGGGACAGGTAGAAACGTGGTTTCTTTCAAAAAATGTGTGCACTCGCTATAAGCGTGTGATACAGTGGCAGCACTGTGCAGCACACACAACCCCAGCTGCAACGGGGACAGCGAGGAGTGTTTTCGATACTTACAATGGCGACGATGTCACTAGAAGAACAACGTCTAACGATTCGTTTTATCAACTTGCGTGGTGTGAGGCCGACTGAAATGGATCGCTAGAAAATTATAGCGAAATGTAAGAGGACCTGCAGAGTATCGACACTTTTTGCCGGACTGCCATACGACCAACAACGCAAACAAATGTAACGTGTTGAGCATAAAGAGAGAGGAGGACCTGTTATCGAGTGATTACACGATAGCAGAACAGTGGCTGGAAACAGTTACGTTCATAAAACATCTAAGCTGTGTATGTACGGAGCAACTGCAGGCAGAAAGACCACATCTACATCGACAAATTACATTTAAGTGCCTGACAATGGGTTCATCGAACCACCTTTACAATTCTCTATTATTCCAATTTCGTATAGCGAGCGGAAAGAACCAACACCTATATCACATGATCAGGTTAAATAGATAAATAAAAATAAATATATCTTCCCATATGAGCTCTGATTTCTCTTATTTTATCATGTTGATCGTACAGGGCATCCCTTTTTTCCCTATGGAAGAGATGCGAATTGTCAGAGATCTCCTTCCAGTGCAGCGAGGATTCGACTATAATCTGAAAATGTTTATTCCTACTGTTGCCAGGAGCGTTTTCACTCTGAATGGTCCGTTATGTCCCATGCTCTTGAACTGGTGAAAAGATCGGTGTCAACACACTATTTTCGCATTCGGATGAGGAAGTTGGTGATTGCAGTTTCGTGAGAAGATTCTACCACAACGAAAAACGCCTTTGTTTTAATGACGTTCACCCCAAATCCTGTATCATTTCAGTGGCACTTTATCTCCCATCTCGCGATAATACAAATCGTGCTGCCCTTGCTTGAACTTTTTAGATGTACTCCATCAATCCTATTCGGTAAGGATGCTACACCGCGCGGCAGTATTCTAAAAAAGGGTAGACAAGAATAGTGTAGGCAGTCATCTTAGTAGATCTGTTACGTTTACTGAGTGTCCTGTCGATAAAACACAGCCTTTGGTTGGCCTTCCCCAAAACA
Source organism: Schistocerca serialis cubense (assembly GCF_023864345.2). Lineage (NCBI taxonomy): Eukaryota > Metazoa > Arthropoda > Insecta > Orthoptera > Acrididae > Schistocerca > Schistocerca serialis. Next base: position 704,181,756 of record NC_064643.1, on the reverse strand, counting down.
TTTTCTGTGTGTTCCTTCCAATTTTAGTTGTTCGTAACTGTAATTCTCAGGTATTTTGTTGAATTTACCGCCTTTATATTTGACTGATTCATCTTCTAAACGAAGTTTAACGGATTCCTTTTAGCACTCATGTGAATGACCTCACACTTTTCGTTATTTGGAGTTAATTTCCAATTTTCGCGCCATGTAGATATTTTTCCTAGATCGTTTTGCAATTTGTTTTGATATTCTGATGACTTTATTAGTCGATAAACGACAGTTTCATGTGCAAACAACATAAGACGGCTGCTCAGATTGTCTCCCAAATCGTTTATGAAGGTAAGGAGCAACAAACGGCCTATAACACTACCTTGGGGAACTCCAGAAATCGTTTTTTTTTTTAGTCGTTGACTTTCCGTCAATTATTGCGAACTGCGACCTCTCTGACAGGAAATCACGAATCGATTCGCAGAATTCAGACGACATTCCATACGCACGCAATTTCGCTACGAGCCGCTTGTGTGGTACAGTGTCAAAGGCCTTCCGGAAATCCAGAAATACGGAATCGATCTGAAGTCCCTAGTCAATAGCACTCGACACTTCATGCGAGAAAAGAGCTAGTTATGTGTCACAATAAATATGTCTTGAAAATCCAGCTAAGGTAAGGTAAATGCAAGACAGATTCATTGGGAGAATCCTCAGAAAATTTAGTCCACCCACAAAGCGCGAAGTTTACAAAACCGTCCTGGGACCAATACTTGACTATTATTCGTCAGTATGGGATTCGTATCAGATAAGATTGGCAGACGAATCAGACAAAGTCCAAAGACGAGCAGCACGTTTCGTTGGAGGTTCTCTCAGCAAGCACGAAAGCGTCACTGAAATAATCACCCATTTCCGGCGGCAGTCGTTTCACGAGAGGCCATTCTGTATCACGATGTGGTTTACTGTGAAAGTATCGAGAGCCTACGTCCCTGTATTGCGTCACACGAAGGAACCATGAAGGTAAAATTAGAGATATCTGAGTTCAGACTAAGGCGTACCACCAATCGTTTTTCGCACGAACATTTCCCGACAGGAACTGGAAAAGAGGGAAGTGACACTCGTACACAAACTACCCTCCGGCACACACCGCAGTGAGGCTTGCGGAGTATGCATGTACATGTAATATGTCCTCGAGCTTCTGTAAATATTCTTGAATGCTAACGATCATTTCGAATGTACTAGGATATTCACTAATGTTCCCGAACACAACAGCGAATCGACACTTATTCATGCATCCCTACTCCTGCAATACCGTCTTGTTGATCAGTTGTGAAGCATTGTAAAGATACGGGAAACTTACATCGATAAAGTGTATTCACTTACACGGTTTTAGGTAGAATTACTTGAATAAAGACCGGTTGTGTGAGTGAAGAATTATCTGAAAAGGGTGAAATACCAACGAGAAATTCAGCGAATACAGAACATGAGATCATGGGGAAGAAAAGATAATTTTGCGTCCATCGATACAGCAGTAAACTAGGAGAATTCCCTAATTCTCCCTATGATACCGGTATACTCCCGCAGAAACACTTCTGAACATCATTCAGACGGAAATGGTAAGTGGAAAAGAAAAGACAAGTTGGTATTCATCTCACGAAATTCTTTTATATAAACTAACTTATCATTCTCTCTTATAAGACTCTACTTTCTGATAAGATTAGCGCACAGGACGACTATCAGTTAGGCATAAAGACAAAAATTCCAGTACTGTGCAGTGAATTTATAAGACTTGTGTTTCTCGCACAGAGAAAGTAATGAGTGCTATCGACAGGGGATGTCAAATTGATTCCATATTTTTAGATTTCCAGAAGGCTTTCGACACCATTTCTCACAAGGGTCTTCTAATCAAACTAGGGGCGTATGGAATATCGCCTCAGTTGTGCGTCTGGATTCGTGATTTCCTGTCAGAAAGATCACAGTTCGTAGTAACATACGGAAAGTCATCGAGTAAAACAGAAGCAATATCCGGCGTTCCACAACGAAGTGTTATAGGCCCTCTATTGTTACTTATCTATCTTAACGACATAGGAGACAATCTGAGTAGCCCTATTAGATTGTTTGCAGATTGTGCTGTCATTTAACATCTTCTAAAGTCGTCAGATGATCAAAACAAATTGCAGAATGATTTAGATAAGATATCTGTATGGTGCGGAAAGTGTAAAGTTGTTCACGTGAGTATTAAAAGAAATCCGCTAAATTTAGATCACGCGATAAGTCACACAAATCTGAAGGCTGTAAATGCAAGTACATGCTTAGGGATCACAATTACAAATGACCTAAATTGGAACGATCACATAGATAATGTTGTGGGTAGAGCCAACCAAAGACTGCGATTCATTGGCAGATCACTTAGAATGTGCTACAGGTGTACTAAAGAGACTGCTTACACCACGCTCGTCCGCCCTATTCTGGAGTGTTGCTGTGCGGTGTGGGATCCGCATCAGGTGGGCCTGACGGGTGACATCGAAAGAGTTCAAAGAATGGCGGCTTGTTTTCTTCTATCGCGAAATAGGGGAGACAGTGCGACAGACATGATACGTGAACTGGAGTGGCAATCATTAAAACAAAGGCGATTTTCGTTGTGACGGGATCTTCTCATGAAATTTCAATCACCAATTTTCTCCTCTGATTGCGAAAACATTTTGTTGGCACCCCCCTACATTGGGAGAAATGATCATCACCACGAAATAAAAGAAATCAGGGGTCGCACAGGAGAATTTAAGTGCTCGTTTTTCCAGCGCTCCGTTCGAGATTAGAGCGGTAGAGAGACAGCTTGAAGGTGGTTGATTGAACACTCTGCCAGACAATTGTGAATAGCAGAGTAATCACGTAGATGTACGAGGATTGTCCAGAAAGTAAGTTACGATCGGTCACGAAACGGAAACTACAGTGTAAACCAGAAACATTTTATTTGCAACAGTTAGGTATACCTTCCACCTACTTCTCTACATAGTCGCCGCTCCAACTTCTAGTGTTGTTGTAGTGTTGTATCAACTTTCCAATATCCTCGTCATAGAAAGCAGCCGCCTGTGCTTTTGGTCAGTTATCTACACTGGTCTGCAGCTCGTTTTCTGTGGAAAAATTTTGTCTTCATAGCCAGCGGTTCTTGTGAGCAGAGATGAGACGCAGGGGGAGCCAATTACGGAGTGTATTGTGGGTGATCAAACACTTCTCATCGGAAACGCTGCAGGAGCGTCTTCATTGCCCCTGCAGTGTGCGGCCGAGAATTGGCATGAAGAAGGAACTGCTCGACAGTTGGGTTATGTGGGCTGCATGACAAAGGCGAAATCTCTAACCAGGCCGTCATACGTGGCGGGAGACGTTATTCCCTACGCATCTTTACGTGCTCACTGTTCACTCAGAACTGAAAAGAGCGACGCAACACGATCGAGAAGCATACTAGAGACAATGCCCAACACATCTGTGCCAAGCTTTACCGGATTTTACCAATGGTTTCCATTTCGCGACCGATCGGATCTTACTTTTTGGACAGGCCTCGTAGATGAGATCGGTACGTAGCGTGTTCGTGTGCTGGACATCCACAAAACGTATTTGTCTTCGCACCAGCAAGCCGAACACGAATTGTAGTTTGTAACGACATGGTTTCGTTAATTCAGACGCTACACAAATCAAATGATTAATTACACTTTTTCCATTGAGAAGGAGTGATATTGTTGCTATAGAACTGAGATGATTGGTTAAGTGTTTCTGCCCAGTTTAGGAGAAATTGAAAATGGAGGTGAACTAAATGTACTTCAAGTGAAAGCTACTGATGAAACAGATCCAGCCAGTCTAGCGAAGGAAACTGATTTAAACAAAATGAATCACAAAAGTTAAACTTGAGATAAACGAAGCAATATCCTACAACCACTACAGTGCTTTTTAAAGCCTTTGAATCATGTGGGAATTCAGTTGTAAGATACCGATTACGTAGGTAGCATGAAGCACACCATTTCACAAAAAGATAACGTAAGTTGTAGTTCTACATCTACATCTACATCTACATACATACTCCGCAATCCGCCATACGGTGCGTGGCGGAGGGTACCTCGTACCACAACTAGCATCTTCTCTCCCTGTTCCACTCCCAAACAGAACGAGCCCTAATCTCTCTTATCTCATCTTTGTGGTCTTTCCGCGAAATGCCCCCGTGTGGCCGAGCGGTTCTAGGCGCTACAGTCTGGAACCGCGCGACCGCTACGGTCGGAGGTTCGAATCCTGCCTAGGGCATGGATGTGTGTGATGTCCTTAGGTTAGTTAGGTTTAAGTAGTTCTAAGTTCTAGGGGACTGATGACCTCAGAAGTTGAGTCCCATAGTGCTCAGAGCCATTTGAACCATTTTTTTTTCCGCGAAATGTAAGTTGGTGGCAGTAAAATTGTACTGCAGTCGCCCTCAAATGCTGGTTCTCTAAATTTCTTCAGTAGCGATTCACGAAAAGACCGCCTTCTTTCCTCTATAGACTCCTACCCGTGTTCCTGAAGCATTTCCGTAACACTCGTGTGATGTTCAGACCGACCTGTAACAAATCTAGCAGCCCGCCTCTGAATTGCTTCTATGTCCTCCATCAATCCGACCTGATAGGGATCCCAAACGCTCGAGCAGTACTCAAGAATAGGTCGTTTTAGTGTTTTATAAGCGGTCTCCTTTACAGATGAGCCACATCATCCCAAAATTCTACCAATGAACCGAAGACGACTACCCGCCTTCCCCACAACTGCCATTACATGCTTGTCCCACATCATATCGCTCTGCATTGTTACGCCCAAATATTTAATCGACGTGACTGTGTCAAGCGCTCCACTACTAACGGAGTATTCAAATATTACAGGATTCTTTTTCCTATTCATCTGCATTAATTTACTTTTATCTATATTTAGAGTTAGCTGGCATTCTTTACACCAATCACAAATCCTGTCCAAGTCATCTTGTATCCTCCTAGGTTTACTCAACGACGACACCTTCCCGTATACCACAGCATCATCAGCAAACAGCCGCACATTGCTATCCACCCTATCCAAAAGATCATTTATGTAGATAGAAAACAACAGCGAACCTACCACACTTCCTGGGGCACTCTAGACGATACCCTCACCTCCGATGAACACTCACCATCGAGGACAACGTACTGGGTTCTATTACTTCAGAAGTTGGGGCAGATTCTGTTATGTACGGTCAAGTATGAAAAAGAAATAGAACTGCAAAGGCTATATCTGCGTCTAAAAATATAGAAATTATTCCAGTGCCTCGTAGACTCTGTAATTCATAGGACGAGTGCTTTTATTTCTTAAAATATAATAAGAAGAAACGTCAGGAAATGAATGAAACGGCTGTTATTGAAATATATTTCTCAGCGAAGCTGCTGGCGAGGAAGGAGAAGACTGCCAGAGATGGGCCCGCATTCAGAGTGGCCACTGCACGAGATTAACGGAAATAAGAACGCCTCGCAGATTGCGCTCTTCACGTCGGTCGCGGAGACGCGACCCGGCATTCATTTCGGAGCCAGCCAGCGGTCGCGAGTGCTCGTTCTGGGAGGTGGGAGGGTGGGGGGGCGTAGCGGACCCGCAAAGAGGCGGCGGGCGCGCGCTGAGCCGATCTAAAAGGAAAAGGCTTTTCACGGCTACGGCGGCGGCCCCCGTCTGCAATAACAGCCGCGGCGGCGCAGGCACTGGCTTCCGGCTCGTCCACCTTATGCTGCTGCTGCCGCTCTCCCACCTCCTCGCATTCGCAGCGGAGAGCTTTTCTGTGCCTCTGGTACCATTCGGCGCGCTTCATCGCCCCGCGTTCTCATTCACAGCCGTGACTTTCCATTACTGATGAACGGAACGAGGATATGAAAGCGGTGAAAAGGCGCGGCTAAGAAAAACCCACTCACTGTAGCTCTTTGTTTCGGCCTATTTATTATTATTACGAGAGGGTAGTGATCGAATCTTAATCATAAACTCGAAAAAAAAATCCAGTTTCAACCGTGGGACATATTGCTGGTATCACTGACTCTCCTCATGTTCTGCCTTTAGTGTGACGCATTCTCGCAACGGTGAATGATTTGGTGAGGACCGTGAATGAAGAGATCCACACTTCGAATGTTCAGGATAGTTGGACAACGAAAACTTTTTTATTTATCGGAGACATGTAACTACTACAGCAAGTACTACGTTTGTAAGTCCAACGTCATGTTAATGCCAAACGTCTTTAATACTTTAGACCATGCCACTGTAGTATAAATTTTATTCTATAGCAGCTTCCATGAATGCTGGTTGTCAACTGCATGTGGACTCCATGTTGACTAACTGCCACCGTCAGAATATCTAATGTAATAACTATGCAACTATACTCATTTACTTGTCTTACGAGACAAATGATGATGATGATGGTGTTGTGTGGGGCGCTCAGTGGCGTGGTTTTCAACACCCGTCCTAATTCACAATCTTTACGCTTTCCAGTGTCGCCAACTCCTGAATCATGATGGAATGATGAGAAACACACAAATACGCAGTCGCTGGGCGAAGAAAATCCCCAACCCTCACCGGAATCGAACACAGCACCATTCCCCCTTTCAATTATCGAACAAACGAAAGAATGGCTGACATAGAGTTTAGTGTGTCTGGGATTGTAAAACAGTTAAGATCCTTAGACGCCAGGAAGACACCTGGTCCAGACGGTATCCCCGCAAGATTTTATGTTGACTATGCTACAAATGTAGCACCATTCTTATCCATCATCTATAAATCATTGGAACAGTGGGAAGTTCCACGGGACTGAAAGAAGGCCCAGGTCATAGAAATCTACAAAAAGGGCAGAAAATCGTATGCACATAATTACCGGCCAATATCACTGACATCGCTTTGTTGTAGAATCATGAAACGTACGAGTATTTTGTGTTCAGACATAATGACCTTTCTAGACTCTGAGAAGCTCATCCGATGAAACCACCACGGTTTTAGGAAACAGCGGTCATGCGAGACATAGCTGACCCTCTTTGAGTATGACATACAACGAGCTCTAGATACCGGCTTCCAGATTGATGTCATATTTCTCGTCTTTCGGAAGGCGTTCGACTCAGTTCTGCACTGTCGCTTGCTACAAAAAGTGCGCGCTTACGGTCTATCCGATGACATGTGCGGTTGGATAGAAAGTTTTCTAACAGACAGGGAGCAGTATGTCGTCCTGAACGGCGTAACTTCAACAGAAACAAGAGTAACTTCAGGTGTGCCCCAGGGCAGCGTAATACGTCCTCTGCTTTTTACGATTTACATAAACGATCTGGTTGATGGTATTGACAGCGGCCTTAGACTGTTTGCCGATAATGCTGTGGTCTACAGGAAAGTAGTATCACACGAAAGTTGTGAACACATCAATGAGGATTTGCAGAAAATAAATGTGTGGTGTAATGACTGGCAGTTATCTCTCAATATTAGTAAGTGTAGCCTACTGCGTATAACAAAGCCGAAAATCCCCATTAATGTACGAGTACAAAATAAATGCCCAGTCTTTGGAAGCGGTAACATCCGTCAAGTATCTGGGTGTGACTATTCGAAATGATCTCAAATGGAATGATCAGATTACACAAGTAACAGGTAAGGCGAACTCTAGATTGCAGTTTATTGGTAGAATCCTAAAGCAATGCAGTCCTTCAACATAGGAAATAGCTTACCATACGTTAGTTCGTCCAGTCTTATTGTTCGTCTGTATGGGACCCTTACCAGTTGGGTCTGATTAAAGAGATTGAAAAGGTCCAAGGAAGAGCGGTAAGATTCGTGACAATATATTATTACCATCAACTTTCAGATTGCGTAATGATAATCATTCAAAGATAAGGGAAATAAGAGCTCGTACTGAGGCGTTCAAACAGTCGTTTTTCCTCGCGCGTTCCGCGAGTGGAACAGAGGGGGCAAATATGATTTAGGCTCGAATTGTGCCCTTTGCCACGCACCGCTTGGTGGCTAGCGGAGTATATATGTAGATGTCGATGTAGATGTAGATGTAGACCTCATGATCCAGGGGCAGAAACGCTAACCACTATACCACGAGCTGCGTACGAGACCAAAGAAGCTGCTGTATTTGGTTGTATTACCATAGGTCTATAGTATTAATAAATGTAAAAAAATCAGGGGCACATTTGGTCTCCCAACATAATACAATAATGTCCTTGTATGACGTACATCACGTAGCGGGCCCAAATCGGTACAAATATAATCATTTAAATCTTGTTCTATAACTTTACTTTGAATGTTTGTATGTTAGAGACGGTATCTATTTTTATAAGTTTGATGTAAGGAACAATAAAATAAAGTTCTAGGCAACGACCCCTATGCCAGCGTCACCTGGCGGCTGCAACTTACATGCTTGTACTCGTAATTTCTTGAGCCAAGTTCTTACTTGTCGCCACTATAAGGCATCGGTTTTTAATAGTGATGCTGCAAGTGCTTTTGCAAATCCTAGGCTTTTTAGTGTATGTAATTTTTAAAAGTATTATTTTCTTTTGATTTTTCTTCTTTTCTAATTTTATGTTGTAAACAAACATCTGTCGTCCTTTACGTTTCTTTATTCTTACAAAGGGAGGCCACGACATTGGTATCAAAGATTTACTTCAAACATTCCACACCTTCAACAGGCCATCAAAACCACATAATGTGCAAGGAGTAAGGTGGACTACTCAAATTCAAATGGCTCTAAGCACTATGGGACTTAACATGTGAGTCATCAGTCCCCTAGACTTAAACCTACCAAACCTAAGGATATCACACACATCCATGCCCGAGGCACGATTCGTACCTGCGACCGTAGCAGCAGAGCAGTTCCGGACAGAAGCGCTTAGAACCGCTCGGCCACAACGGCCGGGTAAGGTGTACTATTCTGGAAATTCCAAAATCATCGCAAGAGAAGTTTTACGCGTCTATCATGTAACTGATGTACACTATGTGATCAAAAGTATACGAACACCTGGCTGAAAATGACTTGCAAGTTCGTGGCGCCCTCCATCGGTAATACTGGAATTCAGTATGGTTTCAACCTACCCTTAGCCTTGATGAAAGGTTCCACTCTCGCAGCATATGTTCAATCAGGTTGTGGAAGGTTTCTTGGGGAATGGCAGTCCATTCTTCATGGAGTGCTGCTCTGAGGAGAGGTATCGATGTCGGTAGGTGAGGCCTGGCACGAGTTCGACGTTCAAAAACTTCCCAAAGGTGTTCTACAGGATTCAGGTCAGGATTCTGTGCAGGCCAGTCCATTAAAAGTATGTTATTGTCGTGTAACCACTTCGCCACAGGCCGTTCATTATAAACAGGCGCTCGATCCTGTTGAAAGATGCAGTCGCCATACGCGAATTGCTCTTCAACAGTGGGAAGCAAGAAGGTGCTTAAAACATCCATGTAGGCAAGTGCTGTGTTAGTACCATGCAAAGCAACAAGGGGTGCAAGCCAACTCCATGAAAATCACGACCATACCATAACACCACCGCCTCCGAATTTTACTGTTGGCACTACTCACATGGCAGATGACGTTCACCGGGCATTCGCCATACCCACACCCTGCCATCGGATCGCCACATTGTGTACCGTGATTAGTCACTCCAAACAACGTTTTTCCACCGCTCAATGGTCCAGTGTATACGCTCCTTACACCAAACGAGGCGTCGTTTGGCATTTACCGACGTCATGTGTGGCTTACGATCAGCCGCTCGAAAATGAAATCCAAGTTTTCTCACCTCCCGCCTAAGTGTCATAGTACTTGCAGTGGATCCAGATACAGTCTGGGGTTTCTGTGTGATGGTCTGGATAGATATCTGCCTATTACACATTGCAGCCCTCTTCAACTGTTATCGGTCTTTGTCAGTCAACATACGAGGTTGGCCCGTACGCTTTTGTGCTGCACGTGTTCCTTCATGTTTCCACTTCACTATCACATCCGAACCAGTGGACCGAGGGTTGTTTAAGAGTTTGGAAATGTCGCGTACAGACGTATGACGCAAGTGACACCCAATCACCTGACCACGTTCGAAGTCTGTGAGTTCCGCGGAGCGCCCCATTCTGTTCTCTCACGATGTCTAATGACTAGTGAGGTCGCTGATATGGAGTACCTGACAGTAGGTGGCAGCACAATGCACCTAATACGAAAAACGTATGTTTTTGGGGGTGTCCGGATACTTTTTATAACATAGTGTATCTGTGCGTAGGTGCTGGACGTTGAGTTCATGCTAGTCGAGTGGATGGGGCAGTGCGTCGCTGTCGTAATTTTATTGCCCATCCTATGTACCTCCCAGCAGCTATTCACTTGTAGATTGGCAGAAGGCTCCTCGTTTGAATTTCAGTGATAATTTGCTATTCAAGTATTACTATAAAAATAGCTGGCTTGGTATCTCAGCATGTTTGGTCAGAGGATTAGCTGACCTCTGTAACAAAAAACTGAGTGAAGTATCGACGAAGAAACTTGAACGGTTGCCATGGGACGTCCGCCCCCGAAAAATGCAACGAACAATCACGAGAAACTGAGATTAAGAAACAAAAAGTGGTTAGCGTTCGAGATACGTAAGAGGAACGCGTATGAGGCGACGGTTCGACTCCCTCTATAACTTAATTTTTAATCTATATTTTTTTCGACACTGGTCATATTATTTAATGTATTTGACATTTGCGAGGTAATACAATTTTTAAAAAACCATGCATTGCATGTACTTTTAGTGTTGTTATTTGACTACTTACTATTTTTAATTAAATTTAATTATCAGGACAAACATATTTATAGCTGTGGACAAGTAAATGAAGAAATGCAAAGAGTTTTCCTGAAAGTGTGTGCCTGTCGTGGTTTGCAAAGTCTCTTACACACGCAGTCAAGTAAGGTACTCGGCATTGCTTTGCACCTCGAGCTACAGACACAGAGACAGGCAAAATTTGGCAGTTTATCTGCGCAGCGGTGAGGCATTGTTAATTCAGTAAAAACGACTAGTGCAGGTGCAAATTTTTTGAATATCACAGAATTTACACTTGAACTACAAAAATGAAGGTTTGAGCGGGAGTCGCGCCGTCGCCTCATACACGTTCGGAAGCTCGAACGCTAATGGGTTGACCGCCAATAACCATACCGTCCGGCACCTGCGCACAGATACATCAGCTACATAGCAGACGCGTAAAACTTCCCTCGCGATTTTCTGGGAATTGCCCGAGTAGTGCGCCTTACTACTTGCGCATTCTGTTGTTTTGATGGCGTACTAAAGGTGTGCAACGTTTGAAGTGAATCCGTGATCCCAAAGTCGTAGCATTCCGCTGTTACACTACTGGCCATTGAAATTGCTACATCAAGAAGAAATGCAGATGGTAAACGGGTATTAATTGGACAAATGTATTATACTAGAACTGACATGTGATTACATTTTCACGCAATTGGGGTGCATAGATCCTGAGAACAACCATCTCGGGCCGTAATAACGGCCTTGATACGCCTGGGCATCGAGTCAAACAGAGCTTGGATGGCTTGTACAGGTACAGCTGCCCATGCAGCTTCAACGCCATACCACAGTTCATTAAGAATAGTCACTGGCGTATTGTGACGAGCCAGTTGCTCGGCCACCATTGACCAGACGTTTTCAATTGGTGAGAGATCTGGAGAATGTGCTGGCCAGGGCAGCAGTCGAACATCTTCTGTATTCAGAAAGGCCTGTACAGGACATGCAACATGCGGTCCTGCATTATCCTGCTGAAATGTAGGGTTTCGCAGCGATCGAATGAAGGGTAGATCCATGGGTCGTAACACATCTGAAATGTGACGTCCACTTGAGAGTGCCGTCAATGCAAACAAGAGGTGACCGAGCGTGTAACCAATGGCACCCTATATCATCACGCTGAGTGATACGCCAGTATGGCAATGACGAATACACGCTTCCAATGTGCGTTCACCACGATGTCGCCAAACACGGATGCGGCCATCATGATGCTGTAAACAGAACCTGGATTCATCCGAAAAGATGACTTTTGCCATTCGTGCACCCAGGTTCGTCGTTGAGTGCACCATCGCAGGCGCTACTGTCTCTGATGCAGCGTGAAGGGAACGGCAGCCACGGTCTCCGAGCTGATAGTCCATATTGCTGCAAACGTCGTCGAACTGTTCGTGCAGATGATTGTTGTCTTCCAAACGTCCGCATCTGTTGACTCAGGGATGGAAATGTTGCTGCACGATCCGTTACAGCCATACGGATAAGATGCCTGTCATCTCGACTGTTAGTAATACGAGGCCGTTGGGATGCAGCAAGGAATTCCGTATTACCCTCCTGAACCCACCGATTCGATATTCTGCTAACAGTCATTGGATCTCGACCAACGTGAGCAGCAATGTCGCGTTACGATAAATCGCAATCGTGATAGGCTACAATCCGACCTTTATCAAGGTCGTAAACGTGATGGTACGCATTTCTCCTCCTTACACGAGGCATCACAACAACGTTTCACCAGGCAACGCCGCTCAACTGCTGTTTGTGTATGAGAAATCGGGCCGCGCAGGATTAGCCGAGCGGTCTATGGCGCTGCAATCATGGACTGTGCAGCTGGTCCCGGCGGAGGTTCGAGTCCTCCCTCGGGTATGGGTGTGTGTGTTTGTCCTTAGGACAAGTTAGGTTAAGTAGTGTGTAAGCTTAGGGACTGATGATCTTAGCAGTTACGTCCCATAAGATTTCACACACGTTTGAACATTTTTGAGAACTTGGGTGGAAAATTTCCTCATGTCAGCATGTTGTAGTTGTCGCCACCGGCGCTAACCTTGTGTGAATGCTCTGAAAAGCTAATCATTTGCATATCACAGCATCTCCTTCCTGTCGGTTAAATTTCGCGTCTGCAGCGCGTCATCTTCGTGGTGTAGAAATTTTAATGGCCAGTAGTGTAGTTGTTGATATCTCATAATGACTGTGCCCGAAACGGCGGAATAAATAAAATATGAATAGATCTAGACGCCTGTATTCACAAAACATACACAATGTCTGCGGGCACATGTAGGATTTTTATTTCCTTTGTTTCTAAAAAGGTCACTTCGTCGTCCTTTATACGCCTGTAACACAATGGTTTCCTCATCGTGGCATGTGGAAGAAGTCGATACGTAAGGAGAGTACGGCGGAGAGAGAGATGGAGGCGGTAGTAGTCGAACCGAGGCTGTAACGGGGAAGGGGGTGTGGAGTGGGCGGGGGGGCGGGCGGGGAGAAGATAAAATTTGATGACCAGAAAACGCAACATGTGCCACTATGACCTTTGCAGAACGAGAAGGGGCAATGCCATGGAGAAAAAAGTCATCCTCGTTGACAGCTTCCTGCTATGCTTCAGTCTCCTGTATCCTCGTCAGGAGATTTTGGTACTATTCTTTTATGACGATTTACCGTTACGAGCATAACCTGTTAGCACCATCCCATGGCTATTCCAGAAACCGCTCACCATCGACTTGTCCGATTGTGGTTGGGTCTTCGCCTTTATCACCAGTGGAAAGCTTTGTTCTTTTATTGTGAGGTCTCAGTGATGCAATCAGCACTTGTTCATCGTGATATGCCTCGATTTGGCAGGCTCCTTAAGTGAGTCAAGGAGACTAACGTGAGGTTCTATTTGTTATGGTATAAAAGTACGCAAAGTTCTTGAAAACTGATCTGTCATTGATTTCCACTTTTTCAATTACCGCCTCTATGGCTATAACCAGGTCTTTGAGTACCAAAACTTCCAGATCCCCTTGAGATTCGCGTTGTTCACAAAGAGATGGACTCAAACTTCGTTCTTCATCGTTCAGACATTTGTGACTGTACTGGAGGCCCTTCTGTCACCTAAACAACGTGCCACAACAAAGTGCATTGTTCCGTGTACTTCCACCAACTCTGTGAGAACTGTTGTAGCTCTCAATGTTCTTGGAAGATAAAAGCTCTGTGCCGGACCGGGACTCCGAACTTGGTAACTTTGTCTTTCGTCTCGGTATTCGAATACGACTCTCACGATCCACTTCACAGCTTATTTCCGCCAGTACGTCTCTCCTGCCTTCCAAGTTGTGAGGGTGGGCATCTGATTAGAACTCATTCAACGCACTGGACTTAGGCCGAACTGAAAAGGGAACGAAACAGAAAAGCTTTAACAACTGCTGCTTCCGACTTCACAGTTATTCTTTAACCTCCACCTTGCATGTACAGTTTCAGACGGGTACTTTCAGCGTGTGCTAAAACGTAGCAAGTCACGGTACATCACATTGTTATTTGTTACGGGAAAGTATTCTACCCCCAACTGTTGTTCCTAACGCAAGCCCAGTATCATGTGATCTGACAAAGCGATACTGACAGTCACAGCTGTCTGCTGCGAGTGCCCCATTCAGGCATCTGTTTCCCCGTTTACCGCGAATGTCATGTAGTTGCTACACCCCTTAAGGGAAACATATTTCAGTTAGCTGTAAAAGGTACTGCTAGCTATGAAACGAGCCACACTGATTGTCGGTTGTTTGCGGAAAGTGAAAACTGATGGCAGTTCTTCCCAGGACCACTCCTGAGTACCAGGTGTAGACGTATGAAACAGGAATTTGGTTGCAATAATTAGACGTCTGTTGTCTGAAACTGATAATTAGTATTTTATTCAAAATAATCTACATTGCTATTAATACATTACCCCCACCTCTCTGGCAGGCTATGAACGCCACGCCAAAAAACAGTTCTTCTTTTGAAGCGAATTAGTCAGTGAGCCACTTTCGTACATTTTCATACGAACTGAAGCATTGTTCAGCAGAGCTCCTCCAAGTGATGCAAATAGATAATAATCGGATCCGGCCAAGTCTGGAGAAAAAGGCGCATGCTCTAGTATTTCCCAACTGAACGCCTAGACTGTTTCCCTGACCCGTTTTGCTCTGTCTGATGGTGCGTTATCAGGGAGCAATATGACTATGTATTGCCCTTTTCCATATTCCGGTCACTTTTCACGTATAGTTCGATTTAAATCGATCATCTGCTGTTGGTAGCGACCTGTATTAAGGGTTTCACCAGGTTTTAGCAGCTCATAATAGATGACATCCTTCTGACCCCACCAAACACAGAACATTGTCTTCTTTCCAAAGCAATTTGTCCTTGCAGCGGATGTCGATGGATTGCCTGGATTCACCCATGATTTACGACGCTTAGGATTCTCGAAATATATCCATTTTTCATCACCTGTCACTGTTCGATGGAGAACCGACTTTCTTTCATATTTGGCGAGCAGCATTTCACAAGTGGCCTTTCGATTTGTTTACTGCCTTTCATTCAGTTCAAGCAGAACCCATTTTTCCACTTTCTGCACTTTTCCCATAGCTTTCAACCGAAGAGAAACGGCTTTCTGCGTCACATGCAACTGACCCGCGAGTTCCTGTTGAATTTTAGTATCATCTTCATCCAATACGGTCTGAAATTCGCCGTCTTCGGACTTTTTCGGTGGTTTCCTGCGCTCGTCGTTTCTCATGTCAAAATCATCACTTTTAAGTTTTTTTAACCACTGACAACACTGTGTTTTCCCAAGAGCGTGTTCGCCGAAAACTTCGACAATCATTTCATGCGATTCCGTTGCAATTTTCTTCAAATGATAAACGAAAACCACAATCGTAGTTTGTAGGCACAAAAGTCGACATGTTTAGGGGTTTGGAACAGGTACCGATGAATGGAACTTGGGTTACTGTGTGTTGACATTCGTCGTCAGCCGTCTCAGGAAGCAGACGCGGTCTCACGGGTCCTACACTGACGGGTAGCACCGTCTATGGGGAAATTCCGGTTTCATACTTCTGCACCTGGTATACTCTTGTCTCTGATGAGCACGCGCCATCGAGGACAACATACTGGGTTCTATCACTTAAGATGTCTTAGAGCCAACCACATATCTGTGAGCCTGTTACATATGCTCGTACCTTCGTTAACAGTCTGCAGTGGAGTAAGGTATTAAATGCTTTCCTAATATCTACAAATATGGAACCTTCCTGTTACCCTTCATCCATAGTTCGCAGCATATCATTTAAAAAAGGAACAAGCTGAGTTTCGCCCTAGCGATGCTTTCTAAAACCGTGCTGATCTGTGAATTTCAGCTTCTCCGTCTCAAGAAAATTTATTGTATTCGAACTGGGAATATGTTCTAGGATTCCGCTGCAAATCGATGTTATTGATAGTAGAGAGCAATTTTGAGGCTGAATTATATTACCCTGCTTATATAACGCAATCACCAGCGCCTTTTCCAGACAATTGGGAGATTGCGCTGGACGAGAGATTCGCGATAAATGCAAGATAAGTAAAAGGCTGTGTTACGTCGTATTAACGCGCTAGCCCTTCCGCTTTAGAGATCGTTTTTATTCTACGGTGCGGGAAAAAAAGTGTCCCTGAAAATATTTTTTAGACTGGTGTGTAGATGACATTTGTTATTAAACAGGACGACTCATCATAGAAAACGCAGGAAACCTCTGCGTGATCATTGCTGCCGGCGAACCGGAATGAGGACTTTTGGAGCCTGACTTTTTTTCATTTCTTCAGCCTTTGAGAGTATGTCAACAGCCAGAATATACGACATAACGCATCAGAAAATCCCGTAGCATTATCTCAAGATTAGCGTTTGGTGCGCGGTCTCTAGTATTCGCACCGCAACACTATTCTTTCGCCAAGTTATTAGCGCTAACCGGTTGAAGCGTAGCTCCTGGCATGATGCCTGTTCAGTGGGACATCTCATCACAGCAGTGACCAGACGTACAGTTTGAGGCACGCTCAAGACAGGCGGCGTCAAATGGCTCGATTGTATGGAGTTTCTATGCTACATGATAGAGGTCACTAGCTAACGGACGCTATCTGAGCTGTAGTAGAAGGGCTGTCAGTTGTTTAATTTTCTAACTTTTTATTGGTTACCACTATTATTGTGTTAAGAGAGTGGATGAAGGTGTGAATGTGAATTATTATTTTATGTAAAGTTTTTATTTTATACTGTGAACTAACTAGTCACGCGAGGAGTTTTCGAGAATGACGCGTGTGTTAGCCATTTGTACCGGGTAATCTGTTATAATCTATTACGTCATCTTAAGGTACTGCCTCCACCTCCTCTCTTGGCAGGTCCCCGGACTCGTACACGCTCAGTGAACATTCGCGCGCCGGAGATCATCGCCGTCAGTGTTTCGTGTGTGTGCCTTCGTTTGTGTGTAGTGTTGTTTGCCGTCACGCCACCACCGTTCACGTGCCGTCGCCTTCATCCATGTTATGTGCCCCGTGTCGCCTCGTGTTAGTGATGTTTCTCGTCCAGCGTGAACGGCTCCATGTTTTTTCGATTTTTAGTGTCTACATTTTTTGCCCACCGTTTTTACTGTCTACTCTGTGCCACCTTTATGTACTACTTGTTGTCAAACTCAAGGCTGAAGAGCGGCGTATTGTGCTGCTGCCAGCCCGCCTTTGTATAAGGTGTTTAAAATCACAATAAAGAAAGAAAAAAAACTTAAGGCACTATGGTAATGAGATTATGATTTAGGTAAAGTAATGTTGTTAAGAGGGAATTAGTGTCATATTTGTTGGATTACAAAATTTATTAATTTTAATTTGCTGTTATCATTCAGTGACAAACTTTGATTTGTTTTGAGCGGGGTTTGCTGCGCTCTCCGATTGGCTGTGACGTTTCTCTGCCAATCAGAAATTACCATATTTTCCCGTTTTTTGGGGAACTAGAAACTTCTTTTGTGAAGAGAGAGTAGAGGCGGGGCGTGGATGTCATCGCGATCAGAACTATTGATACGTGCTACGTTCAAAATTATTAATATTGTGATATTTCGGTAGTAAAATGTTTGAGAAGTGCCTTAATGTGTGGGAGAGAATTCGAGTTAATGCACAGGGTCAAATGCAGAACTTCTGCTGACGTTTAAAATATTTGCATACCGCATGGCGTGTTGTTAACTCGCGAACTTGAACAATTTGTTTCGTGAGACTGATACCAGCAACATTTGTGTGATCAGTTGTAAAAGAAACAATCCGTTTGTAAACTTTCTGTGAAGCACAGTTCATAATTACAATAAACTGGCTACGGTTAAAATGAAGTGTTCGTGTGAACTTTTCAGACTTTCTACAGCTTAGAGTAAGGCCCGACAGGTGTCTGCAAGCCTATTGTAACAGAGTGAAATATGAACCACATAAATACTTTCGTTTAACTTTTCCTTCCACAGATAAAACAGTTTTGCCGCGCGGGGTAGCCGCGCGGTCTGGGGCGCCTTGTCTCGGTCCTCGTGGCTCCCCCCATCGGAGGTTGGAGTTACATTAAGTAGTGCGTAAGCTTAGGGGACCGATGACCTCAGCAGTTTGGTCCCGTAAGACCTTACCACAAATTACCATATTTTAAAACAGTTTAGTGCGACCTGGAGTTATGATGTGTATAGGCTTTTTTTATATAGCTTTTTCCGGCTGAGAACTGCATGCAGTAACTTCAAGGAGGCGGAGTGATAGAAGCAATTCACAACAAAGTGAGTGAAACGCTGCAATGCACAGCGACGCTGTAGACCAATTCACAACAGATGAACGAGTGTATCTATATTTTAAACACGATACAGCAACAGCACACACCGCCCTGACAGGCTTGTCACACGTGCGTGAGGTGTTCGGTGAGGAGAGAAGTATCAGCATAGGCGTTGCTTTTTCCTGGCCACCTCGATCGCATGCTCTATGACTTTTACCTCTGGGTCGAATTGAAGCTTCAGGTGTTCTCAAAATAGTCCTCACACACTTTAAGGACTGCAGCACAAGAATGGAAACGGTATTGCTGCTAGCCCTCGAGCGAAGCTCCTACGCTTGTCTCACAATTCGAGGAAACCGAGCTCAGTGCTGCATCGACGTCTAAGCTGGCGAATTCGAGATTATTCTGTGATGTTCATTAACAAGAATCAGTCCCACGGCAGTCTTATTGTAAATATTTTCCAGGCTAGTTTTATGTGGTCTACCCCGAACAATTTGTAACTACGCCGTCATTAGTGGATGTTGTTGTTGTTGTGCTCTTCAGTCCTGAGACTGGTTTGATGCAGCTCTCCATGCTACTCTATCCTGTGAAAGCTTCTTCATCTCCCAGTACTTACTGCAACCTACATCCTTCTGAATCTGCTTAGTGTATTCATCTCTTGGTCTCCCTCTACGATTTTTACCCTCCACGCTGCCCCCCAATGCTAAATTTGTGATCCCCTGATGCCTCAAAACATGTCCTACCAACCGATCCCTTCTTCTAGTCAAGTTGTGCCACAAACTTCTCTTCTCCCCAATCCTATTCAATACCTCCTCATTAGTTACGTGGTCTACCCACCTTATCTTCAGCATTCTTCTGTAGCACCACATTTCGAAAGCTTCTATTCTCTTCTTGTCCAAACTATTTATCGTCCATGTTTCACTTCCATACATGGCTACACTCCATACAAATACTTTCAGAAACGACTTCCTGACATTTATATCTATACTCGATGTTAACAAATTTCTCTTCTTCAGAAACGATTTCCTTGCCATTGCCAGTCTACATTTTATATCCTCTCTACTTCGACCATCATCAGTTATTTTACTCCCTAAATATCAAAACTCCTTTACTACTTTAAGTGTCTCATTTCCTAATCTAATTCCCTCAGGATCACCCGATTTAATTTGACTACATTCCATTATCCTCGTTTTGCTTTTGTTGATGTTCATCTTATATCCTCCTTTCAAGACACTGTCCATTCCGTTCAACTGCTCTTCCAAGTCCTTTTCTGCCTCTGACAGAATTACAATGTCATCGGCGAACCTCAAAGTTTTTACTTCTTCTCCATGCATTTTAATACCTACTCCGAATTTTTCCGTGACTGCTTGCCCAATATACAGATTGAATAACGTCGGGGAGAGGCTACAACCCTGTCTCACTCCTTTCCTAACCACTGCTCCCCTTTCATGCCCCTCGACTCTTATAACTGCCATCTGGTTTCTGTACAAATTGTAAATAGCCTTTCGCTCCCTGTATTTTACCCCTGCCACCTTCAGAATTTGAAAGAGAGTATTCCAGTTAACATTGTCAAAAGCTTTCTCTAAGTCTACATATGCTAGAAACGTAAGTTTGCCTTTTCTTGATCTTTCTTCTAACATAAGTCGTAAGGTTAGTATTGCCTCACGTGTTCCAACATTTCTACGGAATCCAAACTGATCTTCCCCGAGGTCCGCTTCTACCAGTTTTTCCATTCGTATGTAAAGAATTCGTGTTAGTATTTTGCAGCTGTGACTTATTAAACTGATAGTTCGGTAATTTTCACATCTGTCAACACCTGCTTTCTTTGGTATTGGAATTATTATTTTCTTCTTGAAGTCTGAGGGTATTTCGCCTGTCTCATACATCTTGCTCACCAGATGGTAGAGTTTTGTCATGACGGGCTCTCCCAAGGCCATCACTAGTTCTAATGGAATGTTGTCTACTCCCGGGGCCTTGTTTCGACTCAGGTCTTTCAGTGCTCTGTCAAACTCTTCACGCAGTATCTTATCTCCCATTTCGTCTTTATCTACCTCCTCTTCCATTTCCATAATACTGTCCTCAAGTACATCGCCCTTGTATAAACCTTCTATATACTCCTTCCACCTTTCTGCCTTCCATTCTTTGCTTAGAACTGGGTTGCCATCTGAGCTCTTGATATTCATGCAAGTGGTTCTCTTCTCTCCAAAGGTCTCTTTAATTTTCCTGTAGGCAGTATCTAT
Organism: Schistocerca serialis cubense; assembly: GCF_023864345.2. NCBI lineage: Eukaryota > Metazoa > Arthropoda > Insecta > Orthoptera > Acrididae > Schistocerca > Schistocerca serialis. The sequence continues at coordinate 704,161,066 of NC_064643.1, read as the reverse complement.
CTTAACCCTAGTGAGACAGGCCTCTACATCCTTACATTTGTCCTCTAGCCGTCCCTGCTAGTGGATATGAATAAGGAATCCAAGGTAAAGCACTGAGGTACAAGAAAAGAATGTATCAGTACGCAAACAGATTCAGTTTCATAGCACTGTTGATTGCAAGATTCCAGAAAGACTGGCGCTTGAAATTGTATGTAAGGTGAAAGTATATGATGGTATTTAATGTTACACACACAGGTTCCATTACATTTTACTATCTTCTTTTATTTTTCATCATCGGTTGTTCGCCTTAAAAGACATAGACAACGTTCTCTTCCTTGACTTTAACTACAGCCTTAAAGGCCAGATGTGTCATTTGAGTCATTAGTGACGCTGAGATATGAGAATCATTCCCAGTTCGTATAGTCTTGTATCTATATGTGTTCCAATATTAACTATTTGAATTTCTCAGGCAGATAAGTAATCGTCCTGAAATCTGCCAAGTAGAGGATATCAAGTATATTCTCTTCCTAATCCCACAGCGTATACCTATTCTTCTTACTTAAAACATCGTTACATCTCCCAAACATTTTTTAGGGCAACTAGTCCTGTGAAACTATCTTGGTTTTTCTTAAGTCTCGCTTCCATCATCAGGCGAGACTTCGGAGGTGCTGGACAGACGTGAATGGGTGCCCCACACAGCGCGTCTCCGGGCCAGGATGTGCACTTGCCTGTGTCGCCGGCAGTACGGGCACGGTCCAGACAAGCGGATGACCGCATGCCGTACCATCTTCCCTGCAGTCGGGGGCGACGCATGCACGTTTCCAGCCGCAAACGCCTGTCGCGATCTGCCAGTGGCAGCCACCGTAATTAGCTCCGTGATAATACGCTCAGCTGGTGCAGCTGAGTGGTAGGATAATGAATAGCGCCGTCAGGTCACGACTTCACTATGCTAATAAGCAGAAACCACTTACAGCCGTTGATGAGGTTTTCAGTGTAGCATATTGGCCCCATCTGCATCACAGACTGTATAGACATAATATTCTCCTCAGAAATAGCGACTGCTTATCAGCTGTCGCCATTGGTCCTCATTAAGCACTTCTGAATAGTTCATTAAGTCACTGATCCTTCCCTTCCCACCCACTGTCCACACCGCCGAATTTCTTCTCCCAATCTCACGTCTTGTTGCTACGGTCCTAATTATTAGCGGTAAATACTACCTTCGTCACAGAAAAAGCGAGATGGTTCACGTTAGTTAAAACGATTTATCGTGGCGGAGTAGAGATTCACTCAGTACCGAACTCGAACTGTTTTCTTACTCTGTAACACATTTCACAAAAATCGAACAGTTCAAATCAGTGTACTTACCAGGCTGGAAAGTTGTAATACAATGTATGATATTATGCTACTGAGGAAGTACCTACATTTGATCTTGTAACAATTACGTATAGAGGAGGGTGTTCTTCTTTCGAACACCTATCAGGCTTTTGCCTTTAACGGCAAATTTTTGAACGATAGCTATTACTTTTTTTTCTGCACTCTTTCTCTGTCATTACAATAATTTCTCCAGAAAGTCATGATATTCCAAATGCGAAAAAATAATCCAAGACACAACATTATCATGTACCTAAGAGTAAACGTCCGACTGAAACTTAGATGTGTTGCAAAGGAGAAAATCCTGTCATTACCATATTTACACACTCCAGTCACAGCAACGTGATCACCACCTGTGTTCGTCGTCAATGTGGAATAACCACTCATAGACGGCAGGTCGCAAGGCTAGCAGTGGAGGATATACACTGCAGCGCCAAAGAAACTGGTATAGGGATGCGTATTCAAATATAAAGGTATGTAAACAGGCAGAATACGGCGCTGTGGTCGGGAACGCCTATATAAGACAATACGTGTCTGGCGCAGCTGTTAGAGCGGTTACTGCTGCTACAGTGGCAGGTTATCAAGATTTAAGCGAGTTTTAACTTGTTATAGTCGGCGCACGAGCGATGGGACACGGCGTCCCCGAGGTAGCGATGAAGTGGGGATTTTCCCGTACGACCATTCCACGTGTGTACCGCGAATATCAGGATTCCGGTGAAACACGGAATCTCCGACATCGCTGCGACCGGAAAAAGATTCTGCAACAACGAACGAACGACGGCTGCAGAGAATCGTTCAATCTGACAGATTCTGAAAATTGCTGCAGATTTGGGACACAACAAGTGTCAATGTGCGAACCATTCAAAGAAACGTAATCTAAATAGGCTTTCGGAGCCAAAGGTCCACTCGTGCAACCTTGATGACTGAACGACACAGAGCTTTACGCCTCGCCAAGGTCCTTCAACACCGACATTGGACTGTTGATGACTGTAAACGTGTTGCCTGGTCGGACGACTGTCGTTTCAAATTGTATAGAGAGGATGGACGTGTATGGGTATGGAGACAACCTCATGACTCCATGGACCATACATATAAACAGGAGACTGTTCAAGCTAGTGGAGGCTCTGTAATGGTGTGGGGCGTGTGCAGCTGGAGTGATATGGAACCCCTGATATGTCTAAATACGACTCTGACAGGTGACACGTACTAAGTATCCTGTCTGATCATCTGCATCCATCCATGTCCATTGTGCATTCCAACGAACTTGGGCAATTCCATCAGGACAATGCGACACCCCATACAGAATTGCTACAGATATGAGGTGAAACACTTCCACTGGCCACCATACTCCCCAGACATGAACGTTATTGACCGTATCTGGGGTGCCTTGCAACGTGCTGCTCAGAAGAGATCTCCATGCCCTCGTGCTCTTACGGATTTATGGACAACCCTGCAGGATTCATGGTATCAGTTCCGTCCAGCACTACTTCAGACATTAGTCTAGTCCATGACACATCATTTTGCCGTCCTTCTGCGTGCCCTCGGAGGCCTTACACGATATTAGGCAGGTGTACCAGTTCCTTTGGCTCTTCAGTTTATAAAGCATGTCGGGATGGGGTCCGGTAAAAGGTGTAGTCGTAGTTGTGATATTGAAACGGAGTCATTTACCTGATGTCCAAAAGGTCACAATGATTGGCTTTCGGGCCAACAAGGGAAGATTTTCCGAAACGGCTATGTTTTAAGCTTTTCACATGAGGCCATGGTTAAAGCATACCGTGCATGCTAAAACACAGCTATCCTCGGCCAGAGACGAGGCAATTGCAGTGCACCACAGGCCATAAATGACAAGTGTGAATGACGGCTGAGAGGATTTGTGACGTGCAAATATTCAGCAATCGATCACCAGATGAACCAAGGGGCTACCACCAGTGTGTCCTCAACGATGTTTCAGTGAGTGTTGGCGCTTATGGGCCTCCACAGCAAGCATATGTTTCATGCACCCATTCTATATGCTGTTGATTGATGACGAACGCAGCTGTACATCCACTAGATGTCGACAGGAGTATTGGGACAAAGAGAATACGGCACCACTTTCCATTGTTGCCAGATGTATCCAATATGGCGGCGATGACGTTATCAAAGAAGGCGGTGTGTAGCCTGGCAACAGTGCATGATATCATTCAAGATGGCGGCTATGACGTCATTCAAGATGGCGGATTTTGGTGGGGAGTTTGAATTTTGGTGGGAAGAAGGTCACATCCACTAACCTAGCCCTCTCCCCTCCCTTCCCAGAAAAATGGCGGAAGTTGAAATTCCAACAGGATAATGCATCACACCTAAGAAAATCGGGGGAAGATAGCTCACTTTGGTTAACCTAAGTCACCTGACCGCCACCTCCTAAGTATTCGTGGGAAAAGGACTTGGACATAAGTCTTTATTTAAACAATTTCAAGCAGTATGGCCATCCAATGTGTTCACCATGAGATCTGCAACTGGCTTGGTACACATCGCCTCCACCAGAGAGCACTCTCATCTGTGACGTAATCTAAGGTGGAGGCAAACAGTGTGTTCGCCACATGGCCTACTACCCACTACTGGCACCAGAGGCTGCTGTCGTGACGTCAGCTGATGACGCAAATACCATTATCGAAGATGGTGGCAAACAGTGTATTCACCACGAGGTCTGGACCTAACACCCAGTACCGGCACCAGAGGGCGCTACCATGATGTCAGATGATGACGTTTTTGGGTGGGGGAAATGGTGGGAACAAATAGGAACCCTTAATCCAGTCATGTGATCGACTTCAGCGAGTAGGATGGAAGTATCTGGCGATGTCATTGTAGGAGATATAGGTGAGGCTCAGCAGCTCTGGGGCCTCAGTCTTGTTCAGTCAGTCAGCAGAAGAAGAAGAACCATGAAGTGTCAATGGCAGTCACATTCCAGCAGAGTCATGCAGAACAGGATTAAACGGGAAAGTAAGTATCCCACATCACATCATCCTCTCTGGTTATCCTTATTACTATTATTATTCAAAGTTTTCACATCTTGGTCCATATCTAATGCTTCCTCGTCTTTGTTCAACAGAGTCAAGCGCCAACATGACTAGCTCTGCTGCCACGTCCGGACCTGTAGCAGCCTCACCTGCCATCTTATCAAGACCTACAGCAACAGCTTCCAGTGCGTCTGAACCAATAGCGGCAATGTGGGATCTGGTAGCACACATAGCCCACTTGTTGGAGCAGGACAGGGAGTTGCAGTGGTCCATCCCACTCATCGATTCGTGTGATGAGGACATGCAATCTGCCCCCGACACATCAAATGCTGTCGCTGGTGGTGTTAAACAACAAGATGGAGATCAGTACTGGTCGCCCACATATGACCCACCCCAGCAGAACATCCCTGTGACAGCACACCCACAGAGTGCAGATACTGTGAATAAGAAGGCGTCGAGTGCACCTATGCTTTTCACCTCCACATACAATTTAACTCCCAGTTGATCGAAACGTGTGAACATTGCTATAGATGCATATGATGTCTGGGGGTTGCATGTGAGAATGGAGATTGAAAATGTATCCATATCTGTTAAAGTGCCAATGTCCGAGTTCGACTGGGATGAAATATGTGGTGCAGAGCGCTACATCAATCAGGAGATGACTACGGAATATTATCCAACTTATTCTCTCCGAGACTTTCGCCTTACTGATGGGACATGTTCTATTACAACAGTGTATGAAGACTGTGTATTATGTGTGATATCAGATGACAACTATGTTTATCTAAGACATGCCTCAGTTATGAAGTTATACAATCTGGACTCTGCCAGTCATCTTGCTCTGGACAGACTCAATCGATACTTAAATTTGCTTCTTGAATAGAAGCAAATTTCAATATTTGACACATCGATGAGATCTTCTCCTTTCCCTTCATGTAGAATATGGTGTCCATGTGATCAAATAATTTGAGCGCAGTCACCATATCCTTATAGGGTATGCCAGGATCATCCCAGTGAATTCCATGGTTGAAATTTGTTAACCAATTTGGGCTCGTCCTTGTCTTAGCAGACCTCACTTACTTGAAAGATCCTGTTCTGCATGATTGTGCTGGAGTGCGACTGCCATTGACACTTCATAGTTCTTCTTCTTCCGCAGACTGACTGAACAAGACTGAGGCCCTAGAGCTGCTGAGCCTCACCGGTATCTCCTACAATGAGAATCGCAGTTGTATCAATGGGTTGCCTACCTGTAGGTACATTGGGCCGCTTTTCACGTTGTCTCTGTACACGCTCATTTTAAAAAGTCCCAATAAATGTGGGCTGGTGAAACTCAGAGTTATGCCGAACAGGGGTTGCTTAGAGGGACGCTTTGCCATTTTGTTCACACCTGAGCCAATATCATATACCTCCTTTCCCCCTCCCACCCCCCCCCCCCCCCCCATCACGCCACAGGAGCACGCAAAATACGAGGGCTGAATGAGGATAAGCCTCTTTTGTTGCATAGGGCCGCGTTCAAATTTCCTCGAATTTTTTGAACAGTCCCTAAGGGTTTTGGCCTGTACACAAGAGAAAACCTTACGTTGGCACTGCGCTACAAAGGGGTGGGATCACTTTTCATTGGGTGCAGCCTCACAATGTCCTTAGAGAAGGACGAAACGTCCAAGTGTCTGAGCAGTGTTAAATGTTGACTGGAACGTCTTGTTGTTGCTCATCACGCCACGAACAGTCGTTTTCGATCGTGAAATGTGTGGTAATCAACGCCGCTCGGAAAGGAGTGGTTTCATTGACGCCCTCTGTGCCACCCCTTGAGGGATTTTCGCGCCGATTCTGAGCAGTGCTCTACCTGCAATGATTTCCGCGTCACTTACAAGAAAACTTCGTGATATCGACGCTAGGCGTCAAAAGAAGGGGCGAAACGTATGTAAGATAAGATGTGCGGTGACGACCTTCCCTTTGTGTGACACGTCCACGGCGGGATTGGACAGAATTGTGGTGATCTTTGGTGTCAATAGAACATCACTGATACACTTTACACGTCACATGAACTTCTCAGCTGTGGCCTTTTTTCGCTGTTTGAAGCGCCGTCGATCCTGATGATGACGTGACAGTGCGCCACTATTTTTCACGATTAGAGACGAAGGTTGTACGCAGCAACTTTGAACCAAACTTACTTGTCGCAATCGAAGGAAACTACGGGGTTTCGAAAAAGCGATCTTTAAGTACTGTTGTGCAGGGAGAAACAGAATGTGAAAATTTATGGCAGTGTTTTATAACTTTCATCCTTAACTTACCTTCGTGGAGGCCAGAGAGAAGAAATAGTTTTCTTTTCCCCTGGAGAGGAGGGGACATATAGGAGTATATAAACTACAACACTGAGAGAGAAGTGCACAATAAAAGCCAGTGAGCCATATTTTGTAAATTAAGAAAGATTTTGTTAACCATCGAACTTAACTCTTTCTGCAGAAGGCAAAATTTTTTGTTCTTAGGATGGGCTACAACTGCAGTCTTACATTGTCGTTTGTAAGGGCTGAGAAGTAACTATGATTTCAATTCGTGACTTGATTAACCGTTGCGCTTACTTTGTTCATTGCTGTAATAGTTTGTTGAGGAAATACGTCCGTCAGTCATAGTAATCTCTTATGGTAGACAGTCACGTTAGAAACAATCGACTGACTCACAAACTGTATGGAAATTTGTTGAAATACTTGCTAGCTTTCACCGAAGTGGAACAATTCAAAGTACGACTCCACTGCGCTATAACTAACACTATATAGGGCCTGTGACCTGTATCGAATGTACGACCTCAATATGCAGATCGCCCTCCCACCGATTCAGATGTGAAGTCGTAAACTGTGTGCAACGGATAAAATTTAACAGTTACTGGCCTCTACGCATGAGTAGAAGGTGTAGTCTTTGGCAAAATCAACAGCAATAAATAGGGATGCTGAGTTTGATCTAAATTATGGGATGAAAAATGGGTCTACTTCGACCATAGTTTATTGATAAAAATGCGACAGGAAGGCTCTAACATGGATAAGAAAAGACACAGTAAATTCCCGAAACCAATGGATACAAACTTAAATACAATTACTGAACGGTAAAGCCTAGAGGAAGGGATATTGAAAAGAAACTGGTACTTTATCTACGTTCCACCAAAGTACATCAAACACGCGGCTGCGTGTACGACGTGATATCGATCTACTGTGGGGTGAAGTCTACCACATGCACGAACCCAAAGAGCCTCAATTATGATTGAACCATCGATCACTAAGCTTAATTCGCAGCAACGTCCCATCAACTTAAGAAAGAAAAGGCCTAATACTCACTTCCACCTTGACCTCGTCCACTAGCCGATATCTTAATTCTTCATCTCGAGAAAGTAGGCTGCATCCACCAGAAGGAGAATTGAATACCGAGACCAAAATCCTTGGAGCCAAGGTGACCCCCCCCCCCCCCCCGTTTCCATGTCTCTTGGTCATCTGTCCGTAAGCGAGTCTCAGTAAAAATGTCTCCGAAAACCACGCACCTCCTAGCTATATGAGGAGTAACACCCAACTACGTATTTGCAGTTGGATGCTAAGTAGCACACCTTGCCTTCTTTACTCCGCAAGGCTTACATACGCATTACCCAATCAGTATCACTTTCTAGTTAAACAAATTCTCACAATTTTATAGCAAACTTCCGCTCTTGAGAAAAACTGCACATCAAACCAATGTCAGCAAGCCCAAAGTTCCTTTTCTTGGAGAGCAGCCGCCGATCTCCCACTCTGTCTGCTGTTTCAGGCACCGTTCAGTCACCGTGTGTCCTGCTCTCTTTCTCAGATACAGCCTTGGTGCCCTAGCGAACAGGCCCGTCGCTTGGACGTGCGAGGCCTGTAATGAAGCCAAGCGCGAGGCCGTGGTGGGGGAGGGGGAGGGGAAGGAAGAACAAAAAACATTTCGTTTTCTTTATTGGCAAAATTAAACGCAACTGTAAAAAGAATCATCGATTTCCACATTTAAAATAAGTGTAATAATAAAACATAGCAACAAGTATGTATGTAAAGTGTTTGGCTAACACCAAGTTAAAGAAAACAGACGGAGACAGTGCTATTACTTTTGGCTACCTTATCATCGTAAAACACTTTACTTGCGCGCATTTAGAACTCACCAGTATCAATAACGGCATCTTAACTCGCACGGCGAACGCAAGAACAGGTGTTGCTGTCGTGTTGTGGCCGCCAGTCCATAGCCTGGTTGTAACCTACATCTGTCTGAATCTCCTAACTGTTTTCATCTCTTGGTCTCTCCCTAAGATTTTTTACCCTCCACGCTCCCCTCCAATACTAAACTGGTTACCTTGATGTCTCATAATGTGTCCCACCAACCGATCCCTTCTTCTAATCAGGTTGTACCACCAATTTCTCTTCTCCTCAATTCTATTCAGTACCTCCCCATTACTTACGTTATCTACCCATCTAGCCTTCAGCTTTCTTGTGTAGTACCACTATTCCAAAGCTTGTATTTTCTTCTTGTCTGCACTGTTTATTCCCCATATTTCACTTCCATACATGGCTATACTCTATACAAATACTACTACAGAGGCTTCCTGATACTTAAGTTTGTATTCGTTGTTAACAATTTTCTCTTCTTCCGAAACGCTTTTCCTTAGCAACTGCCATTCTATGTTTTATATTCTCTCTACTTCCACCGTCGTCAGTTATCTTGCTGCCCAAATAGCAAAACTCATCTACTACTTCATATCCCTCATTTCCTAACCTAATTTTACGCAGTATCACCTGGTTTAATTCGACTACAGTACATTATCCTCGTTCGGCTTTTGTTGATGTTCATCTTGTATCCCCGTTTCAAGAAACTCTCAATTCAGTTCAAGCGCTCTCCCACGTCCTTTACTATCTCTGACAGAATTACAGTGTCATCCGCAAACCTCAATCCCAATTTCTGCTTGTTTTCCTTCACTGCTTGCTCTTTATACACACTGTTTCCATTTAGCGCAGCTCCACTCTTATAACTGCAGTTTTGTTTCTGTATCAATAAACTGTAAATAGCTTTTCGCTCCCTGTATTTTACCCCTGCTGCCTTTTCGAATTTGAAAGAGAGTATTCCAATCAACATTGTCAAAAGCTTTCTCTAAGTCTACAAATGTTATAAACGTAGGCTTGCCATTCTTTAACCTAGCTTTTGTGAGTATTGCCTCGCGAGTCCCTACATTGCCCTTAATCCAAACTAATCTTCCTGAGGTCAGCTTCTACCAGTTTTTTTTCCAGTCTCTGTAAAGAATTCGTGTTCGTATTTTGCAACCGTGACTTATCAAACTGATAGTTCAGTCGTTTTCATACCTGTCAGCACCTGCTTTCTTTGGAATTGGAATTATTATATTGTTCTTGAAGTTTGAGAGTATTTCGCCTGTCTCATACCTCTTCCTCGCCAGATGAAAGAGTTTTGTCATACTTGGCTCTCCCAAGGCTATCAGCAGTTCTAACGGTATGTTGTCTACTCCCGGGACCTTGTTTCGACTTAGGTTTTCCAGTGCTCTGACAAATTCCTCACGCAGTATCGTATCTCCCATCTCATCTACGTCTTCTTGCATTTCCACGATATTGCTCTCAAGTACATCTCCCTTGCAAAGGCCCTCTATACAGTTCTTCCACCTTTCTGCTTCCTCTTCTTTGGTAAGGACTGGTTTCCCATCTGAGCTCTTGATATTCATACATGCCGTTCTCTTTCCTCCAAAGGTCTCTTTAATTTTCCCGCAGGCAGCATCCGTCTTTCCCTTACTGATATATGATTCCACATCTTTACAGGTACAATTTGTAAAACATTTGGCACTCATCAAATTAAACATTAACAGCAGGGAACTATGCAGTTGCATTTGCCTGTGCTTGCAAATACGGAACTTTGCGTACCTTGAAGAAAGAAAACTCTCGAATCATGTCTTCTTTCTTCGGCTGAAGCCCCTCGTCGCTTTCGATTGACATAATAACGAGAACACTAAGGCGGTCCTGCATCGTGTTGGATCTTACATAGTTTTTAAGAAGTTTCAATTTTGAAAAAAAAATTCTCCAGACGCCACCGTGACTGTTATCGTCAGAAAAATGCTTTGAACGGTGATGATACTGTCAAACTACTCTCAGAGTGGGCCTGAGTATTTGAGTGTGTTCAACACTGTCATCACTGTAGGAGGAATCGTAAACCGCAGCAGTTTTAATTCTGAGACGTGGTCGGATGCGTCTACATCAGCTAGTTGCCCGTCTTGTACATAATTGTTTCTGACAACTCATTTCAATTGTACATATGACGAAATTTGGACGGGTGAAAGAGGAATCCGGAGTATTCGGAATAATTATTCGGCCTGAACTTTGATCTCATGCCGCTCAAGGCTTCATCGACGACCGCCAAGAAGTATCAGAATCTAAGTCTTTCTTCGGCCTGTGACACCTTCGTGCCTTTCGGTCGGCAATGTCGGAATCGTCTCCAACCTCGTCGAAAAATCGTTTGCGCTTCTGTTGGCGAAGAATTGAAAACTTTGCGTCCCATCCTAAATCTGCATCAGTTCTTTTGCAGTTGACATTACGGAGGAGAAGGAGATTGGTGTTTGGCGTCCCGTCCACAACGAGGTCATTAGAGACGGAGCACAAGCTCGGATTAGGGACGGGTGGAAAAGGAAAGCGGCCGTGCCATTTCGGAGGAACCATCCAGGCATTCGACTTAAGCAATTTAGGGAAATGACAGAAAACTTAAATCAGGATGGCCGTACGCAGCTTTGAATCTCATCCACCAAAATGTGAGTACAGTGTGCTAACCTCTGCGCTACCCTGCTCGGTGGTATTGCGGCTCGGTATAGAGGATGTGAACTGTCTCCCTGTGGTTTTTGAGGAAGTCGTTCAATCCACTTATTTCTTGTACGGTGACCTCTAACTGCCTATCTTCACCTTGAAGAACTTTGCTGACCTCACCGATGGCGTGTAAGAGGTCATGCCATACGCTATGAGCCAAAACGAACTGTAAGAGGCTAAGGAAATGATTTAGGAGACAGTGCTTCAGACTGGACAGACGGATCCTTTGTTGTTTGGGTAACTTTTTCGAGAATTTCACAAATTTCCCCAGCTGGTATGTAACAGATCTGCCGCTCTCAGTACGAGACCCCCATCTAACGTCTGTACGTGCCTTTAAGGTTCGTTCAGAACAGATCTCAGTGAGAATATTTCACCTCTCTGTAGATGCCGAAAAGAGAGTGTACAAACGCTGTTTTATGCTGAAAAATGTCATTGCCTCCGTACTACATCTGGCCATATCTCCAAGGACCGAGTTAAAGCTGTGAGTTAACACAATGCGAGAACATCGTCCGCTAGTTGATGTGCCAAACTCGAGCCTGTATCCTGTTGATTTTCCTTTTATACTGGCTCTGTTATCATATCCTTGGCCTCGACTATCCATGACGTTTAAAATGTTTTCTTCCAGCACTTCTATTAAAATCTACGGCTATCTGTCTCCAGTTGTATCTCTCGCTACTAAAACGTAAATGAATTTTTCGACTGTGGTTTTAACTGGAACACCCGACATCCTGACATAACGGATGACAAAACTCTGTTGTTGATGACTAATGTCTGGGGTGCAGTAGAGGATGACGACGTAAAATTTTGCGGCACGAATATAATCTAGAATCTATCCCTTCATTTCCTTATCTTCAGAAAAGAAAAAGGAAAAACGAAGGATTTTTTTAAGAATGTTAAGGGTTTTACGCTGGTTCTAAAGAACGTTGAGGGAGGTAATACTCGGGGAAAATAATGCTATAGTTTGAACAATACAGGGCTTCCGATCCAAGACGGTGGATGACTTGACTTATCCAGTGCATCAGTTTGTGAATATGGTGCAAGGCTTGAATGAGCCGATGTCAGCTGAGCAGCTGACAATTGAGCGCCACGGATGCACTTGAATCACGGGCGATCAGTGCCAGTGTCCTATCAGTAATACGAGTTTTTACCTTATTTTAAGAGTATTTCTCAGTTCCTTATTTCTCTCCATTTATACTAAGTCACATCTTTACGTTACCACTAAAAGAAAATCTTTAAATTTTCTTTAAATTGATACACAAATCGAATGGGGGCACTGCCTCAAAAGGCACGTGGAAACCAACATGACGGCAAAAAGGAAATTGTGAGTGCAGCCAGCAGTCATGGTGCCAATGCTGAATATCAACCATCGACAACGCGACACTTCGCTCACAGTAAATATCAGTGCGGCGAATCGATCACCAAAATAGTCTTGCAAAACAAATATCTCAGAATGAGGCTTTTCATCCGTAGTAACCACCCGTCGAGAGGTACGCATTCATATGGGGACTTGAATGCTAGGGAACCCGAGGACAGTCGTGCGTATGTACTTTAAATGACGCTTTAAGGGTGAATAGGCAATTCCAAAACCTAATAAAAATGCATAACAACTGCTGGATGTATAACGAGTAACGTGTAAATTTTGTTATTCTGTTAAGTAATATTTTACACCAGTCTTTGCCGCAGCACTTCACATGGGTTATTTCGTTATTGAACCCGTGAATACAAACATATTTACGAATTATCTAACACTTCTATCACTTAATTTTGAGTTTGTTTTCCAAGGCAGTGATAATGAGCCTCCTTGTCACGATTGTGACGTATTTGTTCCTTCATCGGTGCATCGTAAGATGGGATATTTCTGTCAGATTCAGGAAATTTACATTCTAACGTTGGGAAATTGTCGACGAAGAACCTCGAAACGCTGAATTCATTTCTGCTAAAAATTAAACTCCTAAAATTATTCTTGTTAAAATATCACACCAATGTTTCGTTTGCTGACTTATTCGTCCTTCGTTCATGTCGTCATTTTTGCAGTGTTTCTTTCGATTCCACCAATTTTGCACTGGGAGAAATGTGATCGACCGAGCATTCACGTTTTCGAAGGGCATTACTTCAACGACACCATGAGTTAAATCCTTCAGGTCTGCAGAATGTACGTGTCACGTGTGCTGTGGATTTAATCCTGAAGATTCGGCAGCAGTAGCAGTAAGCAACATATTTAAATGAGCGAAGTTCTTGAATTATTTTCACCTTTTGATAATTTATACTAGGAACGCCGATTACCTTTTCTTGGGATTGGGAGTGAGGAAGGAATTTCCACAGAACTCTTTTGTACCATAACTTCTATCATTGAAGCTATCATAATGTAGGACCATTTTCACAGATCATTCAGATCAACGGCTAGTCCGAAGGTTCGGCTAGATTTGACTCTGAGGGAGCTAGCGAATCTGTTTTCGAATCTAACCTTGCAGTTTAAGATGATGCAAACACTACCACTGATTGACTCTGCCTCGATACGTATGTTTTTGGATAGGGTCTGCCTTTAGGGAAACACAATTTTGTTTTTGAACCCAAACAAGTTTCACTACAGTTGCAGCATCTTCAGTGGACTTTCATTTTCCATCTGTTAAAGATAAAGAGTGTGCTTTGCTGTTTGTATACATGTAGCTATTAGTTTTTAAATGGTAATTACAGATATTGGAAAAAACCCATAAATTACAAATTCATACAATTTTACCACATGGTGTGGTTCTTCTGATGTGTTGTGTTTCTACAGTGACCGTTTTGTTACAGTTTTTCATGTGCAACCACTTATACCTTAAAGTAGACAAATTGTTTAAGCCGAAATTACAATTTGAGAACTTGTTATTTCTATGCCTGAAATTATTTAATTCTCTGTGTGTGTCTATTTACATAATGTTTCATTTGCATATTCCTTTTGATCATTTTCATCAGTGTCTAAAACTATATATTGAGTTGCCACTGTCACTCTCACTGTAACTGTTTCACTGCTTTACCAGCTGTAAAAACGAACATGGCGGTCAGTGGAACAATTGAAGGTGTAAAAACAAGATGGCTGACAGTGGAACAGTTGAAGGTGTTCCTGGCGGCTGTTCTGACTTTCAGAGGTGTCTGTGATTTTTTTTCTTTTTTTACTTTTTTCCTTCTTTTGTTGTGTGTGTGTGTGTGTGTGTGTGCGTTGGTGAAAGGGAGAGAGAGATTTGGTCAAACGACTGTGATGAATGTGTGCACAAAAATTATTCTAGAGTACCTTTTTGTGATTGTTGAAATTCCTCACCAGGATTCTCCTTTACGGTTTTTTCTTCTCCTCCACCTTCGAATTTTCGACCTCTGTTGCCATCTCAGCTTGCCATGATGCATAATCGGACCTTATTCGAAAACAGATGGAAATGACGTTAAAACTTCTAGAATGACTCTCTGGACGTTTTAACGTTATCGGTTCACATATCAGCAAACAATTATCGAAGAAAAAAATCACCTCTTTGATGTTGATGTCCACAAAACCGAAAACTCTGCGCATCCTCCACCTACACACAATGCGACTGGCGTCCCTTCGCCTACGGCAGGAATCCGTTCAGGGTAGATAAGGTACAGAGAGCCGAAGAGAGCAGCGGTCTTACTGAAACAACCGAAGCGACGGATTGTGCTTGTCACTGTTAACTGACTATGACACAGCGCCTTACTGGTTCCAGCCTTGCCATGAGGATGCCGTGCTACGTTTGCGATTGTCCCTCCGCCCGCCCATGCATGATTAGACCAGAGACAAATTTGCTTGGCACCACAGAGCAAGTAAAAATTCGTTTGCTCAGTTTCTTTGCATTGAAGAAATTTTATTCGCACTGTCTAGTATCGCTATTCACAAGTTCGGCGAGAGGCCACTGCAAGCGCGAGGTCTTCAGCGACCGTTACAGCTCATACCTCCTCGCGACGGCCCTGCTGCCGACAAAAAGTCGCACTGGTTTCTTTCAAAGTGGATCCAGCATTCCCCAAGCATTACACTGCCACAGACTGGAGCATGTGATCTGCGGTCCCGGACACCCGCACTCTGCCCCTTTATGACCAGCAGTCGGCACTCATCCAACAAGCACTGCAATTTGGTTGAATAAGACAGTGTCTAAGGAAATACACAACACTATCCCTGTTCGAGCTACTCCTTTGTCCCACTCTGGTGCTAGCTATTTCGCTACCTGTCTGGCACATACCTGGCCAGTTTCTATGGTAAGGTAACCCTGCTCCTCCAACGCCGTGACTTTGGTACGATGGTCAGCCGAGCGCCGACCGACCGCTGGGACAGCACCGTCCACGAACGGTGGAGCTGCCTTGTAGCCCTACACGGCTCTTAGAAGTCGAGTTAGGCAGTCCCCAGGACGCCTCCAACCTTTGTCTAACAGGACACTCACTGACCCGTTGCTGGAACGGCTCACCAAGACTCAGCTGATCTGCCAGCCTAGTGCAATGTGCAATCTGAATGCTCAGTTTAAAATGTAAAATTAGAGACACCTTCAGCCGTCTGTATCTTGTGTGTAATTTATTTGTGTATCCTGTCTCGGCGTTTCACTACATCGCCTTCAGGCCTCCTGAAACCAGACGTGTACGGACACTGGCTACTTAATGTTGGCTCATATTTCGACTGTACATAATATTGGATTCCTCGTACATGTTGGTCTGGGGGCCTGAGTATGGTGTAATTAAACGCCGAAACCGGCTGCATATATAAACAGAATTTAAAATATAGACAGCTCAAGCTCTTCTTAATTTTACATTTTACATTGAACAGAGGAAGTCCCTCAACCATGCTGCATATTCATGGCATTACAGAAAGAAATCAGTGGGACGAAAATTTTTAGAGCTAAATTTTGACCTCTGTACGTACCGCTGTCCCATTTTAACATAAAATTTTGCGTTACTTGAGTCAGGGAAAGCAAAAGAAAGGAATCCGACTGTGGCATGATCAAAGAGAGTATAACAGTAATAAAAGGAATGAAGCAAGAGACTGACTTCACCCAGAGACGTTTCACTCTGTTGAGATACAACAGGTGTTCGTTAACAAACAACTCGCCCTAACAGAAGCTATAGTGTCCAGAATACGATCTTCACCCCATTTGCTAACAACATCATAAAACTGCATCTCTCATGAGGTAATGCTTCCAGTAGGAAGTCAGCTTTGAGAGGGAAGCAATACAAGCCAACACAGGGGGTAAGATGCACTCTACAACTTTCTATTCATCGCAGAAGAGCAAAAGGAACTATAAACTCTCTTGATTCAGTAGCAAATATTGCGAAAGGGGATGCTTTTATGAGACAAACGCTGAAAGAGGGAAAAGAGCGCCCGAGAAAGCCTCTTGCAAAGAGTGCACCGAAAAAAATGATACGCTCTTTCTGTTAATAAAACCCGATGCAAAGCGTCTTTTAAGAGGGCAGAGCCAAAAGTTTTGTCAATATTCCTGCGTTCCTACAGAGCTGAATGTGGAATTTAATACGTAGTTGTCGCTATGAAAATACGCTTTACTATAAAACGAATGTAAACTTGATCTGAAGCTGAATAACTTCACAGTGATTTAGTCGCGTTATTTCACTGTAAAAAATTAAGAACGAAATTGTTTGTATCAATTCAGTGTATTTAAAAGCCTGCATAAATGCAATATGAAGAGAGATCAGCAAATACGTCAGTGTTTTGGACGCTTCCCTACACTTAATACTATGCAAGGAAGTTCAAGTTACGTATCTTTCTCTAAAAGAATTTCTCTTCATTTTATTTTCTTGTGCTTCTACTGAACTTAATGGGTTACTCACAGTGTTCGAAAATTTTAATTTATATAAATAATTTAAAATATGTTTACTTCCATGCAGTTATGTGTCAGCAATCATCTTTTATTGCGGAATAACGCAGTGGAAACACTTTGAGTTCAATGAGGACAAGCAACAAATGAAAACAAGCAAGCTTTGGATAATCCACTGCCTTTAAAAGTCTTGCTATTAAACCAAGTTGTCTTAAACTAGAAAGAGCAATAATATTTTTCATATCACACTCAAAATTAGCCCCCATTTTCTCCATACGTCAGTTTCATCACTAGTTCATCAAACCGAAAAAGTTATTTGTGCAGACAGTGCGAAATTTCTTTTCATATACAGTCTTTCCCGTATTGTAACGCACCTTCCTAAAAATTATTATTTTTTGAATAAAATTCTGTATAACGAATCTGAACCAAGGATTTCATACGTTAACCATACGTTAACAACAGAATTATCTGTATAAATAAACGAGGTCGTGACCTACAGTTCTTTTTATGGCAGCTAAGAAATATGCCTGGCGGTTCGCTTTTGTCTTTTGGCATACTGATTTCGTCTTGTAAGCATCATTCTCTGTAGATCTGAACAATATTCTATAAATTAAGCTATTTCTCAATCGATTTACGTTGTATATTCGAGCATTAAAAATTCTCGTTACACTTGCCACATCAAATTCAGATAAAATTCGAAGCTTTCGATGACATCCTCCATCATCTTCGTCAGAGACTTAAACTGACTGTCGTGAACCTCAATTTGCTTTGATGGACGAATAGACAGAGTTCGTCCTGTGGCAGGATAAGCACTGAGGTGCTATTCCTGTGTGGCCTGACAGTGTTCAGTGTTGGGGCCTGTAGTGAGGGATCGGTTTGTGTGTGTGTGTGTGTGTGTGTGTGTGTGTTTGTGCAGGTGGGCGGGTGGGTGGGTAGGTTGGGGGGGGGGATGGTTCTCAAGGTCTTTTGGAGTGAATCAGCTGCGCAACACATGTGGCCACTGTGTAGTTGGTCGGTGGTGGGGTAGTGTTGGCCCAAACTACTGACGACCCAGCTGTGGGAGACACCCGTTGTTCCGTAAAAAGAACGTGCGGTCGAGTTGAACTTGTCCTGGAGCTGCGGCAGGCCTGCATCCTCATGGATCTGACGTGTCGAGTAGAGCATGGTAAGGGGCAGCGCTAGTTTCAGCGCCTGATTCTGCACCTGTTGAAGGGTGGCGATATGGAAATAGGCAGCATACCTCCATACCACAACCGTGTACTCCAACACTGGACGAATCAGTGTTAGGGACAGTGTGATGCCATGCCTGAGAGGAAATCTCGGCTTGGGATTACTATAGTGAACTGTGTTTTCCTTTTTTTTCGTTAATGTCGTCTCAGTTCCCCACAAAGAGGGTGGGCAGGCAGAGTGTGAAAACCGCTCTTCAGCAGAAGGTCATATAAGCTATTTAAAGAGTGTTGAAACGTATAAAAGGTGACAATAACAGATGATTTTACAAAAACCATGTAGGTGGACGATACGGACGATTTTTACGTAAAAACGAGTGAAAAAACGGGGATTTTGTAAAATACACCTAGATGGAAAAAACTGATTGCTTTTAAAACACGCTTGACACATTCATATTACTGTTCAAACATAGCACTGATGATTGTTAATGACGCCACAGCGTAGTGGAGATGGTTGGTGGCATGTGAGAAAATGGTCATGATGATATTGTGATGATCAGCATGACTATGGGACACTCTAGAGCCACAGGTTGGTACTAGAAGCCAACAAGGTGGATGAAGGGGAAACAGATAATGGGTGGATGGTGTGAGGAGGAGGTTTCTGATTAGGACTGGATAGAGAGGTATATCTCTCGACAGATTTCCTCTTTGGGAAGTGGGAGTTGGTGAAAATTCCCGCAGGAGAGGACAGCTAACGCTTGGATGTGCATAGAAGGTGGAATATGTACGTAGTGGTGCAGCAAGGTACCTAGATTGTTTATTAGTGGGTGGTAAACTGAGTACTGGGACCGGGTTTTGAGGTTAATGTATCAGATACAAAGGTGCTACAGACAGAAACGAAAGTGTGGGAACTGGGTGATTTGGTACAGTATGCGAGTTGGAGAGAATAGGCGATTGTGGAATGTGAGGCAGAGAGCCTGTCTTTCCAGTATTTTAAGGGACATAGAATTAAGGCGAGGCAAAGAGCCAAGTCACGTTGGCATAGGTTAGGATGGGGCTGATGACGGGTTTGTAGGTGACAATAATCATAGAAGAGTATAGACCACCGGTGTAGCTGTTAGTAGCTTTAGCAGTTAATGCCAGTTTCGGGATTTGTGTTGGATGGTAAGGAGATTTGCATTCCACGTTAGTTCTGCTGTCGACAGTTAGTCCTAAACACTGTACTGTGTTAGAGACATGGACTGGTTGTTGGTGGAGAGATTGAAATCACGATGGTAATGCCAAGTGGTGCGACCAAGAATGGTGGCTTCTCTTTTCTGTGCATTTTCTTGAAGTTCCCACTTATTACACCACTCGACTAGGAGAATCAGATGGCACTAGATGAAGGTGTGGGAGAGTTGCCTATGTAGGCGGTGTCATCAGAATATTTCAGGAGCTACGTCGGAGGTGGCCGTTTGGGAATGTCTACAGTGTACAGTATATATAGGAGGTATGAAAGCACAGAGCTTTGACGCAAACTTACAGCGACGTGATAGACGCTAGAGGAGGCATGGTTGATTGTGACATTTGTAAGGCAGTGTCGAAGGAGAATGCTACAAGGTGGATAAAGTTAACTGGGAGTGCATGGGGTTGTAGCTTGAAGAGCAGTCTAGAACGCTGTGACCAGGTTGAAGGCTTTTTGGATATCAAGGGAGACAACTATAGCAGACTTCCGTTTATTCAGTTGACAGGAGATTAGGTGGGTAAGGTAAAAGAGTTGTTCATCGGTAGAATAGTTGGCCAGGCAGGATGGCCGGGCAGTTCTAGGAGCTACAGTCTGGAACCACGCGACCGCCTCAATCACAGGTTCAAATCCTGCCTCGGGCATGGCTGTGTGTGTGATGTCCTTAGGTTAGTTAGGTTTAAGTAGTTCTAAGTTCTAGGGGACTGATGACCTCATAAGTTAAGTCCCATAGTGCTCAGAGCCATTTGAACCATTTCATTTGATGGAATAGTTAAGACACAAGCCACAATGGGTATCAGCAGTGGGTAGGCGGGTTTCAAGATGCTGGTTGATTCATTGGGTAAAAATGGTTTTAAAGATTTCGCTTGAAACTAACGAGAGGCTGGTTGGTCGATAGGATGAGGTCTGCCAGGTCAGAGCATCAGGTTTCAGGAAGAGCAGAACTTTGGACGTCTTTCACTGCTATGGTTAATAACCTGCATACAGGATGGTATTGTAAGTGGTGGCAAGGGTTTATGATATATCCTGGAATATTCCTTGAGGTGGCGATAGGAAATTGTATAATGACCAGGCGCAGTGTTTCTCTTTTTACCAAGTGTTTGTTTAATGTCACCAGCTGTTATTGGCGTGTTTAGTCCTGTTCGTGGAGCAGGGAAGTTTGTATGAGGGGTGGGATATTTGTGTTAGTACTTTCAAACAAATAAGGATGCATCGTATTGTAGAAGTTTGGATGATGTATGGTCAGTGTGACTTCTGGGTAGGATGCAAAGTGGTTGGCTCTGGAAATGGTCTATTGTCTGCAAATGGTCTATTGCTACGTGGGGATGCGATAGCTGGAAGTGAGGTTGTTTCCAGACAGTCTACAGAATGCTTTCCAATACTCTGAATAGTTGAGTCTACAGAATGCTTTCCAATACTCTGAAGAGTTACAGGCGTTTCGTTTAGTTTAGTGCATGTCATGTGTCGGTCTCAACGTTGTTTGGCTTATATGTAACTGCAAACATGGCGCTGGAGATGACGATGCCCCAGTCACGAGTATGAAGGAATTCTCTGTATGCATGATGGGATGTATGCATGATGGGACGCTTGGAGCAGGACATGAGCACCAGGAGGAAGAGCAGGACGGTCATAGTAGAGGATTCGTAGTGGAATATGGTGGGAAATTGTATCTGAGGAGGTATGTTCGTAAGAAGTAAGCCTAATTCTGGATCCAGTAAGGATTTTGAAGATTAGAGTTATGGCTTTCTTTTGTGATATAAATTTTGGCATGGTATGTATTCCAGTCTGCAAGGGAATAATCCTAGATATGGTAAGGTGGATGATTAGAAGTGGTGTGCATTGGGTTTGGTGTATTGTATGAGGTCTGAAAGCCAGGTAATTGATCACTCCCAGTTGGATCTCAGACTTCTATTATGGTCCACTTCAAAAGATTGAGGGAAACAACAACCACATCAGGGATGGTATCTCTATCAGAATGGGTGTGGACAGAGGTACGGATATCGTGGTCATTGAGGATACTAATAAACTGCGCCACCACCGATTTTAGGCAGGTGTGCAAGAATGTAGATTAAGGTCAGCTGAGATGAACTGTAAAGTTCAATGTATGTGGGTCAGGAAATCGCATGAATTGGAATGGTTAGGGCGAATGTAGACAGTGGCAAGCGTTAATGTGAATTCTGCGAGGAAGATGGGGAGGATGAAGTGATCAGTTGGATCATTTAGTAGCGACTGGGGAGTAGAGGGCATATTTCAGAGATGGTCGATGGTCACTCTGCTACAGGCAGCAGGATGGGGATTGTCAGTGTGATGTAGGATGTAAAGAGATATGTAGATGGAATGGTGGGATAGGAGAAAGGTTTCATTGAAGACGATGGTGTGAATTACATGTTGCTGGAGGGTATGAATAAGAGGATGTTTGTTGGAGTGAGCCGGCCGCTGTGGCCGAGCGGTTCTAGGTGCTTCAGTCTGGAACCGCGCGACCGCTACAGTCGCAGGTTCCAATCCTGCCTTGGGCATGGATGTGTGTGATGTCCTTAGTTTAGTTAGGTTTAAGTAGTTCTAAGTTCTAGGGGACTGATGACCTCAGATTTTAAGTCCCATAATGCTGAGAGCCATTTGAACCATTTTTTTTTATTGGAGTGAAGAGTACAGATATTTTGGTACAGGGTGCTGTATGTCTGCTGCACCATTTTCAGTGAAACAAGGACGCCTTTGAGGGGTAGGTTAGACTAGTGTCGAAAATTAAATGGGCTTGATTTTGGGAATATGTTACATAGATACTGAGATGAAAGATGGTGTGGGTGGCTAGGGCTTATTTTTGTAGGATGTGGGACCTTTCAAAAACTGTATGTTTCACAGGATTAATGTTATGAAATGGGTTATATCTTCAACTGTGGGTGCAGGATGGGGGGAGCCGTTTGTGTGGAATGGTTGATCAATCTTACATATGGGGATGGTGAGTTGAGGCTTTTCAGGAGAGGGCTTGGATTCGCATTTGAGGGAGTATGTTGGGTGAGGTTGGACGTAGGTATCTCAGGTAGGTGGGTAGTTTAGGTTTGGGCATTGTTTGTGAAGGTGGTTTTACTCGCAGTGAGGACAGATGAGTGGGTTCCCACGATTTTCTGTCTGGTGGTCATAGTATTGGAGGCATCGCTGACATCTATATCATTATGTAGTGGGCCTTGATTTACTGACATAAATGAAGTCCCTATGTTTGACAGGTGTGACAATGGTGTAACCTGATTCTCAGAACACACATACTAAGAAGCGAGGTCCATTATCATTTTGAACGCGGAGTGCCTTGTTGCCCATGTTATTGTCCAGGTAGCAGCCACTATTGTGTAAACTGCAGCAGCTGCAGGCAATGTCCTTATTCTGTCGAATAGCAATCTGGCGACGGAGAAACTGACCTCTTGGCGGCGCTTTTATGTGGTGGGTGTCGCAGTGGTGGTGACAGTCCGATGCGATATCAGGGAGTTTTTGACTAATAGATTCCCAATCTAAAAGAGTAGGTTCTATCGATTTAGCCACGGTGAGTTCAAGGTCTTCAATCCTTGCTACGTCTCGTGAACTGTGGAGATTCCCTCTTTTTATACACACAGAAAGACATCTGGATGGCTGGATTATGGCATGATGGCATGTACAGATGTGGCGGGCTCTACATCCATGGGTTTTGCTTGAGCTCTGTAACATTACTTGTAGCACCATCTTTCAAATCAGGCGGCGATCTGCCAGAAGTACTCAATTCTGTTATTTCCTTGTCGAGTGTACACTTCCATGCACTGTTAAGTGCAAAGCCGGTGTCTCTATTGCAAGTCTTTTAACAAAGTGTAATTTCAGCTGCTTCTCTGACCACAGAGTCCCAATTGTTCAATGTGTGAAGAAGTATTGTCTGTTCAAACCAAACCCTGTACTTATTTAACAGCTTGTGCTCTGCCACCGCTAATTTATTAAAATGCTTGTATTTATGGTAACGTTGATGCTCCTAGATATGCTGACGTGCGTGATTAGGACTCTACACCACACGTATGAATTGGGATGCATAACTTTTGTCACACTCGCAAGGAATGTTATAAATTCCCTACACTCTCAGGCCGAGATAATATTTAATCAGAATGAGATTGTTTAATGTTTAATCAGTTCCAACATTTCTTTGATTTGTCTGGTTGGCAGATAGATCAGTCTGATTTCTTGCCTTATTAGGATTCTACCTACCTAGCTAGTTGTTGCAGCATAGAATGGAAGCTCGCTATGTGTTTATACTCTCGTCTTGTTTGAACGACGTCGCATCTTGGTTTATTCAACAGCTTATTCTCGGAGCCATTACGGTCCATGTCCGAAATAATTCTGCTCTGTGTCCTAAGGTGTTCGGAATAGCTGTCTTTTGAGCTTTATGATGAAAGCTATATCCCTTGAGATACAGTTCTGTATGCGTCAGTTTTCTGTACATAAAATGGCCGAGTCGTCCATTCGATTTCCGTTCGCCCAACACATCTATGAAAGGGTTAGTCAGATGGAAATAAGATGGACGAATCGGCGATTCTGTGTTCAGAAAACTGATACATAAAAATCTGCATCTCAATGGGCATACCTTTCACCATCCAGTTCAGAAGAGAGCTATACTGAACATCTTAGTATACAGGGAACTGTTTCAGACACATATCACCTTGGTTTCGACATTAAGCACTTGAAGACGGTGTTCAGAAAGAACAGCAATTCTGCCCGCGACATTAGATAAACGTTGTTGAGAAAACCGAGTCTCAATGCCATTCAGACAAGCCAAGAGGACCAACATACAGCTCTACTTCCATTCTGTGGTGCAATAATTAGCAAAGACAGAGTGGTAAACAGGCAAGGAATCAGACCAGTCTTCTGGCCACCCGGAAAAATTAAACAAGTGTTTTGACTGGTTAAAGATAATCCTGAGCTGAGAGTGCCGGGAATTTATAGATAGCATTCCATTCAAATGTGGCAACCGTTACATGGGTCAGTCTGTACAGACGGTTGTCGATTGTTGTGTCGAACGTTAGAGTCATCTTAAATAGAGGCATTTGGAGAAATCAGAGGTGGATTTTTTCTTTATTCTTATTTCATCACACTCGTCCCGTACGGTTGTCAGCGGTAAAATATTTCACTATTCAGTCACATGAACAAAAAATATAGAATGAGAAAACAAAATTTGCGGCTGTCGTTGCATTTCAAATTAAGATTCAATGACCGACAGATAAGAAACGAAAATAGATATGTTTTAAAACACATGGCAGAGAAGTGAAACGCGTTAAAAAAACTCTACTAAAGCACTGCACTTTAATTTAGTATCTGAAGCACCTGCACTGGGTGAGAAGTATTGTGGCAGGTGAGAATACTTTCCACGGATGTTTGGGGGGGGGGGGGGGCGTAGGTAGAGAGATAGGGGTCTGTTAGATGGAGGAACTGTGGAGATGATAAGCAGAAGATGATGTGGATAATGAGAACACAGACGGTGTGAAATACAGAGGGTAAGGCGGAGCGATGGTGTATTGGGAAGAAAGGGATAGGAGTAGGTAGACAAAGAGAGAGAGAGAGAGAGAGAGACAGAGAGAGAGAGAGAGAGAGAGAGAGGGTGTAAGAGAGGGAGAAAAATCGAGAGGAGCCATAATGTGGATGTGGCGTGGGATAGGTCAGAAAGGGTTAAGGTTTATAGGAGAGAGAAATATCGGATTCATCTCATTGTCTAGGAAAAGGACTTTGTTGAAGTTGCGTTGAGATAGGATATGGCTGGGTGTAAGTGGAGGGATGAAGGGATGTGAATTTGAAGAGATGGCAGTATACCAGGGTTGGTGATCAGAGGCAGGTCAATGGGGTTATTGGTGTACTATGGTGATCAGCATCTACATCTACGTAATTACTCTGCTATTCACAATAAAGTGCCTGGCAGAGGGTTCAATGAACCACCTCCAAGCTGTCTCTCTACCGTTGCACTGTCGAACGGCGCGCGGAAAGAACGAGCACTTAAATTTTTCTGTGCGAGCCCTTATTTCCCTTATTTCATCGAGATTATCATTTCTCCCTATGTAAATGGGCGGGTGCCAATAGAATGTTTTCACAATCGGAAGAGAAAACTGGTATTCGAAATTTCATGAGAAGATCCCATCGCAACAAAATACGTCTTTGTAATAATGATTGCCACTCCAATTCACGCATCATGCTTATGGCATTATCTCATCTATTTCGAGATAGATCAAAACGAGCAACACTTTTTTGAACTTTTTCAATGTCATCCGTCAATCGCACCTGATGCAGATCGCATCCCGCACTGTAATACTCCAGAATAGGGCGGACAGGTGTGGTGTAAACAGTCTCTTTAGTAGATGTGTTGCACCTTCTAAGTGTTATGCCAATGAATCGCAGTCTATGGTTTGCTCTACCCACAACATTATCTATGTGATCGTTCCAATTTAGGTCATTTGTAATCCCTAAGTATGTACTTGGATTTACAGCCTTAAGATTTGTGTGACTTCTCGCGTAAACGAAATATAGCGGATTTCTTTTAGTACTCATGTGAATAGTTACACACCTTTTATAATTCAGTGTCAACTGCCACTTTTCGCACCATACAGACATCTTATCTAAATTATTTGGCAATTTGTTTTTGTCATCTGATTACTTTACAGGACGGTAAATGAAAGCATCATGTGCAAACAATCTAATAGGGCTACTCCGATTGTCTCCGTTGTCATTAATATAGATCAGGTATAATAGACGGCCTATAAAACTTCCTTGGAGAACGCCGGATATTACTTCTATTTTACTAGATGACTTTCCATCTATTACTACGAGCTGTCTCATTTCTGACAGGAAATCACGAATCCAGTTCCACAAATTAGGCGATATTCCACAGGCACGCAGTTTGGTTAGAAGACGCTTGTGAGGAACGGTGTTGGGAGCCTTCTGGAAATCTAAAATTATAAAATCAATTTGACATCCCCTGTCGATAGCACTCATTACTGCAGGAGTATAAACAGCTAGTTGTGTTTCACAAGAACGGTTTTTTCTGAATCCCTGCTATGTGTCAATAAATCGTTTTCTTCGAGGTAATTCATAATGTTCGAACACAGTATATGCTCCAAAACCCTACAGCAAATCGACGTTAAGTGACATGGGTCTTTACGTACGGAAATATCTGTGAGCGAGCGGTTGTAAATAATTGCTAAATATGGAGCTATTGCATCAGCATACTCCGACAGGAACCTGACTGGTATACAGTCTGGACCAGAGGTCTTGCCTTTATTAAGTGATTTCAGCTGCTTTGCTACATCGACGATATCTACTTCTATGTTTCTCGCCTTGGCAGTTGTTCTTAACTGGAATTCAGGAATATTTACTTCGTCTTCTTTGATGAAGCAGTTTCGGAAAACCGTGTTTAATAACTCTGCTTTAGTTGCACTGTCATCAGTGACTACACCGTTGTTATCGTACAATGATGGTATTGATTGCGTCTTGCCACTGGTGTGCCTTATGTATGACGAGAATCTCTTTGGGTTTTCTTCCAGATTCCGAGACAGAGTTCCGTTGTGAAAACTATTAAAAGCGTCTCGCATTGAAGTACGCGCTATTCTTCGCACTTCTGCAAAACTTTGCCAATCTTTGGGGTTTTGTGTCCTTTTAAATTTGGCATGTTTTTGTACTGCTTATGTAACAGCGATCTGAACCGTGTTGTGTACCATGGGAGATCAGTACCATCACTTTATGTGGCATATATCTCTCAATTGCCGTCGATAATATCTCTTTGAAATCATTCTACATCATTCTACGCTTACGTGATCAGATTTAAAGAAGTGGAGACTGTCTCTTAAAAAGGCGTTAAGAGCATCTTTATAAGTTTTTTTTAAATACATGTACTTTGCGTTTCTTTTTGATGGTTGTAGGTGTTACGGTATAAAGCCTAACAGCAACTGTCTTGTGGTCGCTAATCCCTGTATTCGACACGATACTCCATATTTGTCCTGGATTCTTTGTTGCTACGAGGTCAAGTATGCTTTCGCAATCATTTACGCTTCGAGTGGGCTCATGAACTAATTGTTAAAAATAATTTTCTAATAAAGCATCAATACAATTTCGGATGAAGTTACATGTCTGCCGTCGGCTTTAAACGTATACTTTTTCCAGCATATCGAGGGTAGATTGAAGTCACCACCGACTATAATTGTGTGAGTGCGGTACCTATTTGAAATGAGACTCATGTTTTCTTTGAACTGTTCACCAACTTTATCTTGTGAGTCATGGGTCGGTTAAACAATTAATAGTTTACTTCGATTGTAAAGTATAATCTCTACCCATACTATTACTCAGGAACTATCTACTTCAATTTCACTACAAGGTGAACTACTTCTAACAGTAATAAATACTCCACCGCAAGTTGTATTTGATGTACTCTTTCTGAACACTGTCAAGGTCGTTTGAAAAAATTTCAGCAGAACTTATTTCCGGATTTAGCCAAATTTCCATACCTATAACTATTTGAGCTTCAGTGCTTTCTATCAGGGCTTGGAGCTCTGGTTCTTTCCCAACAACCGCTACGACAATTTCCAACTACAATACCGACCGTTACTACAACTACCTTGCTTTGTTTTACCTGCTCCCTTTTACACAGACAACCTTCCTGTGCTTTCCTGAGACCCTCCACCCTAAAAAACTACCCAGTTCCTTCCACACAGTCCCCGCTGCCCGTGTAGCCGCTTCCTGTTTATAGTGAACTCCCTGACCTATTAAGCGGAACCAGGAAACCCACCACCCGATGGCGCAAGTCAAGGAATCTGTAGCCTACACGCTCAAAGAACCGCCTGAGACTCTGATTCAGACCCTCCACATTGCTCTGCACCAAAAGACGATAGTCGGTTCTGTCGATGATGCTGCAGATAGTGAGCTCCGCCTTAATCTCACAAGCAAGTCGGGCAGTCCTTCCCATTTCCGCTAACCGCCCGAAACCAGAGAGGTATCTCCTCCGATCCCAAGCGACACACGTCATTGGTACTGACACGGGCCACCACCTGCAGTTGGCTGCACCCTGTACTCTTCATGGCATACGGAAGCGCCCTTTCCACATCCGGAATGAGTCGTCCCTGAACGAACACGGTGTGCACACTGGCTTTCTTCCCATTCTTGGCAGCTGTGTTCCTAAGAAGCCCCATTATGCGCCTAACGTTGGAGCTCCCAACTACCAGCAAACCCACACTCTGTGAATGCCTAGTCCTTGCGGGCCGACAAGCTTCCTATGGAACAAGGTGGACGACTGCATACAGCTCAGAGACTTCGACAGCCACAGATAATGCCCGAAAACTGTTCATCAAACGAATCTTGGAGGCCCTACGATCAGCCTCTCGGAAAGTCTTTCGCTGCCTGCCCGACTTTGGAATGATCCCCTACCCCTACTCTACTACAGGTGAGGGATTAACGTCAGTGCAGCAGTACTCAGAGCAGCCACAGCAGTGGAGCGATCGGGGGACACATGGGACGTGCTTAACGTCTCTTGCATACCCACAGTGATGCTCCTTGGCAGCAGCCTCAAGCTGTGTGATGGAAGCCAACACAGCCTGGAGCTGTGATAGTACAGGAGATGTGGAGTTGTTTGATGTGGGTGAGGAGGGGAGGTAATTTCAGAAGGCAAGAGATCCATGTGGGGGAAGGTAAATGAATGCAGGAAGTAAGACAGAGTGCACGGAACTCAAGGATCTGAAGAGACTTTCAGAACTTTGGTGGGCAGAGATACATGCAACATTTACATAGCGGAGGATGGTTTCAGTGGTGGATTTTTCTTTTTCTGTGTTGTCATTTCACTTCCCATGTAAGGGCAGTGATGTAGCCGCTCTTCAGTTTTTAATATAATAATGGAATGTTTTAAGACATAAAAAGGTGAACAAAATCTGAGTAGTGAAAATTTCTGAGTGTCACTGATGTGATGGAGTTGGCGTTTCCTAGATATCTGCACGGAGGCGACAAGCTGCAGGAGATGATGCTGATGTGACATCTGCTTGATGACGAGATCCACATGAGGGGTAGATGGAACAGATTGTGGTATCACGGTGGAGAGTTAAGCAAAAGATGGAAATACAGAGCTGGCAAGAAATTATGAAGAAGGAGAAATGGTGTTTATGTGGTTGTTAAAGGGGCATTGACGGAAGGAATCGAGTGTGCTGTGGGGTTGGAGGGGCTCCTCAAGGGATAAATGGAATGTATTAGATGGAGACGACTGCTTTGGAAAGAAGGAAATGGGAATGGGTCTGGAAATATGTGACAGTGGCATTTAAGTGAAATACAGTACAGGCTGTCAGGGAAGGAATCGAGTGTGCTGTGGGGTTGGAGGGGCTCCTCAAGGGATAAATTGAATGTATTAGATGGAGACGACTGCTTGGAAAGGAGGAAATGGGAATGGGTCTGGAAATATGTGACAGTGGCATTTAAGTGAAATACAGTACAGGCTGTCAGGGTGAGTTCATGGAAAATACGTGAATGCTGGAAAGGGTGGATGATTTTAAGGGCAGTGGTGACAAAGCAGTTGATCTCTTCAGCAGTCGGAGTAGAATGTAAGGATTTGTTTGGGTGGAGTGATGCATCAACAGAGCGGACTGGAACAGTCATTTCAGGTTTGGTAGGATGGGGTTTGGCTCTATGCTTATCGGAGTGAGTGGAATGGGACTGGTAGCAAGTGCTGCAGATGAGTTTGGATTTCAGGTCGGAACATCGTTGGTACAGATAGTTGGCTTTGCAATGGGGCAAGTAGGAGGAGCTTTACAGTCCGAAGTTGAACTATTATTGTAGATAAAGCATTTGTGGCAATGGTAGGCTTAGGCTTGAGCTTGGGAACAGGATGGCTCAACTTCGTGTTTGTGGTGATACATGAAGACTCCATTCTGAATGGAGTGATCTGTGATTGAGGAACCTTCAGAAAAGACAAGAAAGAGGAATGACGTGCCAGAATGGTCAAGAATTCGAAGGGCTTTTCGGATTTTGGAGTCAAGATTGGAATTTAGCTCCCACTCAGCTTGCTGCACGGTGATCGCAGGGTCCACCCCCTTGACCACAACAGTAAGAGTCGATTAGTGGCGGAAGTTTGGTTGTCGGGGTCATAATGGGCTGAGGGGGGAAAAGGGAGCAAGTCGACCAAAGATGATGGAAGGTACTCATTGGAGTAGGAAGGTTTGAAAGTTATGATCAGAAGATTTAATGATTACAGAATCTTTGTGGGGCATGAGTAACGATACTCTGAGGTATGGAAGATACTTTTTTATTTCAAGGGAAAGTGTTTTAGGAATGAGAAACTGACAGTCGTATGTGATAGAATGAAGGAATGTGTTGGAGGCTAAGTATTCGAGCAGACTCCATAGGTTCTGGTGTGTGGGGCTGATGAAGCAGCGGTTGGGTATCAGAGATAGATGGGGTATCTGTACTAAGTTGGTTGCAGGGATCTTTGGAGGATTGGGTATTGGAGGATATTAACTGTGGAGTGGGAAGGAATTTTTTACGACTTTTCTTAGTGTTGTTACCTGGAACTGGCGGAGTTGAAGCTGATGTAGATAAGGCTGATGCAGCTACAGTTATAGCAGTACGAGCTGATGACGCTGCTAGCTGTTGCAGTTCTCCCATTGATGATGGGGCTGGCGGTGGTGTCGGAATTGGCGGTGGCAATGGAGCTGCGGTATATGCTGGAATGATAACATCTGCAAATGAGGAGTGAATTAAATCTGAGGATGCAATGTGTAAGAGTGGGAAGGTGGATGGGGTTTTCCAGTAGTCGGGGAAGAGGGAAATGGGGGAGGAGCACAAGGGGAAAGTGATTTGGGGGTAAAGGACTAGGTGGAGTTGGCAGTGGGATAGTGACAATGGTGACTAGCTGATGGAGTCAAAAATCGACAGTGAAGAAGTGGGCTGGAGATAACTGGCGACATCCTGCAGAGAGGCGAGTATTGGTGGCGAATTTGATGACTGGCAGAGACGAATGGCAGCAATGGCGATGATGGGCAGCGAGGACTGGCTTTAATGGTGACATCTGACAGTGTAGGGTATGGGCAGCAAGAACTGGCAGTAATGGTGACATCTGGAAGTGGAGATGATGACGATGACAGTAGTAAGTGGGTGGGTTGAGTGCACTCGTAGATAATTTTGCTCACAATCTTTTTTAGTAAGAAATAAAAGCTTCCCATTGCACGCCAAAATTGCTAAATAATCTGTCAGCAAGTCCAACGTACCCACTTACTACTCCAGCCGAAAAGCTAAATCAAATTGTCACATCATGAAAAAAAAGTGCAAAACATTCTGTATCGAACACCTTCCACTCAGTGATCACTGAGCTTCAGGCCTGCCTTCTGTACGTTAGCGCATCAAGAAGACCTGCCTCTGTATTAACAGAACTGCTCCATTATTCGGGTTGAAACCCGCTAGACAGGTCTCTAACCCGCCCATGGACAGCGATAAGTCGTACAGAATCGAGGATAGAAAATGTTCTGTCAAATAGGTAGCTCTCGGCGAACTACTGACACTTGATGACACCTTGAGATAATGGACAAAATCCTTCAGTCTATGTACTCGGTTATGAGGTTTGACAGAGTAAAGAGGCTCAAAGATTGTATATATAGTTGGTATTTGAGTGACAAAGTTGGTATGGGAGCAAAAACTGTCAAGCTATATAATCATAAAAATGGATTTTAATCACTTAGAAGCTCTAGGAAAATGTCTAATTCAGTCTTAGACTGCATCAACTTCATTCAGAAACAGCAAAATTATCGAAATATTAATTTTCTGCAGTCAAGCGCCAGCTGAAGCAGGCATTGGCCTGCGGCCAGAGGCATCTATTGAGAGCTTCCTCAACTGCTGAAACACGAGTGTAGCTGAGACCGAGAGAGACAGAGATATGGAGGCGTGGCTGTATCAGCTGATCTATAACAGCCCGCTGTTACCTCTAGTAGCCATTGGAGTAAGCGGTCTCATACAGGCAAGAGTTACGCGATTTCTCGTGCATGCATTGGTCAGCAGCTGCCGATACTACGCAAAAAATTTTCAATCAAAATTCTATGCTGTGAATCATATGTCAAATTCTTTTTACCATACATTACCACATACGTAGGTGTACGACTCGGAATTTTGTCGTTGAAAGTGGCATTAATTTCATCGTAGTTTTCTGTGTAGCTAAGACATTCATTCTCCTAGACATATTTATGACATAGATAGGATAATTTTCAATGAAGCTGAATGGACCCACGTTAACATCACGATTCAATCGTGTAGTTCTCTTAAAATCTAAGAAAGCATCATATGCTTTTAGATATTTACTTGGTGGATCTGGACTCCACATTTCTTGAGGAAAAACTTCCTTCCTTCCATTTTTAATATAGATATTCTGTAATTTAACATGATCGAATAAGGAAGAGACAACTAACTGATTATTTTTCCTTTTTGTCTGAAAACAATGAAGAAGAAATAAGGTATATAAAATTCTGCAGAGTTATAGAAATTTGTGATATCTAATTCAAAATTTCTTTTTTCATCCAATCCAGCAATCTCTACAGTTAGTAGTTCAAAGAAAAATATGGGAATTTTCTGATTGTTAAGTCTATTTTGTACTAACTCAAGCGAATATTCTGGTTCAAATTTAACCACAGTAACAAGAATTTCCATCGAGTCTACGACAATTCTACCCAATTTTGGAAGTGTTGTCACATCTTCAACTCCTGCTTAGGTACAATCTGACCAATGAAGAATAGAATCTCCACCATGTAAAAATTACTGTTAAATCTCCGTCCCACATCTTTTCTTTATAATCTTTAAAAAATCCCCCAAATAATTCTAACAGATAGAGCACTTCATTTTTCTTACTTTTTATCTTTCTGTTATTAAGAATATATCCTTCCATGGCTAGCGCATTGGCTAGAGTCGAAGTCAATCGAACAAGAGCTGATGAAGAAATAAACGGAAACTCCACTCTAGACAAAATATTGTTAGTGTTCTTTATGGTGATAACATCGAACACTTTAGCTACATAACCATCGATTAATTTTTTATTGGATTTTCCATTATAAGTTGAACAATCTGTGCCATAAGTTCCAATAATACTGAAGTAAATGTACAATCTGGCATGATTAGGATGAACCCAACCATATTAATGTCTATATTCTTGTTGGGAAGATTCAAGTTATTTTTAGTCTTCTCATTCACAAGGAAAGAGTAAAACTGATAACTCGACTTTGTTCATGATTTATTTAAGAACAAAAAATACGAAGAAATTTCTAAAATAACTGTTACACAAGCTCCATTAAAGTCAATCAAATTATAAAGTTCATCGGTTATAGTAATGTCTAAATCTTGAATTTGATCAAAACGTGGAATATTTACAGGATAATGCGGTTCATGAATTATTGGCCCACCAAATTCTGCATTAGTCTCAAATGAGGCGATGATATTAGTTTCTCACTATACTTTACAAACATCCCATCAGCAAGACTGAAATTTATATTAGTCAGTTCCAAAGGAATAATTTTATAGATGTCCTTAACCACAGCCTTTTCATTAGCCTCAACAATGTAGTTACTAAAATCAAGCATACTTCCAACACTATATTTTATATCAATATATAATTTTACATCACTCTCAATAGTTACTCTGTTTAAAATTTCATCTGCTTTAATGCGAATATTAGGCTTTTTCAAATGAATAAAGTTTTTCAAGTTTTTCAAACTGTACTGACCAGTTGGAATTTATGTCGTTTCTCCATTGCAGTAATGTTTATTAATTCTCAATGTAATATATGGAGTTAGAAAAATTGAATAAAAACCAACTAATGTAACATTACTAAAGCTGTCTTGTATAGGTACAGTAAATCTCTTTTTGAGAACAGATGACTTACAACTCAAGTGAGATAATCTACTAATTTACTATTAAAAATTATTTAATTAAATGAAAACTGATTGTGAGCCAAAAGTAAGAATACCTGAAAAGAAGTAAAAAAAACACAGTAAACGTTTACCAAATTCAAACCAATGTGCCATAATTAGAGCAAGTGAATGTGGAAAAGAAACATTAATGATTGACAATCATAATCTTGCCCCAGGATGTCTAAACTGGTATAGAATCAATCATTTGTACATTTATTCAAAAAGTTTAGGTCAGCCAGAATACTCAGTATTCATGAAAAGATATGAAAAAATTAAAGAGAAGTACGCCACATTTATTGCAAATAGTGAAGAAATTATTTCATTAGATCAATGACAAGATAATTCTGTTGTAGTTTTTGATGACTTCATTCTAGAAAATGAAGATACAGTTGGAGAGTATTTCACTAGATGAAGACATAAAGGAATACATATCCATTGATTTAGCTCAAACTTACTCAAAAATACCTAAACACTTAGTAAGAGATAATCTAAATTTTTTTCAATATATTTAGATAAAACACATTTGCCATGAGTTTGTGGGAGGCGATTTCAAGTTTGATGAATTCAAAGAAATATGTAGTAAATACTGGAATGAACAGTTTGGTTTTATTACTATAGATATGACAAGAAAACTGAATGTTGGGAAACTCAGAAATAAAATAAAGCATTTCTAAAATATTTGTACAACATAAATGGACAGCTTAAAATCGATATTGCATATCTATTAGCCTACAGTGATAATATTTTACAGGAACATATAAATGAATTTCAAAAAGATCTTGATTATATAACAGAATATGAAAATTTAGAAAAAATCAATGAACATTACACTAATTGCCCTTGGTCTGATGCAGAAACTACACATGGTCCCAATACATGGGGTTGCTACTATTTCGAAAAGGGTATAATGACAATGCTTTATCTTACAAATTTTCATAAACAATAACGGTATTATTCCTTTTTTAAATGCATTTCTAATATGACCCAGAGATTGTTAAAAAAGTCAGATGAAATATAAAAGTAAAGGAACAATTAAAAAGACAATATAAAAATGGAAAAAAAACAAAGACCAGAGTACAAAAATTTTAAAAAAAGAAGATCAAGAAGTTATCGATGCTATTGAACAAGTTAAATAAGGAATCGAAGGTTTAGGTGGTAATGTTCCGAAAACTAATGAAGAAAATAGATAAGTTGAAAAGCAAATGATTCCATATCATCATCATAAAGATTTTGGAGATTTAGAATTACACCACGATATTCCTGGTAAATATAATTGTGCATTAAGTGAATCACAAACTGAAGCTGCATTTAAAAAATATGATGGAGGGAGACAATCTAAAATAATAAAGGATAGTGATGTTGTGAAAATAAATATAAGTGAAAGAATGCTAGAATTTGTAAACCATAGTGAATACACTACTTTGGGATTAAGGCCTGTTTGTGCCTTTAAATATATAGGAAATTACCAGTAACATTTGAAGGAGATAAATTAACAGTCGGTGAAAAGACATATGAAAAAACTGATGGGTCAATGAATCTCTTGACTAAAAAGAATGTTAATATGAATGATATGGGTGAGAAATTCGATTCAGTTGATTTATGAAATTATATTGATATATTCCATAACACAGGAGAAATATATTCTGAAAATAAACCAAATAGAGTGAAAGCAAGCAGTGGAATCGAACATAAAGGATTGATAAAATAAATTGTTAATGACTATTTTCCAAAGTTAAGAAGACCAACAGTAGATTCTTCAGAAATAAGTTCATCTGCGAAAAAAGGCGAAGGATAATTAAAATAGTATACAGAAACACCAATTCCATATCTTTGCATGGATGATGTCTGTCAATTACTTGATAGATTAGCTGTGATACGTGGGAAGAAGTAGCTGGACATAAAAATTATCACAGTGAAAAAGTTGGAATAATGCTGACAAATAAATTTAGTTATTTAGTCGTCAACAATCCAAAAGGAATCTATATTTGATTAGTATTTTGAATAATCTTCCTCATACATTTTGGAAGAGCAAAAAACATGGTAATGGGTTAGTGAATTGGGTTTTAAATAATGTACCAGTGCCTGAGATGCATCTACCCAGCTCTGAGTACTGCAGGCCTTTCACTAAACTCGAAGAAAGACAAGCAAGTGGGGATCTAGGAATTAATTCACTAGATGATGCTTGTAAAAACCATGATATTGCCTACAGAGATCATAAAGATTTAGGAAACAGACGTGAAGCTGATAAAGCACTTCAGTTAGCTGCAAAAGAAAGAATGTAAGCAGGTGATGCTTCAACTGGTGAAAAACTAACAGCAGCTGCAGTTACAGATATAATGTATGGAAAGAGAGAGTTAGGAATGGGTCACAGTCTGGAGACTGCTGGCGTAGCCGGCTCTGACTTAGGCATGGATGAATATGGTTGAGGAGTTTAATCTTTATTAAATTTTTTAATCTACATAAGTGAAAAACTTTTCGATCGATTATACTTTGCTACCTAGTGGCAAAGCCAAGCCAAAATCAATTAAATTTAAACTTAATTATGATCAATTAAATGCAATTGAACCATTTTTAACTGATGCACAAAAAGAAAGAAGGAGAAAGCGGCAGCTAAAACTGGTGGTAGTTTACTCATTACACTAGTTATTCCTGTTGTGAAAAAAATTATTGAATATCTAACAAAAAAGAAGGAAGGCAAAAGCTTACTGCAACACAAAGGTGGATTTCTTCCGCTACATTTGGCTGCATTACCATATCTAGAAACTACTGATTCACTTGCTGCTGGATCTGCAGCAATCGCAAATGCAGTCCTAAACAAGAAGAACCTGATAAACAGCTAGAAGAACAAAAGAGACATAATTTGGAAACGGAAAGGAAACCTGGAGCTGCGCCAGCTGGAGCCGGCTTAGACTGGCTGTGTGGAGTCAAAAAAGCAAAAAAAAAAAAAAAATTCGGAGACATGATTAAAAATTTAACAATCCTTTATCTAATTTCTATATAGAAGAATTAGTCAATCAATTAGAAATTAAAGACCTTAGAGGGAGTTATATGATTGTTGAATTGCCAAATGAATTTAAAAATTTAGAATATGGAATAGTTAATTTACATACTTCTGGCCAACTTGGCACCCACTGGATCTGCTATTATAAGAATAAGGATAAACAATTCGTTTTTGATTCATAATTTTTTAGGAAATATTCCCAAACAGCTTATTAACTATTTGGGAAAAAATAATCTGTAATACAATACAGAGAGAACACAATATTTCGATGAAATAATTTGTGGTCATTTGTATTTTTTTGTTTTGGAATTGTTATGGAAAAATTATAAGTGTATAGATATTTTAGGTTTACTAAATGGACTTTTTTGGAAACAGCCTTGTTAAAGATATTCAGTCAAAATTTGAAAATTTTCAACCAAAAATTAATTATTTAATCACATAATTTCGGAAAGAATTAAAATACACCTTAAAGCATCTAAAGGTTATATCGATTTTAAAGGTAGAAGCATAGTGGATATAAAAGATCAAGTAATTGGTTATGATGGTGTTATCAAACAATATTTAGGAAAAAAATGTTACAAAACCTGAATACACATGTATTCTAACATAATTTAGTTATTAAGTCAAAAATGAACATTACAAGAAGATTCTCTCAGATTTAAAGCAAATAAACGGTATTGTGGATGGTATCAGGGAACATTATACTAAAGAAATAAACAAAACGAAAACAAGTCTCCTTCATACATTCAATATAATAGATTCATTAGAAAGTAAACTTAAATCATTACATTCACAAATTAATAAAAGCTTAGACAGGAAAGTAGGTGAAGACCTAGAAGTACTGAGGACGTTAGATTAATTTAAATTTTATTAAATTTTTTATCTATATAAATGGACGAACACATGAAAAGAAGAAGTGTGAAACATTTACCAGTACTCATGAACCTCACAGAGCTATCACAAAAAATGGAAGGCAAAAAATTTTAGGTCATTGTACAATTCGTATAAAGAAGAAAAGATCCTTTGTTAAAAAAATTATAGATTGCTGAGGCAGCCCTGCCAGACTTCAGACTGGAGTCAGTGAAGGGGCGAGCAAATCCCTTCATGAAGAAATCATTAATAAGTTATATAAACCAAAGAAAAAAATTTTAAACAGAGAAATGAAATTTCTCTTGGTATAGATGATCTATGGCTAGCCAATCTAGTCCAAATGGACTCTGGCAAGTTGAAAGGAATTTCGAGGATGAAAATATTTATTAGGTGTTATTGACCTCTTTTCTAAATTTTCAGGAGCTATACCAGTTAAAGGTAAAACAGCTAAGAAAGTAGTTGATGCATTTGATAAAATATTCAGTACCCAACACCCAAAAAATTACAGACTGATGATGGCAATGAATTCTGCAATAAAGAGTTCCATTAGATGATGAAGAAATACTGCATTAATCATTATTCAGCTTTTACAGAATTAAAAGCATCTGTTGTTGAACGATTTAACAGAACATTGACAGGAAAGATGTGGAAGAAATTTGCTCTTCAAGAAGGAAATTGTAAATGGGTCAATCTAGTCTTGAAATAGTTGACGAAAACAATAACGTAGTACATCGAACTATAAAAATTAAGCCAATAGAGGTTAATGAAAAGAAGTATAAGATACACATCATTGTGCCTAATAATAAGGCTACATTTAAAAAAGGCGATAAAATAAGGATCAGTAAATTTAAAGGACGTTTTGAAAAAGGATATACGGCCAACTGATCAACAGAAATTTTCGAAATCGAATCTGTTATTCATTCTAATCCAATTACATATAAACTGAAATATAACGAAAGTAGTTTTTATGAACCAAAGCTACAGAAAACGAAATATCCAGTTGTTCATCTCGTTGAAAATGTTCTGAGAAACAAAGGAGAAAATTTATGTTAAATGGTTGGGCTTTGATAACTGACACAACAGCTGGGCAAATAAAGATAAAGTAATAGTTGGTGATTGACAGCTATCAAATTTTTGTGCATTTAAAGGAGTGCTACACGAAAACACCCCTTGTTTTAATATATTTTTATAGTTAAATAAAATTTTTGTATATTAATGTACCAAACAGTACCATTGAGGAAATGGACACTTTCACTCTTTCTGTCTATATGTTACCCTGATGATGATGGAGACATAATCTCCACATTTATAAAAGAATTAACTGATGAAAGTGTGAATTATTTATACAACCTCAGTGGAAATGAAATTCTTATAGTATACGAATACTTTAAAAATAGGTTTAAAAATTCAGCAACCATAAAATTTGGACGCTGACTGTTGGTAATTAGGTTGGGAAGCATCGTGGGTTCGAACTAAATTCACTATATTTTTATGCACATGCATGTTTAGGGGTTGGCTCTTCTCATTCTTATTTTGACGTCCGTAAAATATGGACAACGACTTTGGTCAAGAAATCCCTTAAAGATTTTGTTATATCTGCGGGGGACAAATCTTTGACTGCTGAAATCCCATAATCTCTTTCATATTGTGTTAACTTTTCTGGTGGAAATTGATGGCCAGTAAATTAAAATTCTACAGCAGGAACAGTCTAATTTTCGTCATAAATATTTTCTCTATCTTCATGTACCTCATCAACAATATCATTGGATTGGTCACATAATTTCTCAATGAAGTAAGATAGACTGTTTAAGTAGATGTTGTATATTTCTTTTCTTTTATCTATTCTGAGTACAACAAAACTAATGTTAAGCATTTGCTCTATTAATTTATAATCAGTACATTTATATTTTTTGACATGGAATAATTTTTCATCTTTAGATTTTCTGCTATTATAGCTTGATCATCTTCTTGAAAGATGGTTTTCAGATAATATGCCACCAACTTTAAAATAATTTTTCTTGGCATTTTGTTTGGATGTGGCAATGTATATAATTTGTCTTTGTTCACCTCTACCACATTAAATATTACATCATTTAATTTTAGACATTCTTTTTCCCTTTCTTTTAATTCTTTAGCCTGTTGTACAAAAATTTGTTGAGATTTATTTTTTCAACAGATGTTGTGTAACTAAAATGGTGTACTAATACATCCAGAATTGTTATAAAATAATCTTTAATTTCATTAGCAACTTTGGTGTGTAAACTCATAATGAGTTTCTTGACGTTTCTCCTGGGTCAACAAATCCATGTCTTTTGAACTAAATTGTTAGGAGCTAACGATTTTATTTCATTTTGGATCTATTCATACTCTAAAAGGAGAGGATCTTTTTGTTTGATTTCAGTGTACATGAGACCATCGTTATTCAAAGATTGTATAAAATAATACTTTATTTGCTTTAACCTGGCAGGGTCTGGGATGACAGACCCAGTAATTCCATAATGAATAAAGTATAAAATGTCGTTCATTATCAAAACATATTTTTGATTGAACAAAGGAACCCAAATGTCGTTGAACCAAGAACTCAAGCTTAATTTATATTTTCTGTCTTCCATGAATTTGAAGATATTCAGCAACCTCCATTTGTGTAGAATGAAAATATATTACACTTCTTTTTCGGCTGCCTTGATGCTCGTCACTGAAATTCTGCAGGTGCCTGGAATTCCATCTGTAACTTCCTTAAGAGTGTGTTGTTACATTACACAATTTCCTTTTCACAAAATGTGTGTATTGTAGTCATAAATGAAATAAAAAATACGCAGCAAAAATTCTTGTGACAGGAAGAAAATTAACATTGAAAATATTTTATCTATACAACTGTCTATAACACAGCAACAAGAAAGTGGATTCATTTATTAAGGAATAATTTTTATTAATCTACTGAAATAATTGTCTCAGTAAATGGAAGTTTTGAAGAAGTGTAAAAAATGTGAAGTGGAGAAGTCAATTGATACTATTCATTCACACAAATACTCAAAGGATAAGCTTTCATATAATTGTAAAAAATACACTAGAATCTATAGTAGAAATATATAATAATAAAAAAGTACGCTTTAAACAGTATATATGTAATCAAAAGAATTTATTAAAACAAATTTCAAGTGAAGAGTATGCTAAAATGTTGAAAAAAGTAATTGATGCAATGGCTGCTGAAAGAGACGAAACTGAAGATAATTCTAAAAATGTATTGGTTGTCAAGATATCAAAGATTTTGATTGTTCTCCCTCGAATTGTACATCTAAAAGCAAACTAGTAGATGTAGGATCTGTATTTGGGATTATTATAAACAGCGAAATAAAATTAATAGAACTGCGCCTGCAGGAGCAGGACAAAATCTTGAGACAGGCGACAGTCTTCAGACTGCATCCAGAGCAGCCAGAAAGGCTGATTCAGCAGTTGCTGACTTAAGACCGCTGTTAGATGAACAACAAACAAACTGCAAAAAACTACTGGTTGTCAAAAAATTAAAGATTTTTATAGTTTTTACTTTAACTGTTCAACTAGGGACAAACTCTCAAGTACATGTAAGATTTGTCAACTAAAAGATATGCAAAAAAGGATAATAGTGTGCTGTGAAAAAGAAATATTTAAAAGTGGGTTCAAAAGACGTTTACAGTCCAACAAGCACAAATTAACTGGCACTTAATTTTTTACAGCTTATTGTTTTTCATCTCTATTAAATGCAAGGGCTAAAAAAGATGGACACTCTGGTGACAAAGTTTACACTCGAACTAGTTCGTGATTATTGCAGAAGGAATAATTTCCTAGCCCATAGTAGAATTCGAAAAGCAGATTTAACCAACATAATCGTTTCAAATAATCGGCCGCCTCCTGCAAGAACTCTCGGTGATTTGACAGTAACGGAACTCAAAGCTCTAGGTGAAAAAATACTGACATTAAAGGATAAAGTGAATTGAAGAAATCATAGTTAATTAATGGCATTGGATTACAAGAGTTTGCGTTTCATCCAGAAGTATTCCAAGCAGCAAGATCGAAACAGCAATGCGTGCACTATATAAATTATTTCTACAGATTTGACGATGACATTATTGAAAAGCCTCACCCACCAAGACACGAGGAAATAGTGAGGCTAGATCAGAGTTACCCATTTAGTAGTTAAATATTTGGGCAAGAAAAGGAGATCCACGTGAAAAGCATTTGTTTGAGATTAAAGAAATTAGATCGAGATTTAATGAAAAATTTAATGGTCTGTTGACTACAAAATTGTGTTTAACGATGCTAATATTGTAAAACTTTATACCATTAGTGAGGAAAGATTATATAACGAAAAGCTCAATTCTATGGTAAAAGTAGCTAAAAGGAGAATTAATTTTAGAAAAGCAGATAAGCTGAATTTAACAATCAGCAACCCAAATACGTTTTATCCAGTTTCCACAGGATGCAAGGCATGGATTAATGCTTGAGAGTCTGCTCAAGTTTTGTGCTATAAAATGAGAGATATCTTAACATCCAATGAGACTGTTTATATAGCAGATACCTCATTTAATATTCAGGTGTTAGCAATTCCTAGAGGTCAAGGTGGTTGAGGTAAATAAATAATAAGTCTAGTGGAAGACAAAAAGTCTAAGAGATGCAACACAAGAATTAAAAATAATAATATGAGCTGTCCTAGAGCAGTAACTGTTGCATTAACATACCATACAAATAATATTTTGGGAAGAGAACTAATCACAGATGGAATTAAGAAAATCAGAGGAGATAAACACAAATTACAGAAAGGCTTAACTGACATATTATGTAAGCAGTTTGGTGAATACAACAAAGAAGGATTTACTTTAGGTGATATTAAAAATATTGAAGAATTGTTGGATATTAAAATAAATGTTATATGTGCTGAGAATTTCAATTCAGTTATCTATAGTGGCGCTGCGACAGAAATGAAGATTTATCTGTACAAAGACCAGAACCATTTTGATGCAACTAACATTATGACAGCTTTCCTAGGATCAGTGTATTTCTATGATAAATGTAATAAGCCATATAACAACAAGAGTCATCACAGATGTAAAATAGAGAGAAAAGTGTGTATATTATGCAAAAGTCCAGAACA
The DNA here is from genome assembly GCF_023864345.2 of Schistocerca serialis cubense. Taxonomy (NCBI): domain Eukaryota; kingdom Metazoa; phylum Arthropoda; class Insecta; order Orthoptera; family Acrididae; genus Schistocerca; species Schistocerca serialis. The sequence continues at coordinate 704,117,796 of NC_064643.1, read as the reverse complement.
CGAAAGTGAAGAAAAAAATGTTTATTGTGAGAAATGCAATAGATACTGTTATAATGAAGAATGCTTGAACAGTCACCAACAAGTTAGCGATACAGATTACAAGTGTGAAGGGTGCAAAAAGAGTTGAGGTCTAAAGAACATAAATGTGGCTTTGAACTTTGCAGAAATTGTAAACAAGTAGTGGAAACTGGAAATCATAATTGTTATACGCAACCTGTATTGCAGAAAGGTGGTATCTGTGAAAGAAGATTTGGAAAGGGTTTTGTAGCACAAGGTTGTCCAAATTCTAATAAAGATGGTTGCTATGTTAATGGAGAATTCAAAGATTTTTATATTTACCAGTGCTTCGAATGCAATACAATAGTCACAGGTAAAGAGTTTGGAAAGTGAATTGTACCTATACTGACAGATACACGTGGTTTGATAATGAAGAAACTCAAGAAACCGGAAGACCCATTCCCACTGTCATAACTGTTCACAATTTTAAAGGCGATGTAACTGTTTATAAATTTAAGACAAATGATGAATTCTGTAGGTCGATGACATCTGAAAAAAACAGTTATCACACATTCACAGCTCATTACGCAAAAGATTAGGATTCCCAATTCATTTTGAAGTACAGTATTGAAAATACGATAAGATCATTTAACATTGACACAGGAAGTAAACTGATGTTATTGGAGTTCAAACAGTAGGTATAAAAATTATAGATAGTAGTAACTTTATCCATGGACTCCTTTGTAACTTTCCAAAAACTTTTGATTTGAAAGAACTGAAGAAAGACTACTTCCCACATTTATTCAATATACCAGAAAATGATAACTACATAGGACCTTTTCCTGATACTGAATATTACTGTGTTGACACTATGAAGCCAAAAGATATAGAAGCATTTCTCAAATGGCATAGCTCCAAAGTTGACAAAAATTATGTGTTCTATATGAAGAAAGTAATTAACGAGTACTGTAATTCTGATGTAGATATATTAAGAGGAGGCTGTTTCAAACTAAGAAAATGGCCAACATTGGTCCATTCTGTTATTTAACAGTTGCTGGAATTTGCATAGCTATTTACATATCTAATAATTTACCAAAAGATACAATCGCTATATTGGATAAAGAACAGAAACACCATTGTAGTAAAGAATCCATAGCATGGTTAATCAGTAACAACATTCAACATGCTCTTAATGGCGGTGAAGTAAGAATACCAGGTGCAAAAGTAGATAGGTTTGATAGAAAACTAATACTTTTTATCATTATTATGATTGTTATTGGCAAGGATGTAAAAAATGTATCAAAAATTGACGATTGACAATAAAAATAAGAAGACAATGGATGACCTTTATCAAAAGACTTTGAGAAGAAGCGGAGAAATACAAAAGGCTGGATATAATCTGGTAGAGATGTGGGAGTGTAATTGGCTTACCTCAGCAGAGTATAAAAGGCTTAATACATTAAAGCAGTTACCTGAAAGTGTTGAACCACAGAATCCAAAAGATGATTTTTATGGTGGGCAAACAAATGCAATAAAATTAAGAGCTAAAGCAGGTGGTGTTAGCTCAAAAATAAAATATATTTACGTGTGTAGTCTTTATCCTACTGTGCAATTTCTTGACTTTTATCCTGAACAACATCTGAGAAAAATATATAGATCAAGATATTATTATAAAGATTGCTATGGTTCAATAAAATGTAAAGAATTGACTCCTAGAGGATTGTATCACTGTGTTTTACCTTTGAAAACAAAGATTGATAAAAATGTAAAACTGCTGTTTCCTTTTTGTGCCAAATGTGCTCAAGAAAAAATAGATAAGTGCAATCACAGTGATGACGAAAGAAGTTTTATTGGAACTTGGACGACTGATGAAGTGAAGAAAGCTGTAGAAAAAAGATATAAAGTTTTAAATGTGTATGAAGATTGGGATTTTTAAAATAAAAGCAATATGCTGTTTAAAAATTATGTGAAAGATTTTTTGTAGATAAAATTAGGGACCAGTGCACATAATTCTGAAACTGATGAACAGTGTATCAAAACAGTTAAAGAAAAAATGGATATTGACTTAGATCCAGACAGAATAAAGGAAAATCCAGGAAAACGAACTGCTGCTAAGGTATGTCTTAATTCATTAAGGGGGAAATTTGGACAACGGCAAAATTTGAGTGAAACTGAATATGTAAGAATTTACAGTACTTTTATGAGATGCTGCTTGATCACTGATTAGATAATTTAGATATTAATTTTATTACAGAAAATATGGTTCAGATGAGATATAATTTCCAGTATTATTATGTCGAAAACAACACAGCTACAAATATTTTCATAGCTGCATTCACTACATCAAATGCAAGATGCAAATTATATGAAATTCTGGATAAGCTAGAAGAATCTGTTATATAGTTTGATACCGATTCTGTGGGATATATTGATGACGGTGAAAATAATGTGGAAACAGGATGTATGTTAGGCGAATGGACTGATGAATTGGGAAATAACTGGATTACAGATTGGGGCATCAACAGACCTGAAAAGATACTATTATGAGAAAAATGATAAAAAAACAGAGATGAAAGGAAAGGGCTTCACTCTAAATTATCAGAATATTCACAGCTTGACTGGCGAATCGATGATAAGACTAATAGAGAATGAAGTGAAAGAAAAGATACAGCTAGAGTACTATCAGATAACCAGAGATGTTGATACTAAAAATCTGGTCAACAAACAGGTTAAGAAAGAATTCTCATTTCAGTGTGATAAAAGAGTGGTCCTAGAAAATTTTGATATGGTGCCTTATGGATATTGAATATCTTCTAATAAAAAATTCATACCACATTCCTTATAAAAGTAGAATAACTTAGTTGGTTGCCTTTTGTTGTATTCGTTGTTATCTAATTTTTTGGTTATAGAATGATCAACTTTCACATATAATGAACAGGCTTTAATGTAATTTTGTTGCTAAATTATTTATAGGTAAATTATACTATTAGTTTTACAGTCCTAAAAAAGAGAGAATCTGAATTTTCTATGTCATCCCATAACTCTATATCATATTCTTCTACATTATGATTCTGACTTCTCATATGTTATATAGATAAAACGCTTTAAAGTATTCATTGCAAATATTACATTCAACTTGTCTCTCTCGTGGTCTCGTGGTTTATTATTTCTATCGACAAACATGTCAGATTTAAATTCATCCCACACATTAGACATATTTATAAGATTACAATTCGAATCCTATTAAATTTTTCATCTATAAAAATGGAGGTTCTACAGAAGAAGCTAAATAATGCAAGCAATTATAATTTGCTTAAAACATTAGTGAGCTCGAAGTAAATGAGTGATGTTACATCACTGATTGTGAACTTTTAAAACCTAGATGTGGAGAGAAAATTTCTGTTGAGCTCGATATAATAAATTTAAATTTTTTTTGCTAGAAAGGTTCGATAAAATAATGACTAACTGGGACTTCCAATTTTTTAAAGATGGTGACATCAAACTAAAATATAAAGAGATGAAGAAGACTAAAACTAATGAGAACGAATTTCATGATCTGAAGTTCGTTGTGTAATTTGTAGTACCATTTCGGCTGGCCTTTCGAGTTACAGAACATTTTCTATCCTCGCTTCTATACGACTTATCCATGGGCGGGTTTGAGTCCTGTCTGGAGTGTTTCAGCCGAAATTAATGGAGCACTCTGTTAACTCACTGGCAGGTCTCCGTGATGCGCTGACGTACAAAAGACAGATGCCTGAAGCTCAGTGACCACTGAATGGAAGGTGGTCGATAGGCAATGTTTTGCGCTTTTCTTCCTTGATCCGGCAGTTTGAAGTAGCTTTTCGGCGTGAGTAGTAAGTGGGTGCGTTGGGCTTGCTGGCAGGCAATTTAGTGCTTTTGACGTGCGACGGGGAGCTTTTATTTTTTACTAAAAACAATTTTGAGCTAAATTATCTACGAGTGCACTCAACCTACCCACTTACTACCGATGACTACGACGGGCAGCAAAGACTGGCAGTAATGGCGGTGTCTGGCAGTGGAGGCGATGACGTTGTAGGGGCAGCAAGGCCTACCAGCAGCAGTGAGGGCAAGGATGGCGTCGGCTGGAAGTTTTCCCCTATGGAATTTCTGTCCTGAGAGCAGCCCAGACAGTTGTTATATCGCGAGGGGAAGAGGGAAAGCACAGCCCGTTAAATAAACACAAGATTTTGTTCGATCCAACGAGAATACTTTCTTACACATCGAAGTACTGGGACTCTGTGGTCAGAAAAGCAGTTGAAATTAGACTTTGTCAAATCATCATCAGTAGTGGCACCGGCTGTGCACTCAGCTTGACTGTGGGAAGAGCGTAACAAAGATTGGGGGGGGGGGGCGGGGGGGGGGAGTTGTTTGGGAGAGGAGACCAGACAGCGAGGTCATGGGCTCATCGGATTAGGGAAGGAAGTCAGCAGTGCCCTTTCAAAGGGCATTTTCCGGGAGCGACTTAGGGAAATCACGGAAAACCTAAATCAGGATGGCCGGGCGCGGGATTCAACCGTCCCGTCGTCCTTCCGAATGCGAGTCCAGTGTTCTAGCCACTGCGCCACCTCGCTCGGTGTGCACTCAGCAATGCACCGAAACGTGCCCTTGTGAAGACGAAAAACACAGAAGAATACTTCTCGCAGTTTACCGCCTGATGCGATGTGTGCTGCTGCAACCAACGCTAGACAGCGAACGCAAGCAAAATCTATGGACGCAGAAGGTGCTACATCTGTATGCGCTATCGTGACGTAATCCAGCCAATCGGATGCCGTTCTGCAGGTGTATAAGAGGGAACCTTGCCAGTTCACGACCGTCTATTTTAATCCCTGAATTGTGAAACGAACTTTGGAGCTGACGAAGCAGATGTAGCAATGGGAGAAAGGGGATGTGACGAAATAAAATTAAAAGACTGTTTTTGTTGCGGTACCGACTGTGTCTTTGTCGACCTCACGCACCACCCCTCTCGCCGCTCACTTTCCTGCGGAGACACGTTTGGAGACGCCACCAGCGCGCCACCGCGAGCCACGCCCCCTCCAGGGCTCGCCATCGGTTGACGCCATCTCCAATTCTGCTCCCTGCAGCGAATGTATCCGTCCGCGTGTCTCTGTAAGACGCCCCATACTGAGCTTCGCCCATAGTCCTTGCTATTGATATTCAAAAGTGTTCGGAAGTGTTGCCAAGTGATCAGTATTATTGTACGGACTATTCAGTGACAGATGTATGTGGACCAGTGCAGAACAGACAACCAGGAAATCTAACTTACGTACAACATAATATGATCTGCTGACCACGACAGAAAACCGCTTGCAGGGCGGACTTGAGGAGACGACCACGTTTTTTGTCCAGTCTCAGTTAGATTATGGTTGCGCAGCGTATGGACCAGCGAGACCATAATACCTGGTGGTACTGGATACAGACAATCATGAGAGAATCAGGTTGGCTACAGAGGCGCTTAGAATGAAACGCATTTCAAGCCTCTGTGCTGAATCTAGCTAACCGCCAACTTATATCAAGCTGCAACTACTCAGGGTGCGCCAAACACATCAGTTATATTCCACACCACAGGGACTTTCATAAGATAGTGTCTTCCATCCGCCTATGGACTTACTTTTCGACCATTTTCCGTGAGTTACGGGGCGATTTGCTTTTTAGGCAAAGAACCGTCCTTTATAAATAGTTGTTCCGAACATCATTCGGGCGAAGATAGTTATTTCATAAATAGCAGTACCAAACATTATTTTATGACAAAGTCTGAGTAAATAACCACAATACAGGCTAAGAAGTGTAGATTTGTTTTAATTTTGACGAATTATGGAAAAGAAAGCAATCCAGATGTAATTTTTGATATATTTCAATGCTGCTTTAGAAGAGTACAAAAAACGTAAGAGTGTGAGTCGAGACAGGGTGTGACGGGTGATGAGGTCCAGTGCTCAAAAAGGGTGGGAGCGTGCACAGTACGGTGCAAACGGCATATTACGTTGCCAACTAGTACACATGCACATGGGAGCACATGGTTTTTTTTTTTTTTTTCTTTATTGTGATTTTAACACCTTATACAAAGGCGGGCTGGCAGCAGCACAATACGCCGCTCTTCAGCCTTGAGTGTTACAACAAGTAGTACATAAAGGTGGCACAGAGTAGACAGTAAAAACGGTGGGCAAAAAAATGTAGACACTAAAAATCGAAAAAACATGGAGCCGTTCACGCTGGACGAGAAACATCACTAACACTGGGCGACACGATGCACAGAACATGGATGATGGCGACGGCACGTGAACGGTGGGGGCGTGACGGCGAACAACACTACACACAAACGAAGGCACACACACGAAACACTGACGGCGATGATCTCCGGCGCGCGAATGTTCACTGAGCGTGTACGAGTCCGGGGACCTGCCAAGAGAGGAGGTGGAGGAGGAGGAATGGGATGGGGAATGGGAGAGAGGGGAGCAGAGATGCCATGGGCAAAGAAGAGAGGGGGAGGGAGGAAGGGGGAGGGGAAGCCCGGTGGAGAGGGGAGGAGGGAGGGGGGAAAGGAAAGAGGAGGGAAGGGAAGGGAGGGAGGGAGGGTGCCTAAAGGAGAGGACACAGGAGGTGGGGGGGAGGATCAAAGTTGATAAGAGGGGTAGATGGAGGGGACGAGGACATCATCAGGGAGGGAGAGCTGGCGGAAGCCACCTTGGGAGAGGGTAAGGAGGGTGGAGAGATGGAGACTGGGTGGGACGTGGGAATACAGGCGCGGCAGCGGGCGGGGGTGGGAGAGGATCGGGGACACGAGCGGGTGAGGAGGATCAAGTTTACGGGAGGTGTACAGGATCCGTATCCTTTCAAGGAAAAGGAGGAGGTGGGGGAAGGGGATGAGATCATACAGGATCCGCGTGGGGGAGGGGAGACGGATGCGATAGGCAAGGCGGAGAGCATGGCATTCAAGGATTTGGAGGGATTTATAGAAGGAAGGGGGGGCGGAGATCCAGGCTGGATGGGCGTAACAAAGGATAGGGCGGATGAGGGATTTATAGGTGTGGAGGATTGTGGAGGGGTCCAGACCCCACGTGCGGCCGGAAAGGAGCTTGAGGAGACGGAGTCGGGAACGTGCCTTGGCTTGGATCGTCTGGAGATGGGGAGTCCAGGAGAGGCGACGGTCGAGGGTGACGCCAAGGTACTTAAGGGTGGGAGTGAGGGCGATAGGACGGCCATAGACGGTGAGATAGAAATCAAGGAGGCGGAAGGAAGGGGTGGTTTTGCCTACAATGATCGCCTGGGTTTTGGAGGGATTGACCTTGAGCAACCTCTGGTTGCACCAAGCGGTGAACCGGTCAAGATGGGATTGGAGAAGGCGTTGGGAGCGTTGCAGGGTGGGGGCAAGGGCGAGGAAGGCGGTGTCATCGGCAAACTGGAGGAGGTGGACGGGGGGCGACGGCGGCGGCATGTCCGCCGTGTACAAAAGGTACAGAAGGGGGGAGAGGACGGAGCCTTGGGGCACACCGGCGGAGGGGAAAAAGGTGTAGGAATCGGTGTTATGGATGGTGACATAGGAAGGACGGCGGGAGAGAAAGGAACCGATCAGACGGACGTAGTTAATGGGAAGGGCAAAGGTTTGGAGCTTGAAGAGGAGACCGGAATGCCAGCCGCGGTCATAAGCGCGTTCGAGGTCAAGGGAGAGGAAGATTGCGGAGCGACGGGAATTAAGCTGTTCGGAAAGGAGATGAGTGAGGTGAAGGAGAAGATCGTCGGAAGAGAAGGATGGCCGAAAGCCACACTGGGTGGCGGGAAGGAGGTGGTGCTGGCGGAGATGCTGGTGGATGCGGCGGGTGAGGATAGATTCCAGGACCTTGCTGAAGACCGAGGTAAGGCTGATGGGACGGTAGGAGGAGACGGCGGACGGCGGTTTGCCAGGTTTAAGGAACATGAGGATACAGGAGGTTTTCCACAGGTCGGGGTAGTAACCGGTGGACAGGACTACATTGTAGAGCCTGGCCAGGGTGGAGAGGAAAGAGACAGGAGCTTCACGAAGGTGACGGTAGGTGGCACGATCGTGACCAGGAGCGGTGTTGCGTTTGGTGCGGAGTGTATCAATGAGATCCTGGCTAGTGATAGGGGCATTGAGTTCCGTGTGTGTAATGGTGTCCAAGTACTGGAAACCAGGAGCGAGGGGAGGGACAGAGGTGTCAGTTCGATCGCGGATATCCGGGAAGAGGGAGTAATCGAACTGGGGATCATCGGGGATGGAGAAAACATCGGAGAGGTAGGAGGCAAAGTGATTGGCCTTACTAAGGGTGTCAGGGAAGGGGTGATCATCGTGGAGAAGAGGATAGTAGGGGGAGGGTTTAGTTCCGGTAAGGCGACGGAAGGCCGACCAGAACTTGGACCAGTTGATTCGTAGGGTTGCATTTAAACGGGTGCATGTCTGTCGCCAGTCCCGGCGTTTCTTAGCCGCGAGCAAATTACGAACGTGTCGCTGGAGTTGCCGGTGGCGTCGTAGTGTGTCCGGGTCATGCGTGCGGAGGAAGGCACGGTAGAGACGACGGGATTCATGGAGGAGGAGAACAGCCTGTGGGGGTAAGGTAGGACGGTGGGGGTGGATGGCGACAGTAGGACTGTGGGCCTCCACGGCCTCAGACAAGGTCTGCTGGAGAAAGGAGGCGGCATGGGTGACATCGTCAGGGTGGTGGTAGGTGAGAGGGTGGCTATCGACCTGGGTGGAAAGGGTATCCCGGTAGGCATTCCAGTCGGCTCGGGAATAGTCGTGGACATACTTAGGGGGAGGATCAGTAAGAGGATCGGGGCGAGGGCGACGACCGTCTGAAATGGTGAGGAGGACAGGGAGATGGTCGCTACCAATAGGTTCCAGGACATCCACCGTTATGCGGCCAAGGAGGTTGGGGGAGGAGAGGATAACATCAGGAGTGGAGTTGGATTCGGGACGGGTATGCTGGGGGATGGGGACGAGGTCGCCTTGAAGGGTGGAGAGGAACCGATGCCACCGCCGTAACTGGGCAGCGGAACGACTATGGCTGTTGAGGTCGGCGGCGATCACGTAGGAGGAAAAGGTACGATCGACGTGGGAGAGGAAGTCGAAGGGAATAGGAGCATTGGGGCGGACATAGATGGTGGCGCAGGTAACGGTAAGGCCGGGGAAGAAGAGACTAAGGATCAGGTGTTCGGTGGGGTTGGGAAGGAGAGGTTGGAGCTGAACGGGGATCTGGCGGTGGTGACCAATGGCAACTCCGCCACGCGCAATTGGGAGGGGATTATCGGAGCGGTGGAGGAGGTAGGGCGAAGTGTGAACGGTATGGTGGGGTTGGAGGAAGGTTTCATTAAGGAGGAAGGCATCCACGCGGTGGGTGGCAAGGGTGTGCAGGAAGAGGTTCCTGTTGGCGGGTAGGGAGCGGATGTGGCTGAAAAGGATACGTTGCAGGCGCGCCATGATAGGGATTTAGACGAGGGTGTCAAGGCGGGAGAAGGTGAAATGGGCCTGGTTGTTGGAGTAGGTGGCGTACATCTTGAGTTGGAATATGGAACAGGCAGCAAGGGAGATCTGCTGGAGGGTATGAGGGCGCTGAAAGGGATGAACATTCTGGAGGACGATGGTAAGGAACCTGATGACGTCCTCAGCGGTGGGGGGGGGACGAAGGGAATTGCCAGGAGGGGTGGGGGCGTCCAGGGGATGGACAGGGACGGTGAGTTCAGGAGTGGTTGGAGGGGGTCGGGCTTTACACTTTTGGGAGTAGATGGGATGGGGGAGATTGCAGGTATTGCAGGAAGGAGGGGATTGGAGGTTAGGGCACTGCCTGAGGAAGTGCGCTTGCCGACAATGCGGGCAGGTGGGGGCCTCGCGGCACTCAGCTGTGGGGTGCGCGTTATAGCGCAGACACCTCTGGCAGCGCAGGGATTGAGGAGGGGAACGGGAGGGGTCGACCTTGTACCGCTGGTTAAAAAGGAGGGCACGCTCCTTCAGGAGACGGTCAATGGAGGGGGCGTGCTCAGAAGAAACCCGCATAAGGCGGGTGGGGCCGGCAGCGTTATGTATGCGGCGAACCGCACGCACCTCCAAATGGGGATGCGCCTTGAGCTCCGCCAACACCTCCTCCCCCGTGATCACTGGACTAAGCCGTGTGATCACGGCGGTGAGAGTTGGCGGGCGACGCGGAGGTTGGGGTTGGCGGGAGGGAGGTGGTGAAGGAGCAGGAGTGAGAGAGGCAAGAGGGCCAAAGCGGGAAAGGAGGTATGTGTGGAGGGTGGGGCTGGGGGAGGAGATGAGGACTGAATCACGGCGAGGAGTGAGGAGGGAGATGGGGGCACCAGGACAATGCTGGCGAAGGAAGAGGGTGAGGTTCCGGGCTTCAAGGAGAGAGGGATCAGGACGGGAGAGGAGGTAGCGGTAGGAGGAGGGGGTAGAGGAGGAGGATGAGGGGGCAGGGACAGGCGGGGAGACATCCATGGCATCATGGGTGGGGGAAGGAGGACGAGGCGGAGCCTTTTTGGAAGCAGAGGAAACAGGGGTGCCACTGGGGCGCTTGACGGCGGTGGAGGAGGTGTGGGGGATGGGAACAACGGGAATGTGGCGGGGAGGGGCAGGTCCCGGGGCCGGAGTTGGCGCCGGAGATGGTGACGGTGATGGGGAAGGCGAAGGCGACGGCGACGATGACGATGACGGTGGCAGTGGCGGTGGTGATGGCGATGGTGACGGGGAGAGCTGGGCCTGGGCAGTGGCCCGACGGGCCACCACCCGAGCCGGAGCTGCGGTGACAGGCTGGGGGAGTGGGGGGAAGGGATCAGAACGAGAGGAGCGGGAGGAAGAAGCGGGAGTGGGGGCGACAAAGATAGAGGGTGAAGGGAGAGTGAGGAGAGGTGGAATGGAAGGAGGGGGGTGGGACTGGGCACACCAAGTTATAGTGGTGGAGGCGGCGGAAGGGGAGGTATAGACAATGGCGGTGGTGGTAGTAGTGACAGTGGTGGTGGGGGCGGACATGATGACAGGAAGAAAAAACGCACAGCACGAAAAGGAAAGGACACAAACTTGGAAACGGCGAAGACGCAGACGGACGCAGACCAGGGGCGGACGGCGGCGGCGACGGCGGCGGCGAGCACCGGCTGGCGACGGCGGCGGCGAACAGACGAACGGACGGACGGACAGCAGGCGGCGGCGGCGCGGCGGCGAACAGACGGACGGACGGACGGACGGACAGCAGGCGGCGGCGGCGAACAGACGGACGGACGGACAGCAGGCGAGACGGACAGCGAGCAGGCAGGCTGGCGGACGGCCGGACGGACGGACGGACGAACAGCTACAACAGTAAGCGGCGGGCAGACAGACAGACAAACACAATCTTCGAACGCGAAGATTCCAACCAGGGAGTAGCCCAGGCCTTGGAAACCGGCGCCTTCGAATGAGGGAATCCAACCCTCTGATGGGAGCACATGGGCCAAGTGCACCGTTTTAGTGTGTCACTGACAGAGACACTGCTGAGTGCAGTGAAAGTATAGCAAAAGCTATTTATATGAATGCTTGTTGTATATATTTTCTGGACATGTCTGAAAGAACAGATACCACACATTCATGTAATTCAGTAGCTTTGATGGGCTATGGATCAACACCCTTAATTGTGGATGCAGATTTACGTTCGACTTACAGCGGGAATTTAAAGTTAGTGAGCATGAAGGACATGGACAGGGACTGCGGCTAGATGGCTCTGTGTAGGAATGTGGATCAGTCATGGAGCGTGCCAAGATAGCCAGCGGATTTGCGATAAACACTGTGTCTAGATGGCGCATTGGTCAATGCAACTGCCTAGCACGCAGGAGATGCCAGGTTATAGTCCTGGTCCAGCACAAATTATCACTCATCGCCGCTGATTACGAATTAAGTCATTAATTCATTTCAAATTCATATAATATGCTGTTTCGTCTGCTTCACTGTTTATCCTTATTTGTATCCCATTGCAGTTATAATTATACATCCAAATGCCAAGGAATTTATTACTCTTTCTCAATTGACGAGGGTATGGTCAGTATTATGTGACCAACATCAGGTGCTGAATTTGCCGCAGGTGTCAAATTTAGGTATACAGCCTTGTCTTTGTTTAAAATAGTTTATTTTGTTATATGGTGTGGCTGGTGGGATCAGTTATTTTCCATAATTCTTGTACTGAGTGATAAGTGAGGAGGACGTTCCCATCATCACAAAACATTACTGATAGTCGCTTTTTAATGCAGAATGCTAGATCGTTCCCTCAGTAACATATTATATTGATAAGACAAATGAGGAGTGAGAAAGAGAGAGACAGACAGACAGAGGAGGGTGGGGAGAAAAAGATTACTTCATATGAGGCATAAAGTACGTGTTTAAGGATAGTATATTTGAAGTATCATATACAAAGAGAGAGTTCACATGTTTAATTGCAGGATTTGATATAATGGATGGTCAGTGATCAGTGTCGGTCAGTGATCAATATAACTTAGTGATCACTGATGGTCAGTGGGTAATAATGGTCAATTGTACATTATTTAGTGTCCGTGTGTGTGTGTGTGTGTGTGTGTATGTGTGTGTGTGTGTGTGTGTCTGTGTGTCTGAGAGAGAGAAGGAGAGACAACTATTAACTAGGGTAAGAGAAATCTCATGTATGCAAGGAGTACATAATTTGATACATAAAATACTAAGGTGTGTGTGTGTGTGTGTGTGTGTGTGTGTGTGTGTGTGTGTATGTGTGTGTGTCTGTCCATGTGAATGTGTATGTCATTTTTTCATGTGTAATACGAGCGCAGACCAAATATAAACGGGATTTTATTTTTTATTTAAATGCATTTATTGAAAAACTCAAGGCAATTATAATTTATTTTTCCACATAGTCTCCTACTTTGGAAATGCATTTGTCCCAAGGTATGGGCAGCTTTTCGCTGCCCTCATCATAGAAAGAACTGGGTCGTGTCACCAGCTAGTTGCACACGAAGTCATCCACACTCTCGTCATCTTCAAATCTTCGCCCACCTAGAGCTTCTTTAAGCGGTCCGAATAAATGGAAATCCCAGGGCGATAAGGCCGCACTATAAGGAGAATGATCAAGTGTAGTCCAGTGCACGAGGATGACCTGTCGAATCGATTGGTCTCTTCTTTTGCGGCGACATGCAACTCTCGCCATGTTGAACTGTTCGCACAGTAGGCAGCAATCATTGTGCGTCGCACATACAAAAAATCAATCAGTAAAGTGCCTCACTGATAAAAAATACGGTTGAAAGAACCTTGCCAGCTGACAGTCGAGTCTTGGCTCTCACTGGTGCTGCCTCCCTTTCCCCCGCCACTCCTTATTGGCTTGTTTGGATTCTGGAGTGTAGTGGTGCACACATGTTTCGTCGCAGGTGACGATCCGACTGAAAAATGCATCACCTTCTTTCGCAAACCTTACTGTAAGCCTCTGACAGACCTCCAAACGTCTCAACTTTAGATTTTCGGTCAAAAGTTTTGGAACCCATCTGGAACACACTTCACGGAACTGTAGGTCGTGCGTGATGATTGCTTCACAGCTCTCATAACTGATTCCGACTTTTTGCGCAATGGCTGATACTCTCGCCCATCGATCGTCGTCAATAATGTCTTTAACAGGACGAATGGTTTTGTCTGTAATGCTGGTCCGAGGACGGCAATCGTGCTGCTGATTTTCCACACGTTCTTGTCCTGCAGCTTTCTACGCCAGGCAAACACACGCATCCTTCACAACGTTTTATCACCGAACTGTGAAGTCAACCTTTGGAAAATTTACGCATCACGTTCACGAGCAAGAAATTTGATAATTATACGTAGCGCAATGGAGGGCTGCACCTGTTGCTCAGATATTGTGAGCGTTACTGGCGAAACGGCGGAAACACCTAACAGAAGCGCGGGGCCAGTCCTACCAACTGTTGATGTTGAGGAACAAAAATCCAGTTTATTTGATGCCTCTAGTATATGTATGTGTACGTAACGAATTTATAACTTTGACCTCTTTCATATTATGTCAGAGGTAGGTGACTTTCATGGAAATAATCAACCATCAGAGTGTTTCCACCTATTTTCTATCTTTCACTGGTTGTTTTATTCTAATACTGTGCTATGATTGGCTGGAGGTAGGTGCAGAGAAGAGTTGGGGTGACAAGGAGTGGGGTGATGGTTTTTTTCATTTTCAATTATTGATTGATTCAAAGACTTTATTAATTGATGCCATCATGTGTTTAACATCAGTGATGACGCCATGCGTGACCTTCACGACGACGTGACAATCACATAATTACCCCACGGTCATTTCAGTGTCAAAGCGGCTTACAGGCCCAACAGCGTTACTGCTTCTAGACACCATATGACACCTGTGTACAACATTACTGACTTTTGCTGCACCCAATTTTTAAAACACTTGCATGTTGTGGTAAATAATCACAAGGTGCAAGTATTTACTTTCTTCATCGTTCTCATTTCATCTTGGTGGGAGGTCGTGCCGGAGTGGACGTTTCGAGAGCGTCACATTTGTATGGGTTTGTTAACCTAAACAGCTCTTCAAAGCTCCCTATGTTTCTTTTTTATAAATGTTGTTCGATTCTCTTACCAGTACAACAAAACCATCTAACGTCACATTTGCAAATTTTGCACTCCAAATTTATTTTCAGCTAGTATAGGTTTCGTGGTTATTGGCTTCGGTTTTGCAGCTCGTATTTCGACTTTCAGACAATCTTCCCTGGTAATACAATAACCATTTCCACAGTGTTTTACTTTTATCCCAGTGTCATCTTCAGTGGAGCTATATATTTTTGAAACATATTAATACTTTGGCCTTCTGACACGATTTCCGATCGAAGTTTTCGCTTGTATGAAATATAGAATTTAAGAAGAGCCACACAAAAGAGAAATAAATGCGACTTTCCTTCTAAAACTAACAATGTTTCATAACAGCGGATCTATTGCACCCGCTCCACTGTCTTATTTGCTAACGTCAAATATAGGCTGACTCACTCCTTGTGTGTTTCCTCTTCTTATGCGCTTAGTTCCTTTCACGTTTCATTTTCCTTCTGTAAAGGTACACCTAAATCTAAATTCCGGAAGCTACTTAAGATTTAACGCAGAATTTAAGCTGTACGCCAGTCGCTTCCCCTCTTTTCTGTTCCAGTCACGAAAGATTCGCGGGATGAACGATTGCTATTGGTAAGGCTCCACGTGAGCTCGACGTTAGCCCACATCTCGTGGTCGTGCGGTAGCGTTCTCGCTTCCCACGCCCGGGTTCCCGGGTTCGATTCCCGGCGGGGTCAGGGATTTTCTCTGCCTCGTGATGGCTGGGTGTTGTGTGATGTCCTTAGGTTAGTTAGGTTTAAGTGGTTCTAAGTTCTAGGGGACTGATGACCATAGATGTTAAGTCCCATAGTGCTCAGAGCCATTTGAACCATTTAAAACGTGAGCTCGAATGTCCTTAGTCTTACGTTCATCATCTTTCCTCGAGACGTACGTAGAATTGAGCAATGTATTAGTTGATTCTTCTAGGAAAGTATGCTCTCAGAATTTTAAAATCGAGCTACTCCATGATGCGGAACGCATCTCTTCCAGCTCCTGCCATTGCAGTTGGCTGAGCGTTTCCGTGCTTGCCGTAATGAATCTGTAATTGACGAACTTACTCTTCTTGAGATCTCCTCTATTTCCTCCGTCAATACTACCAGGTACGGATCCCACACTGAAGAGCAACATTCAGGTATCGGTGGAGCCAAGGTCTTCTAAACAACACTTTCTGAGGATTCTTCCAGTGAATCTGTCCGGGTTATGCCTCACCTGCGATCAGTTTTAGGCGGGCGTTCCACATCAGATCACTTCGTATGCACAGTTCTCGATATTTTAAGGACGTGGAAACTTCCACTGATCGTTTTGCGATCGTAGAATAACACAATGATCTGTCTTTCTGTCTGTTCATACACAATACCTTATATCAGGAAACCCCCGGTCCTTAAAAATCGAACTCTGATGGATAAAACAGCTTTAACGTGTGACTATTTTGAAGTTGAGTTAAGGTGTTAAAGATTTTAACTTTTAGCACTTAAGCAGTTAATATTTTAGGAAATGTTTCAAATTAAGTTTAATGTTTGTTGGAAGTCGCTAACTGCTCTCGTTAAAAAAATGCTATAAACTGCCTGTATTATACGTAATATACAGACAGAAATGAGATATCAGATCACTTGAAGTTTGTTCTTGTAGTAATTTATTTATTTATTTTATTTTGTGTTCTCATGTTATCGCCAGTCTGATTAAAATATATATCGACTTTAATACATGTAAAGAAGAACAAATTACATCTCTGTGTAAAGAAGGTCTATGGCATATCTTTCTGTCAAGATCTTTGTTACAAGCAATAGTTGTAAAGCGCATGCTGGATGCTGGAAAAGACTCGCTGCCAAAATGTAGATTAATATAGTTTGTGTGGAAGTGTGTGTAGTGATATAACAACTCGACATCAAAATGGAGAAAGAAAGATGGACACTAACCGGAAAAAGTCTCCAATACTGTTGCAGTAAGTAAAATAACTAAATTTACATCCATATCAACAGATAAGCTATAGTCATGGCGATACATTAAAATGTGTTCCACCTTTTTGTCATAGAGCCTGCACCCAGCATTATGCTAGCAATAATGATGTAACTTCCTGAAACCATGTGAAGATGAACCTGAAAAGGTTTGAAAACCGGTTCATGGAATAGAACATAATTATTCAAAAAAGTGACTGGTTGCAGTTTTGGGGTCTACCGAAGCGTCCGATCCCACCCGTCGGCTTTGACCCGTGACATAAGGGTGTTGTGGTGTGTGACGTCACGACGGCGCGGAATTTAGTTTGTGAGAGTGGCGTGTTTGTAGGTGCCGTTTTGATGCGATCGGTGGTGCTCTCTGGTGGTGTGTTAGTTGATGTTTTTCGTTTAGTTTGCGAGTGTGGCGTCGTGTGTGAAGTTTGGTAAATTGCTTTTTTTATGTCTTTGGTAGGTATGGATATGACTGACAGGGTCAACAGTTTTCGGTTGTCGGCTATGATGGGGGACAGTGCGTCGTCTCTAATAACATTTCTTCAACTATTCGGATTTTTGGATGAAGTCGTGAAGTGTTCAGTATGATGTGAAGAAATGTGGCTTACTTACAGTTCCGGCCTCTCGGACCATGGACGGCTATATGTGATGTCGTCGTAAGGATAACAGGTCAAGGGAAGTGTTCGATCTCAATGTGTGGCAGTGAATGTTGGTATTGGTTTCGGGAGATGTTTTTGAGCTATATAGGTCAAGGGAAGTGTTAGGTCCTACTTTATGGGATCGGGAGCTGCTGTTGAGCTATATAGGTCAAGGGAAGTGTCCGATTCTAGATGATATTGTGTTTAGTGGTATTTGGGGAGTTTTGTGATGTCAGTTTTTTTTGTCGTTTTGCGTGGTTGTGTATGGGGCTGGGTGTCTAAATTTGTTTACATTTAGTTTGTCCCCACCCAAAAACCCCTTATTCCCTGCGCTTGCCCCGTTAGTGTCATTAGGCTTTTTGTGTAACGTGTGTGTGTTTGTTTTTCGATGTATTTTCGGCCTCATAATGTGTACGCAACGGCTTTATATGCGCCATATTGGAATCGTGTTTCATGGTCGTTCCCGCCATATTTGTGACGTCATGGGTCAAAGCAGACGGGCGGGATCGGACGCTTCCGTGTTTCCCAGTTTTGTATAACTTATTTACATTCAATATACAGTCACGGTTCTAAAATACCCGTAATGGAAAAGGATAAACAGGATGAATAAGTTCCGAGTATTTGCATGTCTCAAGAAAAACAAGCAGTTTCGTACTGTACGACTTGTCTTGTTGTGTAACACATTCGTAGTGAGTGGCTTATGAGAGAATTTTAGTTTTTTAAATTCGATCAGTATTACAGGAAATATTGAAAATCAATTTTTTGTTACTGCTAGAAGCCGTTAGATAACATAGGCAAGGTGTAACTCGTACCGGGTTCCTAAAGAGCGTTTCAGTAACACACATTTGTTTATGTTGAGGGTCAGGTGCCAAAGCATGCATCAAGCGTTGATTCTCTCCAGGTCTTCCTGTACTTCGGTACAATTTTTCAACGGTTCGAATTTCAATAAACAATAACATCATCCGCTTAACTAATTCTCTCTAGCATGACCGGCCGTCTTGAATTATTAGTGACAGCACCTAGTGTAACTCAATGCTTCAAAATTAAGAATTACTTCTCTTATCGTATGAGGAGGAAGCAACGATTAACAAGTGAAGCTTTGAGTCAGTTCGAAATGCTTGTCAGCGCAACTCCTGCGGAACGCAGAGGTCCAAGTTTGAGTCCTGTTGGGACACAACTATTTTAATCTTTGAGATACGAACACTTCGGAGGAAAGTTTGTAAGTACTTACATCTACATCTGCATCTACATGCATACTCTGCGAATCACATTTAAGTACCTGGCAGAGGATTCATCGAACCACCTTCACAATTCTCTTTTATTCGAATCTCGTAAAGCGCGCGGAAAGAATGAACACCTATATCTTTCCGTACGAGCTCTGATTTCCCTTATTTTATCGTGGCGATCGTTCCACCCTATGTAGGTCGGTGTCAACAAAATATTTTCGCATTCGAGTGGCCCAGCGGTTCTAGGCGCTACAGTCTGGAACAGCGCGACAGATACGGTCGCAGGTTCGAATCCTGCCTCGGGCATGGATGTGTGTGATGTCCTTAGGTTAGTTAGGTTTAATTAGTTCTAAGTTGTAGGCGACTGATGACCTCAGAATTTAAGTCCCATAGTGCTCAGTGCCATTTGAACCATTTTCGCATTCTGAGGAGAAAGTTGGTGATTGGAATTTCGTGAGAAGATTCCATCGCAACGAAAAACGCCTATCTCTTAATGATTTCCAGCCCAAATCCTGTATCATTTCTGTGACACTCTCTCCCATATTTCGCGATAATACAAAACGTGCTGCCTTTCCTGGAACTTTTTCGATGTACTCCGCCAGTGCTACCTGGTAAGGATCCCACACCGTGCAGCAGTATTTTAAAAGAGGAGGGACAAGCGTAGTGTAGACAGTCTCCTTAGTAGGTCTGTAAGATTTTCTAAGTATCCTGCCAATAAAACGCAGCCTTCCCCACAATATTTTCTATGTGTTCTTTCCAATTTAAGTTGTTCGTAATTGCAATACCTAGCCATTTAGTTGAATTTACGGCTTTTAGATTAGACTGATTTACCGTCTAACCGAAGTTTAACGAGTTCCTTTTAGTACTCATGTGGGTGAC
Source organism: Schistocerca serialis cubense (assembly GCF_023864345.2). Classification (NCBI taxonomy): domain Eukaryota; kingdom Metazoa; phylum Arthropoda; class Insecta; order Orthoptera; family Acrididae; genus Schistocerca; species Schistocerca serialis. Next base: position 704,098,517 of record NC_064643.1, on the reverse strand, counting down.
CTCACACTTTTCGTTATTTAGGGTCAACTTCCACTTTTTGCACCATTCAGATATTTTTTCTAAATTGTTTTTAAGTTTGTTTTGATCTTCTGATGACTTTATTAGTCGATAAACGACAGCGTCATCACCAAACAACCGAAGACGGCTGCTCAGATTGTCTCCCAAATCGTTTATAGAGATAAGGAACAGCAAAGGACCTATAACACTACCTTGGGGAACGCCAGAAATCACTTCCGTTTTACTCGATGACTTTGCGTCAATTACTACGAACTGTGACCTCTCTGACAGGAAATCACAAATCCAGTCTTCAATTTTTTGGTCCTGTCCTCCTCAGTTGCGCGTAATACTACGGTATGTTGATGATTTTCACTTATGGACCGTCTGACAGCAACTGAATAAAACACAATTTTAGTGCCATACGCGTTTCGCCTTTATTTTCTGCAAGGCATCATCAGTGGTATGTAATATGTACATATGTTAGCTATTTTATTTACATTTTTGTCACTGTGCCTATAGGTTATAAACAGTTCTGGTGGTTGGTATTTCCTATTAAGTAGTAATGTTTTGAACTGTACTTACAGGTTGCGTAGACAGTTTCTTACATATTACGCTCCTGTTGCATTTTTGGTCTCGTTCTTCTTCCTATGAGCGCCAAAAAACACACACACACACACACACACACACACACACACACACAAGCGCACACACAAATTCATACACGAACAGACCACAGATACTTCGATAGTTACACTCACAAGTTTGGCAGTAATATTCGATCGTTGGCAAAAACATTTGACAGTTGGCAACAGAAACCAAAACATTGCATTAAAAGCGTTCAGTGCATAGTGCTGTGGAATGCAGAAAAAACAGCAAATTGGCGCTCATAGGAAGAAGAACGAGACCAAAAATGCAACAGGAGCGTAATATGTAAGAAACTGTCTACGCAACCTGTAAGTACAGTTCAAAACATTACTACTTAATAGGAAATACCAACCACCAGAACTGTTTATAACCTATAGGCACAGTGACAAAAATGTAAATAAAATAGCTAACATATGTACATATTACAGGCCACTGATGATGCCTTGCAGAAAATAAAGGCGAAACGCGTATGGCACTAAAATTGTGTTTTATTCAGTTGCTGTCAGACGGTCCATAAGTGAAAATCATCAACATACCGTAGTATTACGCGCAACTGAGGAGGACAGGACCAAAAAATTGAAGATGTCAATACAGCTATGTCAAGCATTCCCTGTCAACGTGTACAACAGGTTCAAGAAAATACATCTGAGACTCCATAAGACGATACAGCATATAAAATTCAACAGAACATGCAAAAATAACGATTTAATTCCAAGCTACATTAATGTAAAGGTTAAAAACAGTTCTACAGTGGCACAAAAGTCGAAATCATTTGCAGAACGATATTGGTTACTACATGAAATTAAGATGCTCTATTCGAAAAAACAGCACCTAAACATGATGCTCTATGAAACTCATCTAGAATTGGCAAAAAACGTAGGAAACGCTGCAGTTTTCATGGCACTAATAGAAAAAACTGAGCACAACACATACATAGCAATGAAACATTTACAAAACAAACATAAACACAAGATAATGAAACTAACAGTAAAAAAGACGCAAAAAGACATTTACATTTTAAATGTGAAACCACATGAACACCAACACTCATTCCATCCACGCTTAGTTAACCTAACAGAGACAGAACTACACGAAAACGAAAAAATGCTCTTGGAAAAAGGTTTGAAACACTGCACCAATAGCAAGGTGAAGAATCAATACATAGAAAATCTCATAGTAGAAACCGAACACATCCTTACACGTGAAGAACAACAAAATAATTGTGAAAAAACATAGGACTGACAAGAGAACTAGTAAAAGAAGAAATAAAAGGCATAATAAAACAAACACAGCAGACACGCAATAAGAACAACCAAACAGAAGCAGCTACTATGAAAAGGTTAAAACAAAAGTTAACAAACAACAACGTATTAATAACAAGAGCAGACAAGGGAAATGTAACAGTACTCATGGATAAAGAGCAATACGTCACAAAAACCATGGAATACATAAACACCAACGCAATACAAAAACTGAAGTCAGATCCAACTACACGATTCCAGGCAAATGTGAAACGAACACTGAAAAACATTGAACACACACTCACAGACAAACAAAAATACTACTTAACACAGAAAAACCCACAAGCACCAACACTGCGCAGTCAACCGAAAGTACATAAAGACGGAATGCCAATGAGACCTGTCATCAACTTCAAGAAAGCCCCAACATACCGCATAGCCAAACACCTCCAAAAGTTAGTTACAAAACACTATAAAGTAGAAAACAACAGAACAGTGATAAACACAGGAAACCTAATAGAAAATATACAGAACATATAGGTACCACACACAGCATCACTGATTTCATTCGATATAGAAAATATGTATACCTCCATCCCTATCACAGAAACAATAGAAATCATAGAACAAAATCTCTCATCCCACAGCAACCTCACCACAGACGCAATAAAAGAAATAACAGATATGCTCAGACTGACAACTGAACAAAACTACTTTCAGTTTGAGGAAGAATATTATCTACAAACTGATGGACTGCCCATGGGATCCCCAATATCAGGAACACTAGCAAACATTTTCATCAGTCACCTTGAAAATCAGATATTTGATAAGATAACCACAAATGAAAGTTTCAAAATCATATATTGGTACAGATACGTGGATGACATTATTTGTTTGGTAGACGAGCCAAGTGAAAAAATAGATGAACTCCATTCAGAAATAAACAAAGCTCATAAGAACATAAAATTCACACTTGAAAAAGAAAAAGAAAATCAAATAAATTTTCTTGACATTACAATTAAAAAAGAAAATGGAAAACATACATTTTACATCTTTAGAAAACCAACAGCCACGGACACAATAATACATTCCACATCCAACCACCCCCAAAGCCAGAAATTTGCAGCACTAAGACACATGTTACATAGATTAAACAGAATCCCACTCAGTAAGAGAAACTATGAACAAGAAATGAACACGATCATACAAATAGCTAGGAACAACGGGTATGACACACATGTGGTACACAGGCTCAATCAAAAAATAAAAACACAAATAAAAAACAAACACAACATTTCCACAATACAAAAGAACTCACAAGCTGAAAACTTACAAACACACTCAACAAACACACACAATGACAACACCACACAGAAAAGAACCAGATGGTACACCATGACCTACACACATAAACTAACACACAGAGTTGCAAACATCCTAAAGAGACAGGGCTTCAAAATAGCGTATAAGCCTGGGCAAACCCTTCAATCACACCTAAGCCAGCCAGCTACCAAGAGGGACAAATTCCAACAATCAGGAATATATAAACTTGAATGTCAAAGTTGTGATGCAGTATACATAGGCATGACATGCAGGAATTTTGAAACAAGATACAAAGAACATATCAGATGTTGGAAGTATGAAACAAACCATTCCACATTTGCAGAGCATTTAAAACACTACAACCATCATCCTACAAACATGGAACAAGAAATGAAAATAATGAGAATAAGCAACCATGACAAACATCTTATACAAATGCAAGAAAAGTTCCACATCCAGAAAGCCATAGCAGAAAACAAACATGTGATAAATGAACATACACATATCAGCACAGGCTCCTTACTACACTTAATAAAGGAAATGATAACATAAAAAAAGTATATAACACCAAAATACACACACACACACACACACACACATACACAGCCCCACCCCTCCAAAAAAAAAAAAAAAAAAAAAATGCATAACACCAAAATACAGATAGACACACATACAAAGCACAATATATATATATATATAGATATATCACACCAAAACACACACACACATACACAGGACATAAACAAAAATAAATAATTAAATACTATAAAATAAAATAAAATAATATGACACCAAAAAACACACACACAAACACACACACACACACACACACACACACACACACACACACACAAGCGCACACACAAATGCATACACGAACAGACCACAGATACTTCGATAGTTACACTCACAAGTTTGGCAGTAATATTCGATCGTTGGCAAAAACATTTGACAGTTGGCAACAGAAACCAAAACATTGCATTAAAAGCGTTCAGTGCATAGTGCTGTGGAATGCAGAAAAAACAGCAAATTGGCGCTCATAGGAAGAAGAACGAGACCAAAAATGCAACAGGAGCGTAATATGTAAGAAACTGTCTACGCAACCTGTAAGTACAGTTCAAAACATTACTACTTAATAGGAAATACCAACCACCAGAACTGTTTATAACCTATAGGCACAGTGACAAAAATGTAAATAAAATAGCTAACATATGTACATATTACAGGCCACTGATGATGCCTTGCAGAAAATAAAGGCGAAACGCGTATGGCACTAAAATTGTGTTTTATTCAGTTGCTGTCAGACGGTCCATAAGTGAAAATCATCAACATACCGTAGTATTACGCGCAACTGAGGAGGACAGGACCAAAAAATTGAAGATGTCAATACAGCTATGTCAAGCATTCCCTGTCAACGTGTACAACAGGTTCAAGAAAATACATCTGAGACTCCATAAGACGATACAGCATATAAAATTCAACAGAACATGCAAAAATAACGATTTAATTCCAAGCTACATTAATGTAAAGGTTAAAAACAGTTCTACAGTGGCACAAAAGTCGAAATCATTTGCAGAACGATATTGGTTACTACATGAAATTAAGATGCTCTATTCGAAAAAACAGCACCTAAACATGATGCTCTATGAAACTCATCTAGAATTGGCAAAAAACGTAGGAAACGCTGCAGTTTTCATGGCACTAATAGAAAAAACTGAGCACAACACATACATAGCAATGAAACATTTACAAAACAAACATAAACACAAGATAATGAAACTAACAGTAAAAAAGACGCAAAAAGACATTTACATTTTAAATGTGAAACCACATGAACACCAACACTCATTCCATCCACGCTTAGTTAACCTAACAGAGACAGAACTACACGAAAACGAAAAAATGCTCTTGGAAAAAGGTTTGAAACACTGCACCAATAGCAAGGTGAAGAATCAATACATAGAAAATCTCATAGTAGAAACCGAACACATCCTTACACGTGAAGAACAACAAAATAATTGTGAAAAAACATAGGACTGACAAGAGAACTAGTAAAAGAAGAAATAAAAGGCATAATAAAACAAACACAGCAGACACGCAATAAGAACAACCAAACAGAAGCAGCTACTATGAAAAGGTTAAAACAAAAGTTAACAAACAACAACGTATTAATAACAAGAGCAGACAAGGGAAATGTAACAGTACTCATGGATAAAGAGCAATACGTCACAAAAACCATGGAATACATAAACACCAACGCAATACAAAAACTGAAGTCAGATCCAACTACACGATTCCAGGCAAATGTGAAACGAACACTGAAAAACATTGAACACACACTCACAGACAAACAAAAATACTACTTAACACAGAAAAACCCACAAGCACCAACACTGCGCAGTCAACCGAAAGTACATAAAGACGGAATGCCAATGAGACCTGTCATCAACTTCAAGAAAGCCCCAACATACCGCATAGCCAAACACCTCCAAAAGTTAGTTACAAAACACTATAAAGTAGAAAACAACAGAACAGTGATAAACACAGGAAACCTAATAGAAAATATACAGAACATATAGGTACCACACACAGCATCACTGATTTCATTCGATATAGAAAATATGTATACCTCCATCCCTATCACAGAAACAATAGAAATCATAGAACAAAATCTCTCATCCCACAGCAACCTCACCACAGACGCAATAAAAGAAATAACAGATATGCTCAGACTGACAACTGAACAAAACTACTTTCAGTTTGAGGAAGAATATTATCTACAAACTGATGGACTGCCCATGGGATCCCCAATATCAGGAACACTAGCAAACATTTTCATCAGTCACCTTGAAAATCAGATATTTGATAAGATAACCACAAATGAAAGTTTCAAAATCATATATTGGTACAGATACGTGGATGACATTATTTGTTTGGTAGACGAGCCAAGTGAAAAAATAGATGAACTCCATTCAGAAATAAACAAAGCTCATAAGAACATAAAATTCACACTTGAAAAAGAAAAAGAAAATCAAATAAATTTTCTTGACATTACAATTAAAAAAGAAAATGGAAAACATACATTTTACATCTTTAGAAAACCAACAGCCACGGACACAATAATACATTCCACATCCAACCACCCCCAAAGCCAGAAATTTGCAGCACTAAGACACATGTTACATAGATTAAACAGAATCCCACTCAGTAAGAGAAACTATGAACAAGAAATGAACACGATCATACAAATAGCTAGGAACAACGGGTATGACACACATGTGGTACACAGGCTCAATCAAAAAATAAAAACACAAATAAAAAACAAACACAACATTTCCACAATACAAAAGAACTCACAAGCTGAAAACTTACAAACACACTCAACAAACACACACAATGACAACACCACACAGAAAAGAACCAGATGGTACACCATGACCTACACACATAAACTAACACACAGAGTTGCAAACATCCTAAAGAGACAGGGCTTCAAAATAGCGTATAAGCCTGGGCAAACCCTTCAATCACACCTAAGCCAGCCAGCTACCAAGAGGGACAAATTCCAACAATCAGGAATATATAAACTTGAATGTCAAAGTTGTGATGCAGTATACATAGGCATGACATGCAGGAATTTTGAAACAAGATACAAAGAACATATCAGATGTTGGAAGTATGAAACAAACCATTCCACATTTGCAGAGCATTTAAAACACTACAACCATCATCCTACAAACATGGAACAAGAAATGAAAATAATGAGAATAAGCAACCATGACAAACATCTTATACAAATGCAAGAAAAGTTCCACATCCAGAAAGCCATAGCAGAAAACAAACATGTGATAAATGAACATACACATATCAGCACAGGCTCCTTACTACACTTAATAAAGGAAATGATAACATAAAAAAAGTATATAACACCAAAATACACACACACACACACACACACACATACACAGCCCCACCCCTCCAAAAAAAAAAAAAAAAAAAATGCATAACACCAAAATACAGATAGACACACATACAAAGCACAATATATATATATATATAGATATATCACACCAAAACACACACACACATACACAGGACATAAACAAAAATAAATAATTAAATACTATAAAATAAAATAAAATAATATGACACCAAAAAACACACACACAAACACACACACACACACACACACACACACACACACACACACACACAAGCGCACACACAAATGCATACACGAACAGACCACAGATACTTCGATAGTTACACTCACAAGTTTGGCAGTAATATTCGATCGTTGGCAAAAACATTTGACAGTTGGCAACAGAAACCAAAACATTGCATTAAAAGCGTTCAGTGCATAGTGCTGTGGAATGCAGAAAAAACAGCAAATTGGCGCTCATAGGAAGAAGAACGAGACCAAAAATGCAACAGGAGCGTAATATGTAAGAAACTGTCTACGCAACCTGTAAGTACAGTTCAAAACATTACTACTTAATAGGAAATACCAACCACCAGAACTGTTTATAACCTATAGGCACAGTGACAAAAATGTAAATAAAATAGCTAACATATGTACATATTACAGGCCACTGATGATGCCTTGCAGAAAATAAAGGCGAAACGCGTATGGCACTAAAATTGTGTTTTATTCAGTTGCTGTCAGACGGTCCATAAGTGAAAATCATCAACAAATCCAGTCACATAACTGAGACGATATTCCTGCACGCAATTTTACTACGAGCCGCTTGTGCTTAAGTTAATGGTAACAGAAATAGAAACTAAATGAGCCAAGTGAACGTGATAGCATATCTCATTAGTGATAAACGCTCTTGAAAATTATAGTTTGACGTTTATTGCACCAAAAGTATAAAATTTATATCAATAAAATTGAAATTAAACAAAGAATAAAGCACATTTTAATCGATAAAAAACTAAATAGTCACTATCAGTTACCTCTACAAGGCTGCTGTTGACATTCCTCCAGTAACGAAATTACTAAAAAGGTTAACAAACCCTTGCGATATCCTCTGACTGGAACAAGACATGAACTTTGATGTCACCCGCAGAAATGAGCGGTACCGATCGCAGCGAGGCCGTTAAAGCCCCGTACCGCAGTCTTTCCGGCAGGATATGTGTTGGAAGAACATTCATACAACGGCTATCGGCCGGAGGGAGCGTGTTTAGCGTTAAAGCCGGCCGCAGATGGCACGGACGGCAGTTATTGTGACGGTGCGCTTTCACTTGCGCTATGCGATTATACCACAACTGAACGTGTGGTTTGCTTTTAGCGCGTTAATACCTGGTGGGACAGCACTAAATTGACATCGCAAATTTTGCATGGTGTCAAACTGCGCCGATTATAGCCCGTAATGACCGGTTTATTAGGAAATTACGTACGAATATGAGAGCGAGGACAAACAGTACGACGAGTTACTAGCGGCGTGTTTATCTGATTAACAACGTTAACACGTCTTTAACAGAGATGTGCAATTTGATTGCATGCGTTCTAGGCCAGTGAATACCCTACTCACTGACGCATTTACATTTTATACAAAAAAAAGTCAACTGCAGTATGGAGAGGTAACTGGAAGGTTACTGATGAAAAATCTCTTTACTAATTCTCCACTTTTGTAACCAAATAATAAAGTTATTGTTCGAGCATTTTTTGATGTTATTTGTTTTGAATCGTGACAATATTTATGAAAATAGGTCTCTTAGGTCTTTGAATGATATCGGTGACCTCACTACCTAAATAGATCACTGAACTCACGGACCTTCTCACACCTTATTTTATTTGCACAGATAATCGATTTCGATTTTACAGCCAGCGTCAGAATACAAGAGGAAAATAAAAATCCAAACTTTGTGAAACGTGAACAAAAATCTCTCTATGAAAAAGTGTTAGCTTATTACCACATAAGGCAGCGACACAAAAGAGGAGTAACTGTTAACTAAGTAAACTAACAATCTACATCATACTTAATTCAGTTAACGGCTGGGAATCCTATGAATCGCTACCTTCTAACGAAATAAACTTCCTTGTATCTGCGTCTGCATGTGATAGGGTCGTCCCATAAATTCTGATGTCCCTTTATTTTTACATCCCTCTTGTAGATATGACGATGCCTGCAGGTCCGAAACCACTTAACTGTGCAAACAAAATATCAAAATGTCACTACGACTGTGAACATGATTTATTCCAATTGTTTTCATTGTAACTGAAGACACTGAAATATCTCGGAAACTACATATCACATCAAAAAAAGTTGTAATTCCAGGTTGTTTGTGAAGTAGACGGGGGTAGGAGGGGGACGGAGCATCGAATGATATCACACTCGACGCCCCACCGCAGCGTGCGCGTGGATACTGGGAGGGCAACTTTGAAATTTTCGAAGGGAACCACGTGCTTTTTAACAGATTGTAACTCTACGGCAAAATCTACATACGTTTTGTGTGAAGCATTTTCTTCGTTTCGCCACAAATGGCTCTTAGCACTATGCGACTTAACTTCTGAGGTCATCAGTCCCCTAGAACTTAGAACTACTTAAACCTAACTAACTGAAGGACATCACACACACCCATGCCCGAGGCAGGATTCGAACCTGCTTCCGTACCGGTCGCGTGGTTCCAGAATGTTGCGCCTAGAACCGCTCGGCCACCCCCTGCCGGCGTTTCACCACAGATGGAGCCGTAATCAGAGGAATTGAAATGGGTATACAGTCGTAATTTACGACGTGCTACTCAATGACTCTCGTATTTCCAATGGCACGTGTGACTCCACCGCCATGCTGCGATGGTAGAACAGGCCACTGTTCCATAACTTCCAATTGGAAACCCTATTCGCAACGTTGTATTTCTCCGGCGAACCGAATAGGGAACTATTCGACGCGCCACTGTGGCTATGGTTCGAGGCGATCACTACTCTAAGAGGATGTGTTCAACGCCAAATTCAGCGCACTATGTGATCCGCTTTTTATATGACCGTACAAACTACAGAAGCTTATCTACCGGAATGTCAGCACAGGCTTCTCTGATGCAGTCGGCCATGTCTTTACGGCCTGTTGGCAGTTGCCAGTACACGTTATTTTTTAAATATTCCCATAGAAAGAAATCCGGCGACGTCAAATCCAGCGACCTAGCGGGCCAGTTAATCGGGTCACCTCTTCCGATCTACGGACCAGTGTTAACACGGTCTAATATCTCCCGTGCATCAGTTACGTAATGCGCTGGTCAGCCGTCATGCGCTACCCACATACGTTGTCAAACGTCCAGGGCAACCTCCTGTAGTAGTACCGGTAGTTCCTGATTCAGAAGCTTTCCATACCTGCATCCATTGAACGTTCCGTCGATAAAATATGGACCAATGAGGTTGTTACCCATGACGCCACTTCATACGTTAATAGACCAAGGACGTTGACGGTTAACTTGCCGTAACCAGTGAAGATTGTCTACACTTCACTAATGCATATTATGCTGGTTAACTGTGTAAGATGGCTATTTTTTGATGAAGTTATTGGATGTGTTAACATACGTAAACCGAAATGATATGTCTGAACAACTGTGGTCAGATAAACAGTCGTTAGGCCACAGTATCTGTAAGTCTGCAGGCTTTTGTGGCGGTTGTCACTAAAGTTAATATCTTCTGGGTTGTTAGACCGCGTCATATTTTCTTCTACAGTAATCGATGTTTCGACCCCTCTGCTGGGATCTTCATCGGTATGGTACCGTGTTCACTATTGCTAGGTTCTAGCAATAGTGGACACCGTAACACCCTGAAGAAGATCCTCGCAGAGGGGCCGAAAACTCAATTATTTTATAAGAAAGTATTACGCGGCCTAACAACCTAAAAGATATTAATTTTACTTAACAGAATATGTCTCTGCGTTGTCGAGCAGTCGTTGACGGTCAGTAGTGGGTAGCTGCGGTGTGCAGCCGGTGGGGTTCGTTGTGTGTAGAGTGAAAAGCGTGGAAGCATTTTCGGGACTACGTGAACTGCAGATGTATTACGAGGAGGAATGATGACTCAGAACTTTGGATGAATAGCATACGGACATTAAAAAGGTTTTGAAATGAAGAACAAGGTATTATTTGATGAGGTAAAAAGTTTATTCTTATTTTTATAGGCTTGTATTGTTAGTCCGCTTCAGCCTCGTCATAGTCGAGTTTTTGGTAATTATTCTATTGATTGATCCTCTAAGTTAATTTACTGTTCCATGGACGTTATTAGATTAAATTAATTTTCATATTACAGTCTATAAATGTTTTCTTTGATAAGTTCCACTCTAACTGCAATTTCAGCACTTAAAGGATGAGTTACGTGTTTCATTGGCGTTCTGTGTCAGGATTATGAACCCACTTTCCCGGGACCATCTGTGGTTACATTTTAGCAGTATTTCTTCAGCTGTTGCGGAGTCTTACTGTGTTGCTGTTTCTGCCAGTACTTCATTTTGGAGGTAAGATTCGTAATACGTGACTGTTTCGTTTCCTTTGCGCATTGTAGGTTCTGTCAGTTTCTTTATTTTACCAGGGCCATATGTCAGTGCAGAAATTTTAGAGTGTTTCAGGTTACAATCTTATACATGTCGACATTACAGTTTTCTTTTTACTTTTAATATAGTTACAGCTATTTTACCAGTTCGCACTGACCAAGTTTACTGAGCGTGAAATTATTGGCTTGCTTATTTATTAGCTTATGAATCAGATCGGTTTTCACCCACACAGGATTCTTTTCAGTTTCATGTAAGTGATATCACTTTGAGGTCAGTCGCACATCTAGATTGTCAGTTCACATTCCCGAGTTTGTATTTACGATAGCACACACACAAGTAAAGTCTACTCACTTAGAACGCTACCGTGGTTTGTGAATGTAGAGTCAGCGGAAAACATCACCTCGGCAAAGAACGTAGGGGTCGTTTGTTGATGTACCCATTCACAAAATATTACCTTATGGAAATCGGTGCCATGAAGTTCTTGGTGCAGTGACACATGGTATGGATGATACGAGGGGCGTTTGACAAGTCCGTGCAAAGATAAAAACTACTTACGTGTTTGAGGTAAACCTTTTTAATTTTTCGAGATAGTCTCCTTTTAAACTTATACACTTCGTCCAACGCTGTTCTAATTTGTTGATCCCTTCCGAATAATAAGAATTGTACAAGTCTGCAAAATAGCTATTAGTTACTGCAATCAGCTCCTCGTTTGAATGAAATCTTTGCCCCGCCAGCCATTTCTTCAAATGGGGGAGCCAATAGTAGTCCGAGGGAGCCAAGTCTGGAGAATAGGGGGGGAGGTGAAAAGAGTTGGAATCCTATTTCCATTAATTTTGGGACCACAACTGCTGATGGAAAAGGACTTTTTTGCGGTCCAGTCGCCAGCGTTTTTCTTGCGTCTCGGTTTTCAAACGGTCCAATAACAATCAATAATATGCACCTGTAATAGTTTTACCCTTTTCCAGATAGTCGATGAGGATTATACCTTGCGAATCCCAAAAGACAGTCGCCATAAACTTTCCGGGCGAAGGAATGGTCACCGCCTTTTTTGGTGCAGGTTCTCCCTTGGTAACCCTTTGTTTATATTGTTCTTTGGTGTCAGGGTTATAGTAATGTATCCATGTTTCATCGACAGTGACTAAAAGACGCTTAAAGTCCCGCGGATTCTTCCTGAACAGTTGCAAACCATCCTTGCAACACTTCACACGATTCCGTTCTTGGTTAAGCGTGAGCAACCGCGAAACCCATCTTGCGGATAGCTTTCTCATGTCCAAATGTTTATGCAAAATATTATATACCCGTTCATTCGAGATGCCCACAGTATTAGCAATCTCACGCACGTAACTGTTCTGTCATCCATCATCATTCCATGGATCTTATCAATGATTTCTGGAGTCGCAACCACGGTAGGGCGTCCAGAACGTTCGGCATCACCTATGTCCATATGGCCACTCCGAAAATTTTGAAACCACTTACCAATTGTTCTAATAGAAGATACAGTCACTGTAATGTTTATCAAGCTTCTCTTCAGTCTCCTGAGGCGTTTTGCCTTTCATAAAGTAAGGTTTAATCACCACACGAAATTCTTTTTCGTCTAATTTTTGACAGTCACTCGACTTCCTTGATTCACACGAATGCCAAACACAAAGAAATAGACCAATATGGCTGAAACGTGGTGTGCGTTCTTTCCAAAGATGCTACTAACTAAACATGACCTCGATACACGCTTGTGGTGCCATCTCTCGGACTTTGCACGGACTTTTCAAACGGCCCTCGTACTTGTTATGATGCAGTATTGTGACAATACTATCTACGGACATACACGACCCGCTGTATAATTGCCGGGCGCTTATTCGTGGGCTCTGGTCCACTGTCTCTAGTAAAACTATTTCATTTGCTTCTTCTGTAACACGTTTGCTTCGTTTCGTTTTGTCGGTCTGTACGCTCCCAGCAGACACAATGGTGTTCATAACACTATAAAGGAAGGAACGAGAGTGAGCGTTCTCTCAAAAACGCTCGGCATACCAGGCAGCAGCAGCCTCAACATTTCTCTTACACACTCTGTAAATCAGGATCACTTCAATTTTTTTTTTTTATCTGTGGGTCAAGTATTCATCATGCATTTGCACTTGTGTTCTCCAAATGATATGTAGGTGTACAGGCAATAACCAATGCGCAAGGATGGTAATGTTTACTCCTCTCCTCTTCGATCCCCTCCCCCTGCCACGTCTTCACCGTTGTGTCCCCCCTACCCTCCATCTCTACACCCTACATCTCCTTTCCCAAGGTGGCTTCCATCAACTCCCCCTCCCGGATGATGCCCTCTCTCCCTCCATTTACCCCTCCTATCAACTCTGATCCTCACTCCACCTCCTTTCCTCTGTCTTTTTCCCGGGCTCCCTCTCCACCCCCCCTCCCATCCTCTTTCTCCCCCACCACCCCTCTCTTTGCCCCCTTCTCTCCCCTGCGTCCTTTTCCATTTCCCTCCTCTGCCTCCTCTCATTCCCTCTCGCGTCTGCCCTTCTCCCCCTTTATTAGTCCTCTCCCTCCTTGGTTCCCCCCCCTTTTCGTTTTCTCCTCTCCTCCCTCCTTGTTTTTCCCCCTCCTACAGCTTCCTCCCCCCCCCCTCCCGCATCTGCCTTTGGCTCGGGAGTGTCGTCCTTGTGCTGCCACTTTCGTGCAGTGTTCTACAGTGAGTGTTCTACAGTGCGTGTTTTACAGTGAGTGTTCTGTGTTGTGATTTTTGGGACTTGTTGCGAACGGCCATCATACTGTCGCTGGGTGTGCCTTTTATCTCTTGCGAACAGAAACCAGAGTGTCGCCATGTTTTTTAATTGTGTGTCTACTATGTTACTTGTCTGATTCCTGTGTATTTTATCTACATTGCCAACCCCCTTTGCTTTCTGTTTTAACTTTCCGCAATTTTACGCCATTTTACACTTTACATCACTATTTTATCGCCTGTTTTTCCTTGTTTCTTTCTTCTTCCTTTATTTAAAAAAAGTCTGTAGGCTGTAGAGCAGCGTAGTAAGCTGCTGCCAGCCCGCCCCCTTCGGGGGGAATTGAAAATCAATAAAGAAAAAAAAAAGAAAGTAATGTTTAGAGCCGCTATCTGTCCTACGCCCGCACGATACGTGAGCTCAGGTCGTAGCGTTCTGCCTGTTATGGTGCGTCGTAGTTTGCTAGGCGGTCACTGTGGCGCATATAGTAGTCTCCTGTTCGATATGTCAGAGAAATAGAACAGAACGTTCAAATAGGGTTGACAATTAGAAATTATGAAATACAGGGCTGTCCTACCTTCGCCGCCTGGAGGTAGAGTCCCACTTGTCTGGATATTCAGGAGTCATAGAGTAGCACGTCGTAAATTAAGATTGTGTATCCATTTCTATTCTTCCGTTTGCACCGCCATTTGCGGTGCTTCATCGTAAAGGAATGTAGATTTTGGCGTAGAATCGTAATCTGCAATAAAAATGGGGTTTCCCATTGAATATTTCAAAGCTGAACCCCGCTACCCCAACCTATGGTTGAGTATTCGATGTCCCTCTCCGAGACAAACAAATATGAATTACAACTTCTTTTTTTTTAATTTTTTTTATCCGGTGTCTAGTTTTCCAGATATTTGTATGTCCACATTTAAAATGAAGAACCTGTATATTAATAAAATTAAAACAAGAAGAGAAAGCAAAAGAGAAACCATTGACTCCACTGGTGAGTGTCTTCACACGAACACCAAATATTAATTTATTACATTATAATTAAATTTTATTGGTCCTTAATGATATCATTTTTTCCTATATAAATCTTTATTTAGTTGAGATACTACCACTTCCTCTGTCCCTCCTCCCCCGTTCCCTGCCTTATGTCAAGTATCACACAAAAAATACGTTACATGCTTCCTTTTATCAGCATATTTATCATGGTACGTGCAGCAGTGTTCATTATACAGGGTGAGCACAAAGTCTTGCCCTGATTATAACAATTTAATACAGAATAACCGTTTGACACAATAATTTGCATTTGTTGCCGTTACATAGGTTAGTGTTACTAGTTTTTCCTCAACGTGTGCTCCCTTGGTAGCTCGGAGAATGTCCAGCCGGTATTCCAGTTCCCGCCAGGTGTTTCGTAACGTGTGTTCTGTGACAGTACCCAGAGCAGCTTGTATCCTAGCCTTCAGTTCGTCGACGTCAGCAACTGGTGTGACTAAGACTGTGTCCTTGATATAGCCCTAGAAAGAAAGAGTCAACGGGCGTAATGTCTGGAGAGGGGAGTAATGTCCGCATCATTGGATTGGAAGGAATGGTCCAACACCCTAGCCACCCCGCTCTCCAGACATTACGCCCCTTGATTTTTTTTTTCTGGGGGTACATCAAGGACAGTCTTCGTCACACCAGTTGCTGACGTCGACGAACTGAAGGCTAGGATACAAGCTGCTGTGGGTACTGTGAGAGAACACATGCGACGAAACACCTGGTGGGACCTGGAATATCGCCACGACATTCTTCGAGCTACCAAGGGAGCACACGTTCAGGTTTACTAACGTAAGTAGCCTTAAAAAAAAAAAAAAAAAAAACTAGTAACACTAACCTATGTACCGGGATCAAATGTAACTTATTATGTCAAACGGTTATTCTGTTATAAATTCTTATATCTAGGGCAAGACTTTGTGCTCACCTTGTATATCAACATATTATGGCATCTCATATACACGTAGATCATTGTAATATCCTCCGTTCAAAGATATGAGGAGAAATACTTCGATCAAACAACTTAAGGCAGCTGTGGATAAAACAGGAAGATGAATTAGTATTAGTACTGTAAACCATAGTAAATCACACAATTAAGTAATTTTTCTGTGTTGCGCCTGCAAAGATAGAGATTTTTGACTGCCTTATCAGTTTCGTACTTAACCATTGCGCCTCAATGTAACAGGTAAGTTATAATAGCTTCTACAAAAAAATACCAACGTTTTACTACGTATTGCACTCCCTAACGTTGTAAATTTCCGAATATCTGTGAAAATAAAGAAAGAGTTATTTTCGAAGACGTCAAAACATAATTTAAAAGTTTATTGCATTAACAGTGTTATTTGTTCTGCAAAGCGCTTGGAATGTACTAGTAAATTTCAGAATGCGACACTATAATAATACAGACTTTCAGTTTTCCGACTGATTTCAACGCAGGGCTCACGCGATAATATTCCAAGAAGTTATCGCAGCTTAGAGGAACTTATTGGATATCTCCATACCAGAATGTGCTAGGTGTAAAACTGCGGGCTAATGGTTACTTGTCTTAAAAATATAATCCATAGTAAAAGTTACGTGTTAGTAATTGCTGCCAGAACTTATATTCTGGTGCTAAGAAAGGTAATAATGTTGCTCTTCTGTTTATTACCGACTGAATAGACAAATAAAGCGTGGTACAACGCTACATCTGTACCGCCTTCATTTACAGGTAATACATCGTTACACGTGTCTTCAGTATGCGAAGAAGAGAGTAAAAGTGAAAGGATGCCAGTAATAAAGCAACACTGAGAGAACTCACTACAACAGGTTTCTCTAATGTAAAACAAAATTTTTATCTTGTTCTCTCATCCAATCCGCCGAGTTTCGTTTTTTTAGCTTCACATTTATCATTCATCCACAACTCGCCACTTTCCTGGGCTTATTGCTTTTAACGCATTAATTATTCAGCCGTTGTGGGAAAATAAATCTCATGCAGCATTATCCTCAAATTCTTTCCTCACGAGGAGACTCAGATCTTTTTTTATAAAATCTTAAAGGCATCTCTCAGGGGAGATTTGCTTAGTTTCTCAAAGAAAACTCCAGCGAAAGAAAATATGACAGTACAATCAGGACTCTTAAATTATTACTTACTTGCGAGCATACGGAAGCCTCTTCCAGATTCTTATATCACTTCCCACCTGCCTTGTCATTTAATCATGCAACGCTGCAGAGGTAAAGTTGAAACAGTGCGGTTAAAACCCAACCTTCCCAAACATACTGTGCTAATGAGTAACAAAGGAACCATTCCGTATTCTGCATCAATAAGAATGGAACACACTGTACACTGAAGTGACAGCTCATTGGTTAGCGATATGCACATATACAGATGGCGGTAGTGTCGCGTACACTGGGTATAATAGGGCAGTGCATTGGCGGAACTGTCATTTGTGTTCAGGTGATTTGTGTGGAAAGGTTTCTTACTTGGATGTGGCCGCACGACGGGAATTAATAGGATCTGAACGCAAGAATTAACTGGTGAAATTGTAAACGATATTTTTCAGAAAATCATTAAGTGGTTCTCTGCAAATGTGCTCTCATTAAACTTTGACAAAACACAGTATATACAGTTCCACACAGTTAATGGAATGACCCCATTAATAAATATAGACTTCGATCAGAAATCGGTGGCTAAGGTAGAAAATTCAAAATTTCTAGGTGATGAGGGGTTGAACTGGAAAAAACACACTGAGGATCTGCTGAAACCTTTGAGTTCAGCTACTTATGCTATAGGGTCATTGCAAATTTTGGCGATATACATCTAAGTAAATTAGGTTACTACGCCTATTTTCATTCTCTGCTTTCGTATGGCATCATATTCTGGAGTAACTCATCATTGAGTAAAAGAGTGTTCACTGCACAAAAGGGTGTAATCAGAATAATTGCTGGAGCTCATCCAAGATCATCCTGCAGACACTTATTTAAAGAGCTAGAAATCTTCACTGTAGCCTCAAAACATATATATTCTCTTATGAAATTTGTTATTAACGATCCGAACGAATTCAAAAGTAATAGCAGTGTACATGGCTACAACATTAGGAGAAAGGATTATCTTCACTGCTCAAGGTTAAATCTAACTTTGGCTCAGAAGTGGGTAAATTATGCTGGCACAAAAGTCTTTGGTCACTTACCTAATACCCATATAGCATTTAAAAGGTAATTAAAAGAATTTCGTAATGGCAACTCCTTCTACTCATTAGATGAATTTTTGGATATAGTACGTGGGTGATTTCCCAACCTTCAAATACATAAATAAATTATTGAGTGTCATGTAATATTTTGTCTAATGTAATATCTTGCATGGGCGCCTTTTATTAACATTCCATATCATTAAGAAGTGTCGTATTCATGATCTGTGGAACAAGTACTAATCTAATCCGCAGCTGGTGGTCTAGTGGCTAGAGTTGCTGCCACTGGATCACGGGGTCCCGGGTTTGATTCCCAGTCGAATCGGGGATTTTCTCCGCTCGATCATAATTCAGGACATAGCGAGACTGGAAATGGAAAGATTTGTAACTTGTACGGGCGCTGATGACCACGATGTTGGACACCCCACAAACCAACATCATCAGACTCTGAACGCGGAATGGTAGTTAGAGCTAGACGCATGGGACTTTCCAAAGCGGAAATCATTAAGGAATACAATATCTCGAGATCCATAGCGTCAAGAGTGTGCCAGTAATACCAGATTTCAGGCGTCACTTCTCACCACGGACAATGCACTGATCGACGACCTTCACTTGATGACCGAGAGCAGCGCCATTCGCGTAGCGTTGGCAGTGCTAACTGACAAGCAACACTGCGTGAAATAACCCCAGAAGTCAATGTGGACGTGCGACGAAGTATCCGCTGGGAGAGTGCGGCGAAATTTGGCGCAATAGACTATGGCAGCAGACGACCGTTGCGAGTGTCTCTGCGAAAACCACGATGTCGCCATCAGAGCGTCTCCTAGGCTCATGACCGTATCGGTAGCACCATGGACGATCAGGAAACCGTTACATGGTCGGACGAGTCCAGATTTCAGTTGATGAGAGTTAATGGTAGGGTTAGAGCGTGGTACACATCCCATGAAGCTATGGGCCCACGTTGCCAAAAACGCAATGTGCAAGCTGGTGATGGCTCCATAAAGGTGTGGGTTGTGTTTACATGGAATGGATAGTTGACAGGAACTGTTTATGTTCGGCCACTTGGAGACCATTTGCTGCCATTCATGGACTTCATGTTTCCAAACAACGATGGAATTTTCATGGGACACAATTCACCATGTCACCGGGCTACAATTGTTCGCGATTTGTTTGAAGAACTTTCTGGATATTTCGAGTGAATGATACTGACATCCAGATCACCCGACATCAATCCCATCGAAAAATTACGGGTCATAATCGAGAGGTCATTTCGTGCACAACGTCCTGCACTGGCAACACTTTACCTATTATGGACGACTATAGAGGCAGTATGGCTCAATATTTTTGCAGCGGACTTCCAACGAATTGTTGAGTCCTTGCCACGCCGACCTGCCGCACTACGCCGTGTAAAAGGGGGTCTCAGCGCATAAAGAACAAGTGGAGGCATCGCTTCCTTCAAACGTCTTGGGTATATCTCCTTCTTTCATTAATTGCTACTTTTCAACTGCTTCATGCCTTCTGGTTAAACGGCAATTGTTTATTGTTTCTTCACATTTAATACGGCAGAAATATTCGATAGTCTGCTGTACACATCCTAACCTCTGTTAGCACGTACAGCTTTATCGTCTGCTACCACCACGGTTTAATACATGAGCCATGGAAATATGTCTACTTCTCGTAAGAGCTCTCTGTAAACATAATTCCTCTCTGTTTCTTCCAAGTACTTGTCAATTTCATACTTCATCTGTCCATTCACTATTTAACGATCTCACTACTACTGGCATTTTATTTCTTTGATAATATACCGCTCTTCCGCTCTGTCATTGCTGTAGGTATTATACCTACCGTAGCCTGTCTACTTTTAAATAATTCGTCCTTTTCAAATTCTCCTTCGCTCCTGTTGAAATACTCCAATCTTGTTTACTTCTCCTACGAAATACAGCCTCGGGGAGTTCCGTCTCCGACTCATTATCTCTAAATTTATCACTATTTCACCCTCTTGTATTTTAGTGTCTCGTTCGTAACTTCTGTTTTATGATCGCAGTGTAACTGTAACTTTATTTACTTTGCAGTATTCGGTTCGCAATCCTTTGTATTATATTTATAGTAATTGCACCCTTCTGTGGTTGCCTGTCTTATTTCTCCGTTCCACGTTCTTTAACAAGTATTTGGAAACAAATTGTTCATATTTAGGCCCCAAATCTAGAACTGGAAATAGAGGAGACTATCAGATTTCTAATTCTCTTCACGTATTTTGTCAGCAACTGAATTTTGTTGAAAATTCTTATGATTTTAGTATCAACCGATTGTGGCATATATATTTATCTAAAATGATAATTCCTGAAGGTTTATTTTCTATGCTTAGGAAAGTAATCCATATTTTATAATCATACAGACGTAACTAGACATCACTAATCAAAACTAAAGTCAGGCGGTTACTCTCTCTTGTGAAATTTTATAGCGTAACCGTAAATAAAAATTTATAATGATTATGGGACTGAGAAACGTCGAGCTTTGTAGTTTGCTTCCTAGAAACTACTTGGAGATTGGAAAGCAGAAACGTCGAGCTTTGTAGTTCGCTTCCTAGAAACTACTTGGAGATTGGAAAGCAGATCTAGTTCAATAGCCGATATTATGAAAATCAATTTACAAGTATTTATTCTGTTTGATGAAGTGGTTTTCAACGATTTTCAGAGAAGCAGGTGATGCATGTCGTTATTAATACCTGCATCGGATGAAAGGTACGGAAACACAAATTATTATTCATTGTAGTTTGTTTTTCGTCACTCACTATTCCTTGTAACGCGCCTGGACAGTATCTCGCAGTCTAGCAGGAGGAATGGTCAATATTCAGGGATATGACAGGTACGATCATTAGAAGCAAAAAAGGTACAGTAAACATAGTTTTAAAGTGCATATGAGCTCTTATTCTTCTCGGACACTGTTCGATAAGTCTCTTCTGCTGCTAGGTGTTTGCTGTCAATGTTTATAGAAAGAAATGTACTCTAAAGTGCATACCTCAATAGATATCAGCATTTGTTTGTCTGCGCTAAAGTGAAACGTTGAAAAAGTGCTCGTAGCTCTTAAGGTATGAGTTTTAGAGCTGCTGTTTATTTGCTTTGAATGACAGGGTGTGCACAATGAGGAAATCAAAGAAAAACTGGGAATGAACTCTATAGATGTAGCAGTCAGGGCAAACAGGCTTAGATGGTGGGGTCATGTTACACGCATGGGAGAGGCAAGGTTACCCACGAGACTCATGGGTTCAGCAGTAGAGGGTAGGAGGAGTCGGGGTAGACCAAGGAGAAGGTACCTGGATTCGGTTAAGAACGATTTTGAGGTAATAGGCTTAACATCAGAAGAGGCACCAATGTTAGCACTGAATAGCGGATCATGGAGGAATTTTATAAGGGGGACTATGCTCCAGACTGAACGCTGAAAGGCATAATCAGTCTTAAATGATGATGATGATGTTGATGACTGTTCCTGTCATATCCCTGAACATTGAACATGCCTCCTGGACCGCCAATAGGTTATCAGTTAAGGTTCGAGCGCATACCAGTTTTATCATTTCGTATGTCAGGTTGCACACCCAGCGTTAGGTTCCCCCATCTCTCTCATCTATCCCTTCGCCTTTTTCCCACCGTCCCCCTGTATCAGAGACGTTGAAGCACCCTCTTCCCATCTTCGCCTTTTATAACTGAGAAACTTAAGTCTGTGGGGTTCTCTCTGTACCTGGGCAGCATTGGCTGAAGGTAATCCACATCTACAGCTACATGAAAACTTTGCAATGAACAACTAAGTACCTGGCAGAGGCTTCATCGACCAATCGTTAAGCTACTTTTCTACCTTTACACTCTCGAACAGTGCGCGGGAAAAACAAACACATTAATCTTTCTTTTGTTTTATTATGATGACTAGTTCTCTGGATATAGGCTGGCGCCAACAAAATATTTTTGATGTTCTGAGGAGGAGGCTGGTGACTGAAATTTCATGAGAACGTCCTGGCGCAGCGAAAAACGCCTTTGTTTTAATGAGTGCCACCTCAATTCATGTATCACATCAGCGGCAGTCTCTCCCTTATTTTGCGACACCGCAAAACGAGCTACCTTTCTTTCAACGTTTTCAGTGTCTTCCGTCAATCCTATATGATACTGATCCCATTCCACACAGCAGGACACCAGAAAAGGCCGGACATGCGTAGTGTAAGCAATCTATTTAGTAGAGCTGTTACATTTTCTAGAAGTTCTTTCAATAAATCGTAGTCTTTGGTTTACTTAAACACAGAATTATCTATAACATCTTTCCAGATTAAGTAATTCGTAATTGTAATCCCTAAGTGTTTACTTGACTTTACATCCTTTAGATTTGTGTGATTTGTCGTGTCACTGAAATTTAACGGATTCCTTTTAGTACTCGTGTGGATTACTTCACACAATTTCAGAGTCACTTTCCACTTTTTGCACTTTACAGATATCTTGTCTAAATCATTTTGCAATTTGCGAAGGGCAACATCATCTGCAAACAACGTAAGAGGGCTGCTCAGATTATCTTCTAAAACGTTTATGTAGATCAGGAGCAACAAGGGACCTATAATACTTCCCTGGGGAACGCCAGATATTACTTCTGTTTCGCCGGCCGGGGTGGCCGAGTGATTCTAGGCGCTTTAGTCTGGACCGCTACGGTCGCAGGTTCGAATCCTGCCTTGGGCATGGATGTGTGTGATGTCCTTAGGTTAGTTAGGTTTAAGTAGTTCTAAGTTCTAGGGGACTGATGACCTTAGAAGTTAAGTCCCATAGTGCTCAGAGCCATTTGAACCATTACTTCTGTTTCACTCTGTGACTTTCCGTCAGTTATTACGAACTGTGTCCTTTCTGACAGGAAATTACGACAGTCACACAACTGAGACGATACTCCACAGACACGCTGTTTAGTTAGAAGTAATTTGTGAGTAGCGGTGTCAAAAGCCTTCGACATCTGAAAATATGCAATCCATTTGATGTCTCCTGTCGACGGCACTCGTTACTTCATGAGAATAATGAGCTAGCTGTCTTTCACAGTCTGTTAATAAATATTCTTGTTCAAGGTGATCCATAATGTTCGAGCACATTATATGTTCCTGAATCCTACTGGAAATCAAAGTTAATGATACTGGTCGGTAATTCAGCGGATTACTCCTATTTCCTTTTAAAGTGTTTGTGTGACTTGAGCACCTTTCCAGTCTTTGGATACGGATGCAATCAGGGCTCGCACAGAAAAATTTAAGTCCTCGTTCTTCCCGCGCGCCGTTTGAGAGTGGAACGGTAGAGAGACAGCTTGAAGGTGGTTCATTGAACCCTCTGCCAGGCACTTCATTGTGAATAGCAGAGTAATCTCGTAGATGTATATGTACTCTCGCAACAGGTCTTGTAAATGTAAGGACTACATGTACAGGCTTTCACCACCCAAATGAAACTGTACAATGGCCAAAGAAGAAGTCCACTCCTCTTACATACACTACAACTTCTCACAAAAGTGATAGCACTGTTTTTGTTGTATGGCGTATGTTACGACCTTAGAGAACTGCAGAGATTGAGCACCATCTGTCGATAAGCCTTGTCTCCTGCAATCACAGCAAGTCTCCAGGGAACTCTGCGGTTTCATCATAATAACGCTCATTCTATAAATCAAACAACTAGCCCTGAGGAAAAATCAACAGAGCCTCAAAGTGCAGGCATTTGCCGACAGTAATAGCCAGAGAAAACGTCCTCCGCTAAATCATAAATGGAGGTACATCTTTCTACATAACGCTCCGTAATTGCTTTTAGTGATTCGCAATACATGTAACTGCTTTCACCACATAACACGCACCATCTCTTAAGATGGACACCAGATGGAGAAGCTAAATAAAGACCCTTTCAGGCTCTTCAAATGCTGTGTGAAGACACCCTTAAAATCAGGTTCTAAAATCATTATTTTTTTACCTGGCTCATGTAAGTCATTGAACACGTCTATAAGCTGCTGGATTTACTCATACAGTCTTATTAACAAAAATGCATTGTAATATAGTACCAAAAACATCCCTATATATATCTGATACAATAATGTCGTCAGGTGTAAAGGGTTGGAAGTTTAGATTTTACCACGAATGCACCTCTCTCCTGGCTATCGTAAGTCGTTATGGCTCCGACAACGCCTCGTCTACTACATTGTCACTATCGTGAAACATAAAATCAGCTAATATCAGAGTCAGATTCAGAGCATTATGTTGCTGAGGGGAGAAGGCAATATAGCAATATAACATGAAGGCCAACAGTTTCTACAGTATACCTACAAGGAAGGCGAATCATGAAGCTACAGTCAGGAAACAAAGAACCAAGGGAGTCCACTGGTTTGGAACCAATTTTAAAACAGTGATGTCTATTGAAAATGTTAAAAAAGCAGAGGCTGAACCGAAAATGTGGTGTAAATAATGTACAAACCTGTCACAAATTGAGGTGTAGGCTTCAGATGTGAAGTGGTGGCTCACCACCCTTAGCACAGAGGCTCAGTATGGGGTTGGTTCTAACTCTATCATGGTGTGCCATGTTCAACATCTTGAAATCTGAGTGTCTTGCAGCTTTGTACACGATGCACTGTTAATCAAGCTGGGACCACATGAAGGCCCTGTGAAACTGGAGCAGACACGTTTGATCTGCTCTGCGTAAAATTTGACTATGACATTTTAAAATACTCAATACTTGGACGCACTGTTATTTCAGGTCCTTAAGGAGTGGCAACCTCACACGACTGCCACTCCTTAAGGACCTGAGTCGAACGCGAGGCTCAGGAACCTCACCATGTCCTTAAAGTTAAGAACAATGTCCCTGATACTCAACTCAGGAAGGATTAAAACAGAACATGAACTGTTAGAAAGAACTCATGTCGATTTCTTGGTTGAGAGTTTAAGACTCCTCTACTCGGCCCATTCCTCCAACTGTCGTATAGTCAGTTCCAACTGAATAGCTGCTGCTGCAAGGGTCATGGAGGAACAAAAGATAGTCAACAAACATATACCGTCGGACAGTGTCACTAACAAGTTTGAGTAGAGTTTGGATTAATTTATAAGAGGCCGAGGTGTAGCGTTGCATCAACCTAATGTTTGTCGGTAAGAGCAGTGTGGTAACATGTGGGTCAAAATAACACGTACACAAAAGGACTGTGAGACATGCTTGCTGTACTCAGTGCAAAACTACACCACACATCAGTAATAACCGTAGTGGACAAGATGATGTCACCACACCAGGACAAGACCCTTGTTATAAGATACAGGACTGGGTGCGGGGTTTTGGTGTAACAAATGTGGCTCAGTAGATTTTGATTCAGAAGTATTCGGAGTCCAGCAGCTGCATCACGGCCCCAGATCCACAACAGACAACGAGAGGACTGGGGGCAGCCATCTGCAGCCATGGATTCGAGAGTGGGTCTGGTCAGCTGCTGGCAGCCCTGACACCTGTTGCGATACTTACTGCCATGGCGCCCCTGTCCTGCCCTCTGTGCCTGCCTCTGTCCAATTCTTGCCAAAAGGGAGAGAATCATGTGCCATGCATAGCCCTACGCTGGGCCTGAGTCACCTAAGCGTTGGCATCTGCCACTGCAGGACGCTGAGACAGCGCAACACAGAGCGCCGTTGGCGTCAAGAACATAGCCCACTGTCAAGCAGTCAGTCACAGAGTCTGCATGAGATAGGATTGCAGGACACTGATGCTGTTCCTTCTCGCCAGTGCAGAAGCTGACACCTGATAGCCTTCACTGGCGCGAATCGCTGGAGTGGCCCATGTCTGCCTCACACTGCTAACGATGTAGCGTATATCTGAAGTTAATGAAGTATTATTTCTCAGTCATCAGTGTATCTATCAGAATCACACCACTCTCCCTACTGAGTACAACCAGTACTGATCTCTTGCACAATACTTACAGGGACACCGTTCTAATGCTCAAAGTGATCAGTAAGGACATCATCCACTTGACATCTAAGACACCATGGAAGGACCATATAAAGATGGGAAGATATTCTCAAAAACGCCATTCATGGAGCTGCTCCAGGGTTGGGTTGGGTTGGGTTGTTTGTGGGAGGAGACCAGACAGCGACGTCATCGGTCTCATCGGATTAGGGAAGGACAGGGAAGGAAATTAGCCGTGCCCTTCGAAAGGAACCACCCCGGCATTTGCCTGGAGCGATTCAGGGAAATCACGGAAAACCTAAATCAGGATGGCCGGACGCGGGATTGAGCCTTTGTCCTCCCGAATGCGCTGCTCAAGGATAATATGCCTCCACAAAGTACCATATGATTTCTCAGGTTCAAGAAATATACCCAATAAGTGATGGCTGGCTTAGGAAAGCCTGTTGCATAGCTGCTGCCGCCAGTGTCAGGTTACCAGAGAAGGGCCAGGTTATCAGAGATTGAGCGAAATCAGCTGGGCGACTACGGTACTGCCTGGATTCTAAGATCCAGAGAAGGTGGCAGTTGACCATCCACTCTAAGGACTTTCCTGGACAGCTAGTGAGGGCAACACTGCACTCTCACCACTAACGCCCAAACAAGATTAAGAAGGGCAATAGGTATTTTTGCTCCGCCCTGTGAGGTTCCCATAAAGTTCTACAGTGGAGCTTGCTGAGACAATCTGATGTGTCACGAATTGCCATTTACGCACCATGTAGCTCCCACATGAAGAAGGGAAAGTTGCATTCGTGATCAGTGGAGGAAATGAAGTCCCCATTACCGCTTCCAGCTGCCCACCCAAAAGCGTTGTTTCCGAAAACTGTCACTCCTCCTTTTCCTCTCTCTCTAATCTAAGTTTCATCCATTTTATTGAGAACATAGCCACGTAGCTCAGAGGGTCAGAGAATTTAAATTAAGTCTCCTTAAGACAGATTGAACCTATTTGACATTCACTGAAGTATGGAAGCCATATTAACTTTAAGCTTTACCTCTGTCTTTCCCCTGTCATTCCTTCATGGTGGGGTAAGAGCAACTGGGAGAGAGAGGGTTAGCTTGAGGGACTCGTCGGTTCCCTTAGGCAGACAACGATGCCTACACTATCGCTATTATGCTCGTCGCCTTATCTATTTCACAGGAGCGAAGTCGTACAGTCTTTTCGCTTCAGACGTCATCGTTTTAGACTGTTGTATTTGATCTGTAGCCTGGATTTTGGGGTCGGTAGCTAGGCGATTTAAACAGAAACAGTTTGGTGGTGCTCTTCCGCTGCCTGCTGTGGGTGCATTAGGTTCTGCAGCCGTTCTGTGGTAAGAAGGCTCGGTTGTTGGGCTAGCAGTGCAGCTTGCAGCTGCACTTACAAGTGATCTGTTCAGTTCCAAATGTCTCGGTGCTGACACTACCCTTCTGTGTAAGCTGCTTCATTGCTGAGGGAAAGGACTTCATGTATCTGGGTGTACATGTGGTCTTAAAAGCCGTCTTCCAGTGAGAGTACAAGATGCATTCACATAAATCTCGTGCATTTTCTTCTCTTCTGCGAAGACTGGACTATCCTTGCTCCAAACTGGATGGGCTTAGGAGCACACATTGGTGGGGCAGTACATCAAATAATTTGTTCATGGGAAACAGAGGCGCATCATCCACTTGCAGCCTGAACATAACAATCCATGGTGGCGTGACCGAAGCGTTAACACCTCCAGTAGCGAGTTACACTACAGACATGGAGCATACCTCTAAGGCAGACATAACAGGCCGCAGTATACTCAGGTAAGTTTGGTAAACTGAATTTCAGGACGAAACTCACTATCAACCTTTCTCGTAAAATTCGATACCTCTGAGACATGATCACTATCGCACCTATGTTAGAGCTTCTTGCAATCTATCCGTCATCTCACACCTCCTTTACAACATTTTAGCGATGTGAGCATTTCACCGGTTATACCATATTCTTCATGTGGGCTCGTATTTAAGAAGTTGTTTATTTGGATGGACTTCAGTATCTCGATAAGCATTGCACTAGTCTACAGACTCTTGGTACATTTAAGCTGCGCTTCAGGTTCCTCTAGAGCTTTATGGATGCAGATGTCGGCGATTTTTTTAATGAATCTTCTACTCCTTTAATAATAAATACAATATCTATTACTGGATGTGGTTAGTCACCATTACTACTTTCTTTCCATTCACAGGCGTCGCGGGTGCACTGGCCACATGAGGCCTCTTTGGAAGATGGTTGTTAATACTCCCCAATACACCACCTGAATTCCTGGAAGTAGAAGAAAGTGATTTAAGCTTCAGCACCATCGGCAGTTAGGGAAGTACGGATCCACCCAGACAGGTACTCAACTACTTGGGTAAGCCTTAAGGTCTCCAGACAAAGGCGGACTAGTCTGCTGACCTGTCCACGGAGTGGATCCACCGCCTGTATGCGGACGATGGGTCTATGGTTGGCACCATGGTCTGGGTCTATCGGTTCGACTGATGGACTTTTACCTGATTGCCAAGACCACTTCCTGCCTATCCTCAATCCTGAAGAAAGATAGGGCTTGCAAAGTCACGCAATGAATGGGTGCCTTTGCAGAACAGAGGTGGGCAAGTTCCCTTCACATTGCCCAATAGCAACTGTTCCACCTCAATACCCCGCATCTCATCAGGCGTTGTGCCAAAATCCCTATTCCCTGTGACATGCAATGTTTCAAAGCTGCACTCCACGGTGTTCAATGAAGTATAACGACAGCTTATGCTACAGAGAACTGACGGCGTCTGACAGTACCCAGCTCAGGAAACATGGGTCCGTCAATACTCTCCCCTTTAAACGAATGCTGAGCTGCATGAGGTGCTCATAATTTAGAACGACTTAGAGGGAATGTGTGGCTTTTATGGGAGAATAGTGCTGCTTTGTTCGTTTCGAAATGTTGGCCCAAATACACAACTGGCCATTAAAATTACTACACCACGAAGATGACGTGCTATACACGCGAAATTTAAGCGACAGGAAGCACAGGAAGAAGATGCTATGATATGCAAATGATTAGCTTTTCAGAGCATTCACTGCCGGCCAGAGTGGCCGAGCGGTTCTAGGCGCTACAGTCTGGAACCGCGCGACCGCTAAGGTCGCAGGTTCGAATCCTGCCTCGGACAGGGATGTGTGTGATGTCCTTAAGTTAGTTAGGTTTAAGTAGTTCTAAGTTCTAGGGGACTGATGACCTCAGAAGTTAAGTCCCATAGTGCTCAGAGCCACTTGAGAGCATTCACACAAGGTTGGTGCCGGTGGTAACACCTACAACGTGCTTACATGAGAAAAGTTTCCAGCCAATTTCTCATACACAAACAGCACTTGACCGGCTTTGCCTGGTGAAACGTTGTTGTGATGCCTCGTGTGAGGAGGAGAAATGCGTACCATCACGTTTCCGACTTTGATAAAGGTCGGATTGTAACCTATCGCGATTGCGGTTTATCGTATCGTGACATTGCTGCTCGCGTTGGTTGAGATCCATTGACTGTTAGCAGAATATGGAATCGGTGGGTTCAGGAGGATAATACGGAACGCCGTGCTGGATCCCAACGGCATCGTATCACTAGCAGTCGAGATGACAGGCATCTTATCCACATAGCTGTAACGGATCGTGCAGCCTCGTCTCGATCCCTGATTCAACACATGGGGACGACTGCAAGACAACAACCATCTGCACAAACAGCTAGACGACGTCTGTAGCAGCATGGACTATTAGCTCGGAGACTATGGCTGCGGCTACCCTTGACGCTGCATGACAGACAGGAGCGCCTGCGATGGTGTACTCAACGACAAACCTGGGTGTACGAATGGCAAAACGTCATTTTTTCGGATGAATCCAGGTTCTGTTTAAAGCATCATGATGTCCCATCCGTGTTTGGCGACATCGCTGTGAACGCACATTGGAAACGTGTATTCGTCATCGACATAGTGGCGTATCACCCAGCGTGATGGTATGGGATGCCATTGGTTACACGTCTCGGTCACCTCTTGTTCGCACTGACGGCACTTCGAACAGTGGACATTACATTTCAGATGTGTTACGACCCGTCGCTCTACCCTTCATTCCATCGGTGCGAAACCCTATATTTCAGCAGGATAATGCACGACCGCATGTTGCAGGTCCTGTACGGGCCTTTCTGGATACAGAAAATGTTCGACTGCTGCCCTGGCCAGCACATTCCCCAAATCTCTCACCAATTGAAAACGTCTGGTCAATGATGGCCTAGCAACTGGCTCGTCACAATACGCCTGTCACCACTCTTCATTAACTGTGATATCGTGTTGAAGCTTCATGGGCAGCTGTGCCTGTACACGCCATCCAAGCTCTGTTTGACTCAATGCCCAGGCGTATCAAGGCCGTTATTGCGGCCAGAGGTGTTTCTTCTGGGTACTGATTTCTCAGGATCTATGCACCCCAATTGCGTGAAAATGTAATCACATGTCAGTTCTAGTGTAATATATTTGTCCAATGAATACCCGTTTATATCTGCATTTCTTCTTGGTGTAGCAATTTTAAGGGCCAGTAGTGTACTAAGAAGGAAGTGGTCATAACATTTTATCTCATGGTTGTATAGTTACTGTTGTTGTTGTTGTTGTGGTTGTATTCTTCAGTCCGAACACTGGTTGCATGCACATGTCTAGACTGTTCTATCGTGTGCAAGTCTCTGTATATCTGTGTAGATGCTTACCTTATTGCCTTCATCTAACTCTTAAATTTTACTCTTACACCATCTTTTGATTTTACATTTACTAATTCTTCATGATTCAGTATGTTTCCCATTATCTTACCCTTTCTTTTAATCCGATTGTGTCACATAACCACATTCTTCCCAGTTTCATGCAGTACATTAGTTATGTACCCTTTCAGTGCAGTACTTTAGTTATGTACCGATTCAGGTATCCGTAGGCTTTTGAAAATCATTTTAAAAGCCTCTACTTTCACATTATCTGTAGTGTCCACGTTCAGTTGCATATAATCCTCTAGTAAGATGTCATACACCATCTGTACTTCACCAAGACTAATCTTTGTCCACTTATTTCAGTACGTTAACGGTAGAGCCACTATACAAAGATCACCCTGTAACAGGTTAGCATAGTCTCTGTATGAACCGCCAAAGACAGCCAATAACGACAGCCTGGAAGCTGACGTGATTCGTTGCAGGATAAAGCACTCTAGAGGATGCCTTTGATTTCTATAGCACTTCACACGTGCTCAACTGTCACTCCAATTTGAAGCGAGACTCAGTGGAACGGTGATTTGTTTCTACCAGGGACAGTATAGACTGTATTGACACGTCCATTGTAACTGAAGGCTCTTTCGGCTGGTGTCTCGGTATCCAATACAAAACAATGTGTGGACACAATCCGCGTCACAGCACACATCGTTGAAATGTCGTGTGCAGACAATAGCACACTTGCACCAGAGCACCAACTTTGTTTCAGCACTCGATACGTCGCACTTCAGCCAGACGCTGACGTGCGTGTGACGTGTCGGCTATGGAGAACCACCAGCGCGCTGCGTCATTCAGTGCCGGGTTACGACTCGTCCTCATCTCCCCATATATTTGCATCTACATCTACGTGAATTATCAGCGAACCACACTTAAGTGGCAGTGAGTTCTTCGAATCTCCATCAGAATACTTCTCTGTTGTTCCACTCTCTAAAGGCGACTGGAAAAAATGAGCACTTTTACTTAGTTAATTATGATGATAATTCATCCCTATGTCGGATGGCGGCAGTAAACTATTTTTGCTTTCAGTAAAGAAAGATAGTGATTGAAATTACATGTAAACGTCTCGTTGCAACAAAAACGCATTTGCACTAATGACTGCCAAACCAACTCTCTTATCACACCCACGAAACCCTCTCCCCTGTTTCACAATAATACAAAACAGGCTCCCCTTCTTTGTACTTTTCTGATGTCTCCTAGACCTTTACACAGGTTATTGACAGCAGAAGGCCTATAAAACGTCCTTGGAGAACGCCAGGTGTTAACCTCTGTTTTACTCGATGACTTTTAGTCAGTTAATATGGACTGTGATCTTTATGTAAAGAAATCACGAATTCAGTCTCTCAAGGAGACGGTACTCCACATGCACGCAATTTGATTAGAAGTCGTCTGTGAGGAGCTGTGTCAAAAGTCTCCCGGAAATTTAGAAATATGTAATCAATTTGAGACACCCTGTAGACAGCACTCATTACTTAGTGCGAAGAAATATGTCTCACAAGAGTGACATTTTTTGAATCTGTGCTGACTGTGTCTCAGTAGCCAGTTTCGTTCGAGGTAAATAATCATGTTCTAACACAATATAAGTTCCAAATTCCTACTGCAAATTGTTGTCTGTGATATGGGTCTACAACTCATCGGGTTGCACCCATTTCCTATTTTGAATATTGGTGGGACCTGTGCAACTTTCCAGTCTTCAGGCACTGATCTTTTGTTGAGCGAGGGTTGTATTTGATTGCTAAGTATGGGACTACTTCATCAGCACACTCTGAACGATACCTAACCGCTATACTATGTGGACCGGAAGAGTTGCGTTTCTTAAGAGATTTAAGCTGCTTCACTACACTGAGGGTATCCACTTCTAAGTTATGTTGGTAGCTATTCTTGATTCCAAATGTTATGGAAGGAATTTCGGAAAACTGTTTTTAGTAGCTCGGCTTTAGTGGCGCCGTCCGCTCCTATGTTACCATTTGTATCGCGTGGTGACCGTTTTGACTGGATTGTGTCTTGCCACTGGTGTAATTTTCATACAACCTGAAACTGTTTGGATTTTCTATTAGTTCCAGAGATAGTGTTTCTTAGCGGAAACTATTAAAAACATCTCTGATTGAAGTCCACTCTAAATTTCGAGTTTAAGTAAAACGTTGCCAAACACGGAGATTCTGTTTTCTTTGAAATTTGACATGCTTTACTCGTTGCTCTGCAAGTTTTCTGACCTGTTTCGTGTTTATTAATTTTTTCAGTTGTTGCCGTTTCCGTTTCTTCGAATTATTTATGGCACATCACCTACACTTACAAACACACTAAACACTGTCCGAACAGGCCTTGAAGGTACCGACCGACCGCCATGCCATTTTCAGCCCACAGGGGTCACTGCATGCAGAT
The DNA here is from genome assembly GCF_023864345.2 of Schistocerca serialis cubense. Classification (NCBI taxonomy): domain Eukaryota; kingdom Metazoa; phylum Arthropoda; class Insecta; order Orthoptera; family Acrididae; genus Schistocerca; species Schistocerca serialis. The sequence continues at coordinate 704,064,835 of NC_064643.1, read as the reverse complement.
ATGGAGGGGCAAGGAGTCTGCACAAGGCACTCGCGGCCGTTGGCAGTTTTCGTGACCTCTGCACTGACATAGTTCGAAAAAAATAGGGGCTCTCTCTTAGGAAGGCTCAATACGAATTTTTATCTGCTTTTTTAAATAGATTTAATTTACGTTTATTTTTAGAGTATTTGGATGTTGCTGTGGCCAGTCTCACTACAAAGACTTCGTGGTCACTAATTCCTGTATCCGCCATGATGCTTCCTATTTTTACAGAATTATTTGCTGCTAGGAGTCAAGTGTGGTTTCGCAACTATTTCACTTGGAGTGGGCTCCTGCATTGATTGCTGAAAAATATTTTCGTAGAAAGATTTTAGTACATTTTTGACGATGTTTTATACCTCTCACTGACTTTTAACATGTATTTTGACCAAGATATCTAGAGTCCCACGTGTTGTACATCACTTTGTTGGCATATCACTCCTATTGTCCCGCGTCTGGAGTGTGAAGGGAGAGTAACGAACCGGCTCAGGAGGCTTCTAGATTTGTAGCCACCTATCTGACGTGAGGACAGTAAGATATCCAAGAGATGAACAGGCGTCACATTTTAGGTTCCGTTTCCAGCCCCGTATCGGCACTCATATTACCCAGATACGGAGTGAATACTACCCTCCCTAATATTATTTGCCGGCCGTTGTGGCCGAGCAGTTCTAGGCGCTTCAGTCTGGAAACGCGTGACCGCTACGGTCGCCGGTTCGAATCCTGCCTCGGGCATGGATGTGTGTGATGTCCTTAGGTTCATTAGGTGTTAGTAGTTCTAAGTTCTAGATGACTGATGACCTCAGATGTTAAGTCCCGTAGTGCTCAGAGCCATTTGATTTGAACCTAATTTTATTCGTATACTTTAGAGTGCGCCATTTAGCCCAAGTGAAGTTAGATTACTGTTTAACGTCCCGTCGACAATGAGGTCATTAGAAACGAAGCACAAGCTCGTATTAGTGAAGTTGGAGAAGGAAACCGCCCGTATCATCGTCGTAAGTGGTCTAGAGAAATCACCGGAAATGTACAGGGTGTTTCAAAAATGACCGGTATATTTGAAACAGCAATAAAAACTAAACGAGCAGAGATAGAAATACACCGTTTGTTGCAATATGCTTGGGACAACAGTACATTTTCAGGCAGACAAACTTTCGAAATTACAGTAGTTACAATTTTCAACAACAGATGGCGCTGCAAGTGATGTGAAAGATATAGAAGACAACGCAGTCTGTGGGTGCGCCATTCTGTACGTCGTCTTTCTGCTGTAAGCGTGTGCTGTTCACAACGTGCAAGTGTGCAGTAGACAACATGATTTATTCCTTAGAACAGAGGATTTTTCTGGTGTTGCAATTCCACCGCCTAGAACACAGTGTTGTTGCAACAAGACGAAGTTTTCAACGGAGGTTTAATGTAACCAAAGGACCGAAAAGCGATACAATAAAGGATCTGTTTGAAAAATTTCAACGGACTGGGAACGTGACGGATGAACGTGCTGGAAAGGTAGGGCGACCGCATACGGCAACCACAGAGGGCAACGCGCAGCTAGTGCAGCAGGTGATCCAACAGCGGCCTCGGGTTTCCGTTCGCCGTGTTGCAGCTGCGGTCCAAACGACGCCAACGTCCACGTATCGTCTCATGCGCCAGAGTTTACACCTCTATCCATACAAAATTCAAACGCGGCAACCCCTCAGCGCCGCTACCATTGCTGTACGAGAGACATTCGCTAACGATATAGTGCACAGTATTGATGACGGCGATATGCATGTGGGCAGCATTTGGTTTACTGACGAAGCTTATTTTTACCTGGACGGCTTTGTCAATAAACAGAACTGGCGCATATGGGGAACCGAAAAGCCCCATGTTGCAGTCCCATCGTCCCTGCATCCTCAAAAAGTACTGGTCTGGGCCGCCATTTCTTCCAAAGGAATCATTGGCCCATTTTTCAGATCTGAAAGGATTACTGCATCACGCTATCTGGACATTCTTCGTGAATTTGTGGCGGTATAAACTGCCTTAGACGACACTGCGAACACCTCGTGGTTTATGCAAGATGGTGCCCGGCCACATCGCACGGCCGACGTCTTTAATTTCCTGAATGAATATTTCGATGATCGTGTGATTGCTTTGGGCTATCCGAAACATACAGGAGGCGGCGTGGATTGGCCTCCCTATTCGCCAGACATGAACCCCTGTGACTTCTTTCTGTGGGGACACTTGAAAGACCAGGTGTACCGCCAGAATCCAGAAACAATTGAACAGCTGAAGCAGTACATCTCATCTGCATGTGAAGCCATTCCGCCAGACACGTTGTCAAAGGTTTCCGGTAATTTCATTCAGAGACCGCCATATTATTGCTACGCATGGTGGATACGTGGAAAATATCGTACTATAGAGTTTCCCAGATCGCAGCGCCATCTGTTGTTGAAAATTGTAACTACTGTAATTTCGAAAGTTTGTCTGCCTGAAAATGTACTGTTGTCCCAAGCATATTGCAACAAACGGTGTATTTCTATCGCTGCTCGTTTAGTTTTTATTGCCGTTTCAAATATACCGGTCATTTTTGAAACACCCTGTAAATCACGATTGCCGGATGGGGATTTGAAACGTCGTCCTTCCGAATACGACTCTAGTGTGTTAACCACTGCGCTATTTAGGCAAGACAGAGTAGATAATGTGACTGAAAATGGAAATGGAACAGGGAAGACTTCTGTACTATGGTGAAGTGTCTATTATAGTGTAGCTGTGGAGAATGGGAAGAAAATCTGTGTGGAGAACTAAGTAAGTGCGTTGTCGCAGCTCGGTCGGTTATCGATGTATATGTACGAGCCTCTTTGGGCAGTATCGTCAGGCAGTGGAAAGGAAAAGTATAACTACATCTCTGCTCTAAACAGTTGGTATTAGGTTCATGATACTGGAACACAGTCGAGTGAGTAACTATGCTTCCAGCAACAGTTGTGAGCAGGCATTACAGTGTATAAACAAGTGAAAGTATTTTTGCGGTTTCAGTAACGTGAAATAATTTCATGAAAAAGAAAATGTTTATGAATTCATGACCCAAGGTACAGGAAGGTCTATTGTGGTAGGGACTTCATTTAAGGATTACATTATGGAGAAACGCACAAATTGTTCGTTTGCAACGGAAACGTATTGTGTAAACAATAAATTCAGTTATATGTATAAAGTCTGATTCCTTTAGTCAATTGTATCTTCACTGTCCATATATCCTTAATTAGGAAAAATACTTCAGAAAAGAAGAAATGCACTAGCCTGTGACACCGAGGAGTGAAACAAAAATCGACAAAGATCTTTATATGTGTTGTTTGCACGATAAGCACGCAAGTGTTACAGAAATGCTTCCAGAACTACAGTAAAGTGGGGATCCCTGGAGAAAAGACGACGTTCTTTTCGCGTATTAGTACTGCGGAAATGTAGAGAACTGGCAGTTGAAAGTGACTGCAGAACGCTTCGATTGCCACCAACGTACATTTCACGTAAGACCACAAAGATACACTGGACTCGCATTCGGGAGGACGACGGTTCAATCCCGTCTCCAGCCATCCTGATTTAGGTTTTCCATGATTTCCCTAAATCGCTTCAGGCAAAAGCCGGGATGGTTCCTTTGAAAGGGCACGGCCGATTTCCTTCCCAATCCTTCCCTAACCCGAGCATGAGCTCCGTCTCTAATGACCTCGTTGTCGACGAGACGTTAAACTCTAACCACCACCACCACCACAAAGGTAAGATTAGAGAAATTAAGACTCGTACCGAGGCATATGGACAGTCGGTTTTCCGCCGCTCTGTTTGCGAGTGGCATAGGAAAGGAAATGACTGTTAGTGGTAGAAGGTACGTTCTGACACACACCATACGCTGACTTGCGGAGTATGTAGACGTTGGCGTTACAGATAGACTTGAACTTGGCAGCCAAACAACCCCACACATGTTCTCCTGGCCAATAAAGACATGCGATCATTTCACTGCAGTGATCAGAAGTACCTCGACGTAATTTACTTCTGATGCTACACAATCGTAGCAGGTTCACTGACTCAAATGATGTAAACATTTTTTTGTTATGAATTTTCAGTCTGATTAGCAACAAACCTGTGTAGTATACAATTGTTATAAAAATTCCTTTACTGTTATTGCAGTAAGATGAATGATATTGACCTTGAGAGACGTTAAACATTTAAAGTGCCCTTCATGGAAATGGTGATAGTGTAACGTCCCCTTAGAAAAAAAGAATGGTCCTGACTAACATTAACCTATACCTTTCACAAATCACTTACCTCACAAAAATCTTCGTTACTGAAGCTACTGCAATACAGCGAGCGCCACTACTGCCAGCAAAAAAAAAGATTCAAACTACTGAAGGCACTAACTACTGACAGGCACAGTTAGCAAATGAAAGATTTTAATAGAGATCAAACAATGCATTTACCTTAAGAGTCATAATATATATAGCACTTCATGACATCCAGTCTTACAAATTTCAAAACTCTGCCATCTCTCTCCCCACACCCACCACTGCTGGTGGCTCACCTCCCAACTGCGCAACGCTACGCGCTGTTCACATCCAGCTGCACAACACTACGATGGCAGACAACAATGCAAACTAGGCACAGACTGCACACAGCACAGCCAGTGATTTTCATACAGAGCGCTACGTAACGTTGCCAATAAGAAAACATAAACAGCCCACTGAAACACGTATGTAACGTAGCAGCGATGGTGAGGCATGATAAAATCTTTGACCAGAGAGCCTTTTATCGTGGTTAGTCTGCGCTTGACCGCGCGAGAGTTGCGAGCAGTACTCAGTCAGTAGTCGTGGCGAGCAGCACTCTGTCGGTAGCAGTAGCTCAGTTCAGTTGCGTCCAGTAGTCGGTCGGTAGTAGTCGTGCAGTACAGTTGCGAGCAGTCTGTCAGTGGGCAGTCTGTGAGCAGTGCAGTATGTCGATAGTAGCAGCCCAGTGCAGTTGCGTGTGAGGAGACGGCGGGCGTCGACACGGCATTCTGGTCAAGATTCAGGATGAAGTATATTATTTTTAAATGCGCTCAGCTAATAATGCAAATCAACTGTAACTAATTTGTGCAATAATCGCCCCAATAATAATTTTGATTTCAAAGTAATTTTTACAAAAGAACCTTTTAATTGAACCAACGATCTCCTTCCATTTCCTTTAAAGAAAAGTTTCAGTTAAATTTCAAAAGAAAAAAAAAATATTATTTGCAATGCATTTCCTACAAGCCGTGGCCAACAATAAGAGCAGAACTTTGACATGCAGTTTCGAATGAGGTAAGAAATTAATCATGATTTTTTGCACAGGGCCAAAGACCGATATTTCGGTTTAATTGAGTTATCATTATCACTGAGATTTTCTTATCACTGAAGTCTCATTAGCATTGAATTGTTTTTCGTTATTTTCGTGACAGCTTACACCTTGAGTCAGATTGCGATTCTCATCCTTATTGTCATTAAATTTAATTGCTAGGGAGGTTACGCTTGGCTCACATTTCTATTAAATATTGTCTTCTAAAATTTCGGTGGGGAGGTTACACTTGGCGACACCCAGTCCAGGATCGTATTTCGTTGAGAATCTTTTGAACAACAGTCAGATATCTGCTCTTATTTGCTTAGATATAATTAGAATTTGGCGCAACGCTTTTACTAATCTTGTGACTTTCTTTCTACAGGTCAACGGCAATTCGTTGCTCTGTTGTATTTGTGTGTTGCTTTTGCATTGTGCTTATTTATTTTGTGAATAATTCTGACTATTGCAAAAATGCCGCGAAAGACTGTGAGTAGTGTATCGCGAGGTATTATGAACGAAATAAGCGAATTAAATAACTTCACCAATAGTACTAGTGACACGCAGTGTAATGATGACAATCCTGCGTTCAATGACAATCAATGCGTTCCAACCACTAATGATGACTTTTGTCTTAATGATGAACAAACGAACTCGGCTATGTCTTGACGACAATTGATGACGCGGGGCGCACTATTGTAATGAGCGCTGGCCAGCTTAACACACACGGTTTGGAAAATTCAAGTGACGAACAGACAAATTTTTCTAATGAAAATGAACAGGATACCCAAAGTAGGACGGATTTATTTAATTCCGAAATAGGGACTGACAGTGTATGTTTAACTGGCCAACCTTTTTGTAAATCTCAAAATACCTAAATGGTTATAGAAAGCGAGACAATTCCAGATCCACCACTAAACAGCACAGAGAATATAAACGCTAATTTTGACTTGGTAAGAATTATGACAAGTTTGCTACAACAGCAAAGTGAGAAAATAAACAACAATTTCAAACAACAGAACGAAAAACAAGACAAACTTAGTGAACAGGTCAAACATGATTACGAAAAACTCAAACAACAACTTAGTGAACAGGCGAGACAACAGAGTGAAGATTTTAGACAACTTAGTGAGCAGAACAAACGGTTTAATGAAAAATTAGACGACAATTCCAGACAGCTTAGTGAACAAATTAGAGCCGTTGCCGCGTAGTGCCATGACACTAAGGAACAGTTGCGCGCGGAAATTGAGGCTTGTTCAAAAAAAAGTAGCGAAGAAATTAGGTCTGTTGCTCAGGAATTAAGGGAAAAGCAAACAGCCGCAACAGAAACACTTAGAGACGAATTTAACGGAGTCGCTAAACAATGCTCTGAAAAAGCTACACAATTACGCGACGAGTTTAAAGCAATGACAGCAGAACTTTCGCGCACAATGGATGAAAAGATTGACGCGAAATTTGAACAACAGAACACTCAGATTGACGAACGCTTTAATCACCATATACAAAACAGTGATACGCGTTTCCGTAAATTTATTCAGGATCAAAACAAAGTAAAACGACAAGTAATGGAAACAATCACTGCTCAGAGACAAGAAGACAAACGTAAAATGTTTGCGAAGGCAAAAACGTATGTAGACAATAATATTGCGACAGTATCCGACGAAATTAATACCATCAAACAGTCCAACACAGAATTACGTGACGAAATTTCGGATCTTAAATCGAAAACAGACACATACATAACCGATTTTCAAACAGTGACCGACAGACTCGAACAATTAGAACTAACACAGGATTCCGATGTCGTCAAAGCTGACGTTAAAAAACTGAACGAAACTACACGTAAGTTGCAAAAACAGATTAATGCGTCTGATTCTAAAACCGATGATCAGGTTAAAATGCTGACTGAAAAATGATGAATTGGCCAGTCGTATTGATGTTATCGAAAATACTAATGACAATAAATCAGACGATACTGCACCGGTTTCATTTAACCAAACACCTGAATTTCAAAATTTACAGCAGACAATTAATGAGATCGATTCATCTAACAACACGTTACGTAGGATGTTGTCAAGTTTACAACAAGAAGTAACTGAAATGAAAAGCATTTCAGTTAATAACTCAACACAGCAGACGCCACTTTGCGAGCATTTGTCAGAGTCACGCAGCGTGTATAATGTGAGCAATTTACAGCAACTACGCGACTTAAAATCAGAAAAGTTACGCAACTTGAAATCCGAAATGACACAGACGAACAGATTCACACACAAACCTGAACGTGTTATCAAACTGAGTGACGAGAACGTAGATTACGAGCAATTTTTATCCGCAAGAAAATGTAAAGAATTTAATAATGACAGCGTACAGGTACACGCTTTGAGCTGTATACGACAATTTATTTTTGTACCTTCACCGCTATTGCCTGTAATGCGGAAGCTAGCTTTGAACCTGATGCGACAATTTGCTATTGCATTTTCATCAGCATTGCGTGTAATGAGGAAACTTGAATTAACATGCTTACAACAATTTACTTTTGGAATTTTACCGCTATTGCTTGCAACGCAAAAGCTAAAATTTATTTGCAGTGCGTAAATGACCTCAGGGGATTCATTACGCTTTAATGAATATGTGACGTAGCGAGCATAGGGCCCCGAGCTGTAGTAGTGCTGTTTCATCTTTAGTTTTCTGCACTGCTGCCTTTTCTTCTACTATCCTTTATATCTATCAAAACTGCTCTTTAACTATTGCTCTTTGTAGAATTAAGAATAAGTAATGAAAACCCGACATGACAAATCTTTTACCGAATGTGACAATTTTCATTAGGCACTCCAGAACTACCACGAGAATATTAATAACAGATAAAAATCGTAATCATCAGTTTTGTGGCGGCGTTCGTAGCGACAAACAATTCGCTGTGGAAACGGCTTACGAAGTCACCGCCACACTTTTAATAGCGGGCCGACCGGTCCGCTGGAACAGTGAACAGAAAGATGAAAACCCAAACACTCTGATTAAATAAAAGTCGGTACTTATCTTTATTAACGAAGATACAGAAACACAGTAGTGAACTCCGTGTCTACAGAAATCTGTCTAGTTCGAGTCGGAGCGGCTAGGTCAGCGTCGGCTGACGACAAACAACAACTCTGCTGCGATGAACACACAACTGACTAGCAAGTACACAATTCGGTGGCGAGTATACAACTGAGCGGCGAATACAGAACTGTCCTAGCGCTCGCGACACCAGCGCTTAAGAACCCAGAAGCCAGCGGTGGCGCGCGCAGACTTGCGGCGATTTCCTGTCTCGCTGGCGCTGCTTATGCGGACGGCGTCCGGACTTTGATGCTGCCAACCTTTTGGCAGCGGGCTCGGGTGGCATTACTGGCTAGGATATAACAATCAGTATGTGTAAAATTAACAGCAAACGCATTTTTTGGTAACAATAGATGTTTTGCACCGCAACAGCATGAAAGTCAGCCGCTTAGCATACGTAACCAACAATGCAGTCTACAAGGTCAACCGAACTTTAATGTTTCGCCGCATGCACGTATAGTCCCAGCTCCAACAAATAGTAACGCATGGCAGCAAAGAAATAACTACGTACAGACAACACACCATTTCAACTCGTATCGCAATGCGCCGTATAGAAATTACTATCATGACAGACGTAAAAATAATGAGCACAATTTTCAGCGTACATTTAATAACAGTCGATCTTTTCAGCAGCAAGAACATCAGCAACAACACATTATCATGAATGATCCAGACAATAGGTGTCATCCATAGCGTAATACGTCAGGAAGTGTTAACAGAACAGTTCAAATAGTCGAAATGCCACAGCATCCTCCCGTAAATAATAGCACGTACGACAGAATTTGACCAGACACAGTACAGATTGCATATTCCAGTAACGTAAGCACTACTTTAGACACGCAGAATGTTGTTCATGAAAATGTAATTACTTTTGACGACATACGAGACACTCTTTTGCAAGAAAGACCAGTCGTTCAGAAAACCATTTCACATCCTTTCATAGATATTAAAATTGGTTCATCGAAATTTTCAGCAGTAATTGATTCCAGATCACCTATACCGGTAATAAATGAGGAGACTTTCAACGAGTGCAACAAAGAGAATACGTATCCCACATTACCTTTAGGCAAAATGAAAGTAAAAGGAGCAGTATCGAGTAAAGGAGTAGACGTTATATTACAGACGCATTTATCATTTTGTATAGCAGGTCACACATTTCACTCAAATTTTTGGATTGTTCCTTTAATGACGACAGACGTAATTTTAGGTACTAATTTTCTCGTACAACACGATGCAGTGGTTGATTTTCAATATTCTTATTTAATGCTGAAGGACGAAAATGTACGATTGGCTTTGGAGTTTCAGCATTCATTGTCTGCGGAAGAACAAACAATTAACCGCACAGAGGTCATTTCCGCAACACGCAACATAGACTGTAATTCTGCATTGTTCACGGATACGTACGTACACAACTACACTCCTGGAAATGGGAAAAAGAACACATTGACACCGGTGTGTCAGACCCACCTTACTTGCTCCGGACACTGCGAGAGGGCTGTACAAGCAATGATCACACGCACGGCACAGCGGACACACCAGGAACCGCGGTGTTGGCCGTCGAATGGCGCTAGCTGCGCAGCATTTGTGCACCGCCGCCGTCAGTGTCAGCCAGTTTGCCGTGGCATACGGAGCTCCATCGCAGTCTTTAACACTGGTAGCATGCCGCGACAGCGTGGACGTGAACCGTATGTGCAGTTGACGGACTTTGAGCGAGGGCGTATAGTGGGCATGCGGGAGGCCGGGTGGACGTACCGCCGAATTGCTCAACACGTGGGGCTTGAGGTCTCCACAGTACATCGATGTTGTCGCCAGTGGTCGGCGGAAGGTGCACGTGCCCGTCGACCTGGGACCGGACCGCAGCGACGCACGGATGCACGCCAAGACCGTAGGATCCTACGCAGTGCCGTAGGGGACCGCACCGCCACTTCCCAGCAAATTAGGGACACTGTTGCTCCTGGGGTATCGGTGAGGACCATTCGCAACCGTCTCCATGAAGCTGGGCTACGGTCCCGCACACCGTTAGGCCGTCTTCCGCTCACGCTCCAACATCGTGCAGCCCGCCTCCAGTGGTGTCGCGACAGGCGTGAATGGAGGGACGAATGGAGACGTGTCGTCTTCAGCGATGAGAGTCGCTTCTGCCTTGGTGCCAATGATGGTCGTATGCGTGTTTGGCGCCGTGCAGGTGAGCGCCACAATCAGGACTGCATACGACCGAGGCACACAGGGCCAACACCCGGCATCATGGTGAGGGGAGCGATCTCCTGCACTGGCCGTACACCACTGGTGATCGTCGAGGGGACACTGAATAGTGCACGGTACATCCAAACTGTCATCGAACCCATCGTTCTACCATTCCTAGACCGGCAAAAGAACTTGCTGTTCCAACAGGACAATGCACGTCCGCATGTATCCCGTGCCACCCAATGTGCTCTAGAAGGTGTAAGTCAACTACCCTGGCCAGCAAGATCTCCGGATCTGTCCCCCATTGAGCATGTTTAGGCCTGGATGAAGCGTCGTCTCACGCGGTCTGCACGTCCAGCACGAACGCTGGTCCAACTGAGGCGCCAGGTGGAAATGGCATGGCAAGCCGTTCCACAGGACTACATCCAGCATCTCTACGATCGTCTCCATGGGAGAATAGCAGCCTGCATTGCTGCGAAAGGTGGATATACGCTGTACTAGTGCCGACATTGTGCATGCTCTGTTGCCTGTGTCTATGTGCCTGTGGTTCTGTCAGTGTGATCATGTGATGTATCTGACCCCAGGAATGTGTCAATAAAGTTTCCCCTTCCTGGGACAATGAATTCACGGTGTTCTTATTTCAATTTCCAGGAGTGTATAATACTCCAGACGAAACGGACTACGACGTAATGCAGATGATTTCCGATAAAGTTAAACAAAGCAGCGCAAATACAGAAGACGAACGCACGCAACTACGCAAAATTCTTTTACAGCAAGCTCCAGTTTTCGACAACATTCCTGGTACTATGTCCGGCTTTATGTATGAATTTCAGGTGAAACAGCACGATCCATTTAAAGCAAAGCATTATCCCATTCCATACATTCACAGAGAACAAGTTAAAAAAGAGTTGCAGGATATGCTTGACCAAGGAATTATTGAACCGGCAGTTAGTCCGTACATACACATACTCTCATTCCAAGATGTAATTAATTCCATTCCAAATGAATCCACTATGCTATCTCCGTCTGTTATACTGAAAAACGTTGAACCACCAAACAAAATTAAAGAATTAGTAAACTTCCCTAAATGTCGTCGCCTACGACACCATGAAATAATTGACATTGCTCTGAACAACATCAAACGTGCCGCAGAGCGCCGGAGAAGACAGCAAAAACAGGTTTGTACACGCCGCGACTTTCACATTGGACAGAACATATTAGTACGTACACACTATTTATCCAGCAAATTAAAAGGTAAGTGCAGTAAATTTGAACTTCTATACGCAGGTCCATATCGGATTCGCAGCATCCCTCACCCCAATGTTGTACACGTCGAAACTTTGAGAACCAGAAAATCGAAAGGCAACCACCATTGGTCACATATTGAACACTTTATTGAATGAAGACACTGTATGATTCAACACACTATGATGCCATTTACTAATCTTTATGACCACTTATGCAATTATATTCACATGACTAATTACTGATGATTATCGTATTTTTTTTTTTTTTTTTTTTTTTTTGGTAAGTGCCCGGCAAGGTAAGGTTAGCAGGTCGCTTTTCTTGTCGTTACACAACGAACGTCACATTTTGTCTTTTTATGTATGATTGTTTTCAAGTTTTGTTTATATGCACTGTGAAATAGTTAAGATATGACACACACCAGTTGACTTTGACATTTTTTTGCCCTATGATATCTCAACATCGTGACTGTTTTACATTTTTCTTTTTTGCTGCTGCATTGTATTATTCTCTGTACATTTTGCCTTTGAACACTGTCTATGCTTTTGACATATTACGTTTTCTCTCATGTTATGCTGTACAGTTAATTATGTCACCATAAACCAGTCATTATTTAGTGGGTATATGATTTAAATGCAAGACATTAATCTTTTTTCATCAATTTCAGAAAGAAATGATGCATGTAAGAAATAAATTCAACAGAAATGGGAATTTCACCTACGGAATAAACGAAAGAAGATGCAATAACTTTATGAGGAAGAGTAAATGGATCAGGATTAACAAGCATTAACAAGAATATACTATACACATCGTAGAATAGCAGTCTTAACTAATTTTTTTCTTTCAGAATACAAGGTGATTGATGCAGGCTGTCAGACAGAACTACACATCTTAGTTTTAGTGATGAAATATGCTAGAAATAAGGAATAGTTGTATAATGAGCAATGAAGTGATTTTTTTTTGCAGATGATACTGAATGCTGATGAATAATGATGAAGGATATGCTGTTATGAATAATGAAGTTTTTCTTTATAGGTGATGATAATAATAAAGTTATGATAATATGGATAATGAAGTTTTCTTTACAGATGAGGATAATGTTGAAGTTATGTATTTATGCTATGTAGTTATTTAAGTATTTGTTGCAGTTTGCTTTGACAGCAGGTGATATATTGCATAGTAGGATGACGGAAAGTTTTGGAAAGGACAGCTATGGAACACATTTTTATACACATTTCACTACCTGTTAATTCGAAGTTCACTACTTTTCAGCATAGTATGTGTTTCTTCTTTCAGCTCAATAATCCATTTTGTATTTTTTTCCAGGAGAAGCTTTTCATGATACTTACTAAACCTGTTACTTATTATACCTGTTCTAGTACTTGCATTTTTATTTTTTTTTTTACCCATTTGTGTCTATCATTTATAAATGTGATCACATATACTGCCTTGTTACATAACCTTGCTACAGCTGACTCATGACGAATGATGTTACCTATCCTCATTTGCAGCAATAGGTCAAAAGCAAATAGTGTTATGCCTCAGCAATTAATTATCAATCCCAACGCAATGCATTGCTAACAAAAAAATGTATTACCAGTCCCACATAATGTCACTAGTTTATGATAATTCTGAATAATACTGATTAGCTCTGAATAGTAGGTCACTTGAGTAATGACTTCTTAATGAGACAAAAAAAAATATATAGAATAATGCTTTGTAACTGGCTAATAACTGCCACTGTTTATTGTAATGAGACTACTTATAATGCCCGTGATCATTAATGCTATGACTGTAATTAGCTGATTTTTAATAATGACTTCTTAATGATCTGAATTATACTGAATGAGGAACAATGTTTTATTGTAATGAGACTGCTTATAATGCCCATGATTATGAATGCTATGATTGTAATTAGCTGATTTTCAATAATGACTTCTTAATGATCTGAATAATACTGAATGAGGAACAATGTTTTATACTATTCGATACTTGATGGCCACTGAGTGCCAATAATTAGTGTCACTTAACGAATTATATATTAATTTTGTCATTAATTAGGTCCTGTTTTCAATGATGATTTTTCATGTTCTATTACTGACTAATGAGTGCCAATAATTAATGTCACTAAATGAATTATGTTATTAGTTATGCCATTAATTAGGTCCTGTTTTCAATGATGATTTTTCATGTTCTATAATGTCACTTAATGAATTATGTTATAAATTATGCCATTAATTAGCTCCTGTTTTCAATGATGATTTTTCATGTTCTATAATGTCACTAAATGAATTATGCCATTAATTAGCTCCTGTTTTCAATGACGATTTTTCATGTTCTATTACTGGCCACTGAGTGCCAATAATTAATGTCACTAAGTGAATTACATTATTAGTTATGCCATTAATTAGGTCCTGTTTTCAATGATGATTTTTCATGTTCTATTACTGGCCACTGAGTGCCAATAATTAATGTCACTAAATGAATTATGTTATTAGTTATGCCATTAATTAGCTCTTGTTTTCAATGTTGACTTTTCATGTTTTGGCAAATGGCCAATGAGTGCCAATAATTTGTATCACTCAATATATTATGTTGACTCTCCTTTTCCATTAAGACGTCTGATGAACATTATTCTGTCATACTAAATATGCTTTGTAACTGGCCAAGGACTACCACTGTTTATTGTAATACGATTACCCATGATGCTAATAATTTAATTTTATGAACATTATTCTGTAATACTAAATACATGGTACAGAAATGTTCAATAACTAGGCTATGAATGCCGCAAACTACTACTGTAATTCTCAATATTATGTGACTTGATGTCCTTCACCTTATGAGCTAACTACCCTGAATTACTGGAATGTCGATTTGTCCTGTCCATCCTCCTGATCATGGAGCACTATATTTGGTTTTTGCACTAATTCTACGTTGGTGTGCCTTGTAAGAGCGTGGTGTTGACACGACGTGCTGTCCACCATCGTGAGCGATGAAGACGCTATTATGGTCCCACTGTTTGGTGTACCTAGTGTACTGCCAAAATGAAAACATGGAACATTACTACGACAGTTCAGTGTCTTGGCTACGCTGATAAATTCTGATGGGAAAAGAACTTCAAATTGTGTCACTTGGTGTTGTACTTCTGTGGAAAGATATGGACTTTCAGAACAGCTGTGTGCAATCTAAAGTGCTACAACCATGATGCAATCCTTCCCTTTCCTATCCTAATAATGAAAATCATTTTTTGCTAACATCATTTATGTTCATGGGTTATACATTTTTTTCGATTCGCTGAACTCCTGTGCGAGTACACTTATGGCACTTGTCGACATGATTTTTTGCCAGTATGTTTATTTGTTGTGAAAACGCTAAAGACATTTTTTTCGATTTGTTCTGAAGTACAGTATATGTGCACTCTTGTCTTTTATATTGTACATACATTTTTATTTTAATGATATGTTCCGAACTACGGTGCATGTGCACTTATGTGTTAATATGTTTTCTACTGAACTTCAGTGCCTGTGCACTTTTCTCATTTTTCAATATGATTTGTACTCATTCTGTATGTTCAATACTTCAGTGCGTATGCACTTATGTCATTTGTTACTCATTGTATATACATTTCGTCATTTGCTGATATGTTATCAACTCCAGTGCGAGTGCACTCATGTCACTTGTCAACATGATTTTCTGCCATTCTGTTTATTTGTTCTGAAAATGCTAAAGAATTTTTTTCAGTGCATATGCACTCTGTTATCTGTCAAATAATTTGTATATACATTTTTCTGATTTGCTACTATGTTTTGTACTCACATTTTGTCTTTGTCTGATATATTTTGTACTTGGTGTGTGTGCACCACATTTAATTTATGTACTACATTTGAGTATTCTGTAAATTGTGAAATTTTCTTGCCATGGCAAGTCCAAATGACTCACCATCGCTGCCAAATTTTTGCCCCCCAGTGGATGGTTATGAAACACGTATGTAACGTAGCAGCGATGGTGAGGCATGATAAAATCTTTGACCAGAGAGCCTTTTATCGTGGTTAGTCTGCGCTTGACCGCGCGAGAGTTGCGAGCAGTACTCAGTCAGTAGTCGTGGCGAGCAGCACTCTGTCGGTAGCAGTAGCTCAGTTCAGTTGCGTCCAGTAGTCGGTCGGTAGTAGTCGTGCAGTACAGTTGCGAGCAGTCTGTCAGTGGGCAGTCTGTGAGCAGTGCAGTATGTCGAGTGCGGTTGTGTGCGAGGAGTCGGCGGGCGTCGACATGGCATTCTGGTCAATATTCAGGACGAGGTATATTATTTTTAAATGCGCTCAGCTAATAATGTAAATTAACTGTAACTAATTTGTGCAATAATCGCCCCAATAATAATTTTGATTTCAAAGCAACTTTTTTACAAAAAAAACCATTTAAATGAACCAATGATTTCGTTCCATTTCCTTTAAAAAAAGTTTCAGTTAAATTTCAAAAGAAAAAAAAATATTATTTGCACTGCATTTCCTCCAAGCAGTGGCCAACAATATGAGCAGAAACCTGACATGCAGTTATACTGAGATAAGAAATTAATTCAGATTTTTGCACATGGCCAAAGACCGATATTTCGGTTAAACTGAATTTACATTGTCACTGAAGTTTCATTAGCACTGAATTGTTTTTCATTGTTTTCGTGACAGCTTATACTTTGAGTCAGATTGCGATTCTCATTATTATTGTCATTAAATTTAATTGCTAGGGAGGTTACGCTTGGTTCACATTTCTATTAAATATTGTCATCTTTTAAATTTTCGGTGGAAAGGTTACACTACTTACATAGCCCCCATGCTCCCCACAAAAATTTTACAAATTGTTTTGGGCAGTGGCCAATAATGATTTGATAAAATTTTTCATAATTACAATAACAAAGAAATCACATGCACCCACTTATTGATACAATGTTGGTCAAAAGCTAAAATTTCCTCACAGTCCATAAAGACATCCTGATCATTCATCATAGTAAAATAGCAGTGTTTTTCTCAATGTCTGAGCAGTAAAAGAAAATGCACACAGAAGTAGTGGATTTCCATGCAGCCTTGAAGAAGTAGTGTTGTCCTTCCAACGGAAAGACAGTGCTGGCTCTTGACATGCGGACAGGTAATGGGCCACAACAGAGCAAACCCACAGCAGAGTCATTCGAAGTTTTGAAGAATACTGGTAAGTGGGTCATCACAGAGCAGACCCACTGTAGTCCTGGTAGAGATTATGGTATTGGTGGGCCACCATAGGTGCAGACCCACTGCAGTCCTTGTAGAAATAATGATATTGGTGGGCCATCAAAGATGCAGACCCACTGTAGTCCATGTAGAGACGGCCAGCAGCCATCTGTTGCGACTGTGCAGGTGCACAATCACCTTCGAAGAGTCTTGCGGAGAATATAGCAAGTCCATAAACCACCACTTGTGCACTCACAAAGTTTTTGGAAGTGTCCTTAGAACCAGCAATGCTGTTAACCAGTCCCTTGCTGAATTATTAACACACGTGCAAACACTATCAGTCCCTACTTCTCACATATTGTCCATATACTATGACCAACAGAAATGTGTGCAGTGAAATGTAACTTACAAGTTACTTAATTTGATGAACTGTTGCCAATTACAATTTTATAACGAAAGAATGCAATAACAAACGTACAAAATATATCATTAAAGAACATAACAATACAAATAACCTTTGTAGTAAAACAGGCTTTACAAAAGAATAGAAATAAACACATACATCAATGTTACAGGAATTATGACATAAGTAAATATATAAAATAATGAGAACAGTTTTCGAAACATTAATTTCACACTTGAGCATTGAAACAGAACAGAATTAATAGTGTCTATAAACATCTTTACAAAGAAAATAACATATTATTAGAAAAATTCTACAACATAACTCGTATCAGCTAAACACATAAAGACAGGAAAAACACAAATATACAGGGGGGATAACACAATGGAAAGGACAGGGTTCGTTTTCAGTGTAACATTTGGTACTGCAGTCCAACCCAAAACTTAATTCCATATATTGTTCCTCTTATTTCAACATTTGCTCCAGCAAAAAAAAAAAAAAAAAAAAAAAGAAATCCTGTCCAAGCATGCTTTCTGTATTCTGTTCACATCCTCTTTCAAAAATAGTTTTTTCTCCACTGTGCACTACTTTTTTGGCCAAACTATTTTGTTATAGCTTCTCAATGCATTTATTCCAAATCATCGCAACTCATTCTGTTATATAGTCTACCCCATCTTAAGCTAACTCAAATCTACTGTGTGTGTGTGTGTGTGTGGTTTGAGGTTTTCGGGCGCTAAACAGCGTGGTCATCAGCGCCCAAACGCATAGAAACAGGAACACATGCGGAGAACGGTTAAAAGGTACAGGCCTGAGGCAGTTACAAATCCTCACATACAGAGGCAAAACAAGAGGAGAAGAAACGCACTAAAAAAGGAAAGGAAACACAAGGAAAAGAGAACAGAAATCGAAGTGAAACAAGTAGGTAATCGTGACTGGCGGACCTCTTACCTAAAGGCTGGGTTAACCAGTCACCCAGCAGCACATTAAAATCCTCTCCCTAAAATCCGAGGCAACAAGTTGGACAGGACACAAAACCGTAAGACCTTAACCACAGTCGTTGCGTCGTCTTGCAAAATAGAGGGCAAATCCGGTGGCAAGGAAACCACCGCCCTCTGGTCAGAGAATAAAGGACAGTCAAGTAAAATGTGGCGGACAATTATCTGGACGCCACAAGCACTACAGATTGGGGGGTCCTCCCGCCGGAGTAAAAAACCGTGCGTTAAGGGACTGTGCCCGATGCGGAGGCGGGTGAGGAGAACCTCATTCCGCCTGCATGACTGGTAGGATGTACGCCATGGCCGCATGGTGGCCTTGACCAGACGCAGCTTATTTTCACCGACTGCAAGCCACTCCTCTTCCCATTGACGCATAACACGAGAACGCAAAAGGGAGGTAACAGCATGGAAGGGGACGGCACATTCAACAACGTGAGGGAGGGAACATGCATCTTAGGCAGCCACATCCGCCAGTTCGTTTCCCCTAATACCCACATGCCCCGGCACCCAGCAGGAAGAAATCTCCTTCCCCTGCCGCTGCAGGTGGAGTAGGGCATCATGGATGTTCTGGACGACCGTATCCGCTGGGTACAAGTGTTTCATGGTCTGAAGGGCACTCAGGGAGTCAGAACAGATGAGAAACTTAAGACTGGGAACACATCTTATCTGCTCCAATGCCCGCAAGAACGCAAACATTTCGGCATCAAAGATGGTAAACGCCGCAGGAAGCCGTAACTTGACGACTCCATCAGGGAAAACAACAGCACAACCAACAGAGTCCCCCATGCTTGCTTGAATCTCATTGGTTTCGTTTCACGTGGAGCGAAAGCCAAGTGGAGCCAAAGTCGCCAAGTCAAATCTACTGAGCTCAGTTGCTAAACTAAGGAACGAGGCAATGCAGCAGTATGATACGAAACAATTAACACAAACAGCAATGATAAAAAATACAAATGGCAAAGCAAGCAGCATAAATTAGCAAAGCAAATGCAATATTACAGCTAATATAAGGCAATGCACAGCAAACAAGAGAAATAAATTCGTAGTAAAACTGGCTTAACAGAGTAATGTAAAGTGAAATTTAGTAGCACTTTGCCTCGCAAGCAGCAGCAGCAAATGCCATAACTTATATCTAAATATGACAAAGCTCAAGCAGAAAAAATAGTAAACTAAAGACAACAATGCAGATAAGGGAAATGTCTGTTCACATCTTAATATCTATGTCATTGAAGTGGTGCACTACAACTTATTCTACAGAATAAATTACCAAGTACTTGAAATGAAAATTATGAAAGCAGTTCCTGTGAAGGTAAACGTCTTTTTGCGCTCCCTCATTTTTTTGAAAAAAATCATTATTTACTCGATCTGTAGACAGAAAATATTTATATTAGTACATCTGTAAAATTTTATTTTAACCAATGCTGCAGTGCAGCTAGAAACTAGGTATTAAACGAAATGAGTAATCTCACAACTGCAAAGACAATAGATGTAAAATGTTTCTCATCATTTCATTAGGCATTTTAGTAAATATCATAAATTAAGAGCTCCACAGTGTAATCATATGTTTTCAAGTTTGAGCATGTCGTATTTGCGATGCTTTCGACAAAGAAATGTCCATAGCGAGGATAATGGCATCTGTTTTTTTTCTCCACCTAATGGCTTTCTTTTGTCAGACGAATATCTCTTAGCTGGGCGCCCAAAACGCATTACGTTAAGGTCACTTACCTTTCTTACTGAAATATTTACGACAGCAGCTTCCGCTACAGTGACAGTCTCATATAAAAATATTTTCACAGGTTGAGAATTTGCGTTACAAATGTGTAGAAAATAAAATCCTATAAATATAACAGTGTCCAAAATAATTTCGACAGCATTGTAATACATTCACGCATGTACACACATTTCATAATTCTTAAAGTACGATTCTTGGTTTCCAACATCCCTTTCCACAAGTCAGAGTCCCTAACCACTACTCATTGTTCCTTACCTTGTTACACATATCAATGTTCGTCAACACTTCTTCAATATTTCATCATAATAAATACATAGCATAATCAAATTCCTCATATACGGTAGCATCATCTTATTGATCATAAACATACCTCAACAACATAATACACATTGTCGTCGTAAAAATAACATCATAACACCTCAGTCAAATCTCAAAAACGTCGTAGCTTTCTGCAATAGTGTCAAAAACTAAAAAAAATTCTCTGCTCATTTCAATAGTGTCATCTACCTCAAACGTACTTTAAAAATCATGATCCCATACCAAATACATCATTCAAAGCTCTCATAGTATCACAATGGTTCCGAAAAAAAATATGAACAGTTCACAAAGTACAGACAAAAAACTATTTCATAAGTGTGAAGTTACCCAACTGTGTAATTGCGTAAACATGTGTCACTGATGTAGTAAAAAAAAATTTATCTCTCAGTTAAATGATCAGATAGCTGTGTAATTTGTGTGTTAGAGAAATATGGTACCGATGTGTAAAGTTGTATAAGCAAATACCATATTAGCTATGGATCCTTGCGCTTGCCACACACATGGTACACAAAGTAAGCGTGTACCCCCCTGAGGATTAATGGATTTATACCCTCAGGTGTTACAGATTACAGCAATGGAATGAAATGTATCACGGAAAACCTTTGTATCTTTGTAATTCAAAAATCTTTAAAAATAAATGTTTTAAGTACAAAATTAATCACTCAAATACGTGTACTGTAGCGCTAAACTGTGCGTCTTGTTGTAAGATAATCTCTGTGGAAGTTTCGTAGTTATAATCCTCTGTAAGCAAAGTTCTGCTGAAATCAATGTACTTACCTCATCATAAACGAAAGTGAAATGCTTTGCGTATAGCTATCGTAGTCATTACGTACCTTACCGTGATCAAGAAAGTAATATAATGTAACATATTGTTTCGCTACGAAAAAGGCTGTCTCATTGTAGCTATACCACAAAAGTTACTACTAAAACATGTTTTACTTTCCAGAAGAATTCAGAAAAACTGTGCAGATATAAAACAGAAACACCGCAAAATCGACATTGTAAATGGTCACTCATTAGTGGCGTCGTGATAAAATCGTGTAGCTGTCACATAAACTAAATGCCAAGTCATCTTTAATTCCACATAAAGTACTTCAAATAAAGAATGTCTTTTCAAGTAAACCAAAATGTTGCATGAAAATCTCATTAGCATTGCCGGTATATGTTCTAAGTATGTGATCCTTATAGTCGTTACATGATAGTGGAACTAACAAGCAAGAATATACACACACAATAACACTGTGTCGTCTGCTCACAATAACGATGCATTCGTAATTTCTGCTTAAATAATTTCTCTTGGTTCTTGACTGGATATTTAACGTCAAACTTTGTTGCATGTTAACAGATTCTAAGTCTGACAAAGCATACTAGTAATGTAAAATGAAAATTTTTATGGCAAAGACAAAGTTAAAGAGCAGATTATCTTTCAATAAACGGTTTTACATGTGAAATGTCGTGTAAACCTTTACTCTTTCTAGTACGCAGAGTTTCAACTTCAACGCAATTATCATGTGGTATCATCGGATTCTATAAGGTCCATTGTAAACTAGAAAGAATTTGTGACTCAAGTGTTTCTTCTTATTTGACAATTAATGAGCTTTAATGAGAACTTTCTGACCAATATACAATTTCTTTGCATTTGCTTTACCGTGTAGTTTTCTCCTTTTGTCTGCTGCAGATTTTATATTTTTAAGAGCCAAATCAATTATGTCTTTGTGTCGAAGGTTACGTGTACTCGGGAAAGGTACAAGCTCTCTGATTCTGTTCGGTGGTTCTTCATTCTTCAATACAAGAGTAGGTGGTAAAGCAGTGGAATCATGAGGCATTTCATTCAGCACATTTTGAAATAAGTGTAAATATCTGTCCCAATGCCGATGCTTTCTGTGACAATAAAGTCTGCAAAGCTTATTGATTTCTTTCATAATCCGTTCAGATGGGTTACAATGTGGTGAGTACAATGAAATAAAAACAGGTTTCATTTTATGATTCCGAAGCATGTGTGACCAAACAGCAGATCTGAATTGCGGTCCGTTATCTGAAATGACTTTAGCAACGTGGTCAACTTCACGTAAGAAATTTTTAACAAAGGCGTTGGATACAGACTGTCCAGTGGCTTTACGTAACGGAGTGAAAGAAACAAATTTTGAAGTAAGTTCAACAGTGACTAGAACATACGAAAATCCATTCGATGGTCTGACAATGGGTCCCAAGAGATCAACAGCAGTAAATTCTTTTAATTTAGATGGAATAATAAGAAACAACGGAGCACGATGTGAGATAGTTGTTGGTTTCGCCTTTTGACAAAGTTTACAAATAGACAAGACTCTTCGAATTCTCTTTTCCATATTGTTAAAATAACAAGTCGTTCGAAGAATACGATTACATTTTCGTGGACCAAAATGTGCGTAGCTGAAATGAATGTACCAAATGAGCTTATTAACAAAATCGATTGGAATGCAAAGTACCCATAGCTTGTCATCAACAGTGCAGCGTTTGAAGAGTATGTTGTTTCTAACCAGGTAATAATGCCGAATCTGAGTGTGTGTCTTTTCATGCCATTTACTTTTGATGTCTTTCCAAATGGGATCTTTATCTTGTTCGTGAGCAATGTCCTTTAAAGATGTGGTGATGAAGTTTTCAAAGGCGACTTTCTGAATGTAAAGAATACTGAAATTTTTCTCGAGGTTGCCTTCTGTGTTACTTTTCTCAAGCCCAGCCAGTGCGCGTGACAGTGCGTCCGCAACAATGTTCTCGTTGCCGGGAATGTAGACTACTGTGAAGTGGAATTCTTGCAGAAACAATGCCCAACGTTTTAACCTGTCATGATTTAATTTTGAAGACATAAGAAATTGTAATACACGATGATCACTGTATACTTTTACGTGCTTACCAGAAAGAAAGAAACGGAATTTGTTAAATGCCCAAACGATAGCTAAAGCTTCTAATTCAGTAACGGAATAATTTTTTTCAGATTTTCTTAGCACTCGACTGGCAAAAGCAATGGTTTTCTGAACGGTAGTGTCATTTTCTATGGCTTCTTGAAATAAATGGGCACCAAGACCGACTTTAGAAGAATCCGTGCTAAGGCAGAAATCTTGTGACAGATCTGGATGAGCTAGTATTGGTGCGTTAAGTAGAGATTCTTTCAAAGAATTGAATTCCAACTGTGCTTGTTCATCCCAGTTCCAAATAGTATTTTTTCCAGTGAGAGAACAAAGTTTTGGTGTAACAAGAATTTGCATATTCAGAAAACGACGGTAAAAATTTACGAGACCTAGAAAACTGCGGACTTGTTATTTTGTGGATGGAACTGGAATGGCTCTGATTGCTTCTAACTTTTCAGGATCCGGCTGAATGCCTTCAGAAGACATAATATGTCCCAAAAACCTCACCTTTGACCTACCGAATTCAGACTTTTCCAAGTTAACTGTAATTCCAGATTCTGCAAAGATACATAACAAACTGTTGAGGATGCGATTATGTTGTTCCCACGAAGCTTCTGCTATTAGAATATCGTCCACATATAAGGTGATGTGACGTTTTAAGAACTCAGGTAATATGGAATTTAGCCCGCGAATGAATGCTGCCAAAGAAATGTTCAAACCAAAAGGAAGTTTCCGAAACTGATAACAAACGCCGAAACAAAGGAAAGCTGTATATTTTCTACATTCTGCATGAAGTTCGATCTGATAAAAGCTGGATCTGAGATCAATAGAAGACAACACTTTTACACCATTAAAATTTTGAAGAAGTTCTTCTAACGTTTGCGGCCTGTCTGTTTCAGGAATGATGATAGTATTGATTTGTCTCGAATCTAAGACAAGCCTGACCGATCCATTTTTCTTCTCAACAACATGTAATGGATTGTTGTATGAGCTTACTGCAGGCTCAATCATTCCCTCGTCAAGCATAGATTGTATTTCTGTTCTAACACGGTCCCTATAATGTGCTGGAATTACGTATGGTCTAACACAAAATTTAGTATGCTCACGAACACGAAATTGGTATTGAAATCCCTTGATTGTTCCTGTTTTGTGAGTAAAAACTGTGGAATGTGCTTGTAAAATCTCAAAAAGGTCCTGCCTATCACTGTCATTACAATTGTCAATTGTTTGAATTTTATTCTGAATTATTAGTTTCAAATATGCCGTCGATATCATCCCTGTCAGTACTTGGAGAGTGATTGTTAGTGTCTAGTTCCGTAGAAAATTCCGAACTGTTGTCTAACAGAAGGTAAAGCCGATTAATTTCCTCGTCATGGTTTGAGAGCCAATCTTCAAATTTCAAAGCTGTTGACTTACCTTCTTTCTCTAAACTTATTTCAGCATCGTGAAAGTTTAAGAATGATTTGTATTCATTCAAAAAGTCTACTCCCAGTATAATTTCCGTCGGCAATAATGGAACAATAAGAAAGTTCATAGAGAAGCTGTAGCTTTGACAAAAGAATTCTAAGTTGGTTTGTTGGCATACGTCTACACCTTTTCCAAAGATTGGACCTTGTAATTTAATCTTACGTAACGGAAGTGTGGGGCAATCGTTCGATTTGTTACATTTGCTAAAGGCTGTTTCACTAATTACTGAAATAGGACTGCCAGAGTCAAGTACTGCCGTAAATTTTACGTCATTTACTGTAATGTGAATCACAGGATATGCAATGTTGTTATGTTTTACGTCGTGTTCCTGGAGTAAGATGTCCCTAATGTCTTCCATTTTTACGTAATTACTAGCTACGGCAGCTGCGTCGTCAGTTTCATACGTACGTTTCGTGGCTGCCAGCGGTATGAGTCATTGCCTATTGTCTCTTTGTTGGCGCGCGTCGTTATTGGGATTTGGAGACCTAACTTCTACAAATTCACCTTGTCGAGAAGGCCCTGCTCTGTTTGAATCCCGCCAGTTCTGATGCAATTCAGGTCTGTCGTTACGATCATATCGTCTGTAGTCATGTCGGTAGATTCCATAGTTTCTTTCTTGTTGGTCACGTGGTGGAGGATTTCTCCCTGAATTGTAACTACGCGCTGGACCATTACGTCTAAAGTTATTCTGTCTCCCTTGATAATAATTATTATGGTTCCCATATTGTCTGTTTCTCTGATTGTCTCTGTGATATTCAATACTGCAGAGAGGTGATCTTCCCCTGTCATTATTACCACTCTGCCAACGGTTGTCATACGGGTGGTGTCTGTTTTGGTCACGATTTGTGTTGTGAGAATAGTCTTGTCGTGTCCAGTTATTATTTCTTTCATCGCAGAATTGCGAGGGATGTGACCTGTAATTGTTGTGTTTCTGTTTTCGCGTTCCGCGATTGTCAGTGTCAATTTCTAATTCTTGTAAGAGTCCCTGAAAAGCTTCAATGTCGTCTTTGCAATGTCCTGCCAAAATAATATGTCGTAAATGTTCAGATAATTTGATTAAGCAAATGCGGATGAGTTCTGAGGGGCTGTATGGGTTTGACAGGTACTGATTCTTGTGCAACATGTCTTCAAAATATTTCACAAGACTGGAAAATTCAGATTGTTCGAAATGTTTCATCATTATGATGCTATGTTTTACTCGGTCTTGTGTGGTTTGAGACCAATGTGCTGAGAGGAAGGCATGGTAAAATTCTCCTTCACTGTGACAATCGTGAATGACCGATCACATTCTTACAGCTGGTTCATTCTCTAAATAGCCACACATAAATTCTAATCTGTGCTCTAATGACCAGTTGGGAGGAAAACAATGAGTGAATTGATGGAGCCACACTTGTGGATGAATGTCGTTGCCAGAATTCTTAAATGTTTTAAATTTACGCGTAGTAATGAACAGCTTATAGTCAAAATCATCATGTCGGCGAGTCGCATATCGATCACTGTTACGTCGTTTCGGCGGTTCCATTTCAAAATTCGGTGCACGTTGCCAATTTCTTTCATTATTTCCGAAATGCGCTGTGTTATGTGGCTGTTCCGTATTTCTACGTCCCTCTTCCCGTATTGGAGCGCGAGTGTCCTCTGAAATACGTAATTCTTGTATTACCTGTGTCAGCTGATCTTGTACTTCCCGGATTTCTCTTTGGTGTTGCGTATTAATTTGATTCTGATTTTGTTTGAATTTCCTAATTTGTTCGCACTCTTCTGTGTCAATAAAGACTACCGGTTTTGTGTCATTCAGATTATCATCTACCTTCGTAGATAAATTATTTAGCTGATCCGAAAGTTCAACTACTTTCTCTGATAGTGAACTAATTTCCTCCATGTGTCTTTCTGAACCAATTTGCAGAGTATCTACTGTGTCCTTTAAGTTTTCCTGAGTTTTTGCAAGTTTTGTAACCGAATCGGTAGATGCAACTGAGTCAGTTTTAGCTTGCAAGGTCTCATGATTTTCATGAACAATAGTTTGCAGTTCTTTTGTGGCTGCTTCGTGACTCTGTAATGCATTTTCATGCCGCGAAAAAATAGGTTGAAAATGCTCACAAATTTGTGTTTTTACGTCATTAGAGACTTTTTGACATTTCGATTCAATGTTATGTAACTCAGTAGTTAAATCTTCACGTGTTTGTTCAATCTTATGTTCCACTGAGTCTAACTTTTGAAGCTTTTGTTCCATTGCGTCTAACTGTTGCTGTGTTTGTCTCTGGTGTTGTTCCATTATGTCTAACTTTTGAAGATTTTCTTCCATTGTGTCTAACTTTGGAAGATTTTTTTCCATTGTGTCTAACTTTTGAAGATTTTGTCCCATTTGTTTCTGATTTGATTCAAGCGTTGTGTCTATCTTTTGTAGCCTTTGTCCCATTTGTTGCATTAACTGTAATAACAATGCACTGGTGTCTGAAACATGTTCCTCAGTGCTTTTCGGCAGTGAAGTTGCACCGGCAACATTCACATTTTGACAAGCAGAAAATGTGTCTTGACTTATTTGAGAAAACTGTGAGGACCCAAAACCTGAATCTACAGTATTTGCCAGATTGTGTCCTGTCATTTCGGATTACTGGGGCGAGCTGTTGCCGACCGATCGATCGATAATGCTTCCCTGTTCACTAATTGTTTCACTGCCTACACCATTATTTGAAGCCCGCTCCATTTCCCTATGCACAATTACCATATTACTATGTTGAACATTAGTTAATTCATTACATGGTGGCGCTAACACACTGCTTTCGTCTTCACTGTCATTTCAGTTTACTTTTGAGCCTAGTGTTAACTTTTTCACACGCCATTATTGTCACAATATTTCACACGATAACACAGAGAATCACAATTTGAAAAGCAAAAATAAGGGAACACATTAACATAGCACTGAAAAAAAAATCTAGTTAATTGTAAGTGCAGCTGCGAAATACTTGGTGCAAATTTACATGCATGCCACAACTGTCTACGACAATGAAAAACTACAACTACAAAGGAAATTCTCTCTATAATTACGCGCTCGCAATAGACAAAAGCTACACTAATTACACAAACTACAAGAAAAAATCAGAAGATTCCAGTGAGGTATCCTCAGCTAAGTGTTGACATGTGAAACGTCCTCTTAGAATAATTATACATGACTGTGCTTAAACTGACGCACAATATTTTTAGCCCAACGCAATCTGACTTTCAATAACCCCTACAAAGGAATGGCCCTGACTAACATTAACCTATACCTTTCACAAATCACTTACCTCACAAAAATCTTCGTTACTCGAACTACTGCAATACAGCGAGCGCCACTACTGCCACCTGAATAAAAGATTCAAACTACGGAAGGCACTAACTACTGATAGGCATAGTTAGCAAATGAAAGATTTTAATAGAGAACAAACAATGTATTTACCTTAAGAGTCATAATATATATAGCAGTTCATGACATCCAGTCTTACAAATTTCAAAACTCCGCCATCTCTCTCCCCACATCCACCACCGCTGGCGGCTCACCTCCAACTGCGCAACGCTACGCGCTGTTCACATCCAGCTGCCCAACACTACAATGGCAGACAACAATGTAAACTAGCCACAGACTGCACACAGCACAGCCAGTGATTTTCATACAGAGCGCTACGTAGCGTTGCCAATAAGAAAACATATACAGCCTACTTACAGTAGCATGTAAGAACGATGTATTTTAGGTGGGGATAGCATTCAGTCAATAAAAAAGGCAGACCGTAGCGGAACACTACGTGAGTCAAGTCGAGACTGGAAATATTCGAATGAAGAGTTCAAGGAAGCGATTCGGACTTGATGTCGCGTTCCTGAAGAAGGCAGAGCTGCCTGTAGTAATGTGTGTGATTCGGTTGTACAAGTGATTGATTCAGGGCGGAAAACGGCCGCTATCTTACTTTAATTTTTCAAGGGATGTTATTTTTTAGAGGTCTGGATGTGCTCCAGGATAGGAATTCAACTTCTGCTTTGTTAACAGAACTGAGAATAGAAAGAATATGAGTTACTGTTCTTTGTATGGTGTGTGTTAATCTCTGAATCATTATGTTGAACTGTAAAATGTTTTGAGCTACTGAATATTTCGGGTATTGTGATTACGAAATGGACTCAACCTTCGCGTAACTTTGATTACATTTTAATCTGGAAATTTTGTTACTATTAATGTAAAACTACCAACGCAATTTTACTGCATTTGATAGGGGTATTTTCTGTCTGTGTGCTATCTGAATATCACAGGACGACATCTCGTTTATTTGAAATACCTTTTCTTAAATAAACGATAAATAAACGATACTCAACATAATTCTCTGTAGTCTACGTCAGTAATAGACACTCCAATGGAACCCTCGTTATTAAATTATTCATGTAACTTTTACTTTGTATTAATGTACAATATCTTAAGTAGCAATTGTAGCCAATGCTTAGACTATTTGACACCAGGATCACAGCTACAGATTATTATTTGCAGCGAAACAGCTGCGGGGCATGAAAGCAGACTTGCGCTGGTCGACCCTGCTGTGGCTACATCGAGCTATTCTTTTAAATACAGCCGTCCTTAGCCCAAGTACCTAAAGTACGAGTAACCACAGGTAAAGACCCAACTGGTTTGCTCGCCTGAGATGCTGTTAGCAGATAAACTTCACTTGCATTAACTGTTAGGTACGATTGCATAGGGAAGATCAGTTTGGCTTCTGGAGAAACGTAGGACATATGAGGTAATACTGACTCTATGAGTTATCTTACAAAATAGGGAAAGCTTTTGTCAATGTTGACTGGAACCCACTCCTTGAAATTCTAAAGGTAGCACGAGTAAAATACAGGGAGCAAAAGGCTATTGACAAGTTCTACAGAAACATAGCACTGTTTATAAGAGCCGAGAGGCGTGAAAGGGAAGAAGTAGTAGAGAAGGGAGTGAGATAAGACTGTAGCCTATCCCCGATGTTATTCAATCTGTAGTTTGAGCAAGCAGCAAAGGAAACCAAAGAAAAATTTGGAGTATGAATTATAAGGGAGAAGAAACAAAAACTTTGAGCTTTGCCGGTGACACTGTAATTCTGTCAGAGTCAGCAAAATACTTGGAAGAGCAGTTGAACGGAATGGACTGTGTCTTGAAAGCAAGATGCAAGATGAACAGCAACCAAAGCAAAACAAGGGTAATGGAGTGTAGTCAAATTAGATTTGTTGATGCTGAGAGAGTTAGATTAGGAAACGATCCACTGAAAGTCGTTGAGTTTTGCTATTTGGGGAGCAAAATGGCTGGTGATGGTCGAAGTAGAGAGGATAATTTATAAAAATTAGACTGACAATGGCAACGAAACATTTCGGAGGAAGATCAGTTTGTTAACATCGAATAAAGACTTACGAAAACTTTTCTGGAAGTGAAACATGAACGTAAACAATTTGGAGAATAGGAGAGGTGAATCTTTTGAAATAGAGATATGCTGAGGATGATATAGGTAACTCAAGCAACTAACTGGGAGGTACTGATTGCAACTGGAGAGAAAAGAAATTTATTGCATACGCTGACTAGAAGAAGGGATCAGCTGATAGGACACATTCTGAGACATCAAGGTTTGACCAGTTTAGTACTAGAGGGAAGTACGTGGGGTAATGGTCGTAGAGGGAGACCAAGAAATGAATACAGTAAGCAGATTAAGAAGAATGTACGTTCCAGTAATTAATCGGAGATGAAGAGGATTGATAGGGCACAGTAGCTTTGGAAGCTGCATCAATCCAGTTTTTGGACTGAGGCCACAAAACCTATATTTTACCCAATTTAAATGGAAAAACACTGGACGTTGCGGTAGTACTCCACAGCATTTATTACTTCAGAACCGATTTTAGGCTTTTGCGCTATCGTGAGGTACAAAAAGATGAAAACAGTGTCTCTAGGATTTGAAGAGGGTGTGATTACGTAATGTTCTGAATGTCGGGAAACGTGATTCAACGAAGCTGTATAGCGTCAAAGCTATAGGTGCCGGCGCCAGTAAATGTGTTCCGTGATTACGTTACAAATATTCAAGGATGATGGAGAAGGAGAAATGAATCAATATGAGGTAAGGGTCTATGGTTTGGTAACCAAAGAGTCGAAAGTTATAAGCAAAAACAATTCTGACATTTGTGACAGTAAAACACATACGTATACCGGTACTGTGAATTTTAAAATTTTCCCTGCGAATTGAATGTTCAAACAAATTTCGGGCCTGCAGCCGGTAGATATTTAATTCATTTCGCGATATTTCGACTGGGCACCTGCCAGTAATCTTCAGGCGAACCATCGAAGATTGACGAAGACGTGCTCCGTACTGCCCTGTATAGCGCACTGCGAGTATTCCGTGCATGCGTCAAAATCGTTGACAGACGGACCACACTTCCTGGTGGCAGCGCCCTCGCTGCTGGTGGAACCACGGAGCTCAGCTGTCCTCTTACGTTACCGCTCATCGCGGCCGTTGGCGCACTCTGGCGTCTTCGATTGGATCAAATCACGGTATGAGGGGGTTCCACGCACTGTACAACTGGCGCATCAGATTTTCCCCCAGGCGTATTTCCACGCATTCTTTGATACCGCACTCCCAGGAAGATGTAGCTATGATCAGAATCAATTTTTTTCATAATCGATTGAATGTCCAGTGGAAATAAAGTTTTCGTCAATAGCGGACTTGTTTTTTTGCAAAAGACGAGTGCAATGCTGATGTTTAGTGCAGCGTTCTTTCAAAGCGCGTGTGGTCCGTCCATATGTAAGCCGTACCACACTGACAAGGTATTTTACAAATTCCAGTCTTCCGCAAAAACAAATGGACCACGGTTTGCAAACTTAGACGGCAGACGGAAAGTCTATTCCACTTCAAACTTACAGAGCATTCTTGCTATTTAAAACGAAATGCTGCCCACAGAAAGAAGAAAAGATCAAGATTTTGCCGGCGTTTTCTCCTCTTTAATGCTGTTAATTTGCTGGGTGGAATATCCATTCTTCCTAAACGCTGTCATTAGGTAATCGAGCTCTTTACTACAACTATCTAGATCAGAGCTCTGTGAACTCTGTGTAAGAGAATTTTAAGCACCCTCATATTTTGCGACGGGTGAGGACAACTCGACGCTTGAAAATACAAATCAGTATGCGTGGGATTACGCTAAACGGAATGGGGCATGAAGCCACCATTCTTTCGTCTAACCCAAGGCATCCAAGAAAGGCAGACAACGATCTTCCTATATTTCCATGGTGAACCGAATGTTGTTACAAATTGAGTTAGGTGGTGGGGAAACTCTATAAATTTATCTTCCCCATGAGGCACGCTATGAAATTGTTGCCCACATATGGGAACACAGAGGACAGCAAAGTTCAGCGTTTTCACCAACGATGCCGCTGCCACCTGTCAAATTGAATTTTGACGCGTGTGCGGAATACTCGCAGCGTGCTGTATAGGGCGGAACGGATCAAGTCTTCGTAAGTCTTCGATGGCTCACTTAAAGATGACTGGCACGTGTTGTGAGGGTACTGGTGTGTAGTATCTGTAAGTGGTTGTTCTTTGGAGGGCGACAATGCCCAGTGGTGCAGAGTCGCAAGCAGAGGCAGTTGTTGAGATGCTGTGGAGGCTGTAGGTTGGGTGAGCCAAAGGCGGTTGCGTAGCGAAGGATTTATCTCTCTGTTTAATAGTAGTGGCACACAGTTTGAATAATAGTGTGTTTATGTTAGTGCAGTGTGATAAAGGAAATAAATTAAATTTAACCAGTTCTTAATGCGTCTCCATCAGTTAGTACCACACCATTTCATTTAACAATGAACGAAGTCTCGATATACACCGTCAACTACAACAAGAGGATTGTAACATAATAATCATTAATTAACCCATACAATCTCCAAGACGCAGGGAGCTTATATTTGGCGACGCGTGTGTCGGACGTCGATTCCTTCGCAATCTTCGGATCGTCGGAGAAGACGCCACAACAAACGCGGAGTGAAGCAGCTAATTGCGACCACGGCGCTTCGTTACTAGTTGTTTTCCACGTTGCACAGGAGAAATTAGGAAAGGACCTCTGAACTATGTTAGAGACTGTGATACTTATAATATGATCTTTTAAATTAAGTGTTGGAACTAATTATCAACGGACAGTGATTTTTGTGAACATTGTTAAGATGGCGGGCACAACGCAAACCAACAGTGAAGTTATTAATGAGGAGGGACAAGTTGATGGATTGGATTGTTTGGGGGTAGAGACCAAACAGCGAGGTCATTGGTCTCATCGGATTAGGGAAGGACGGGAAAGGAAGTCGGCCGTGCCCTTTCAAAGGAACCATCCCGGCATTTACCTGGAGTGATTTAGGGAAATCCCGGAAAACCTAAATCAGGATGGCCGGACGCGGGATTGAACCGTCGTCCTCCCGAATGCGAGTCCAGTGTGCTAACCACTGCGCCACCTCGCTCGGTCGTACAAGTTAATGCTTTAGTCAATGTAGAATGTGAGTTTGGCCTTGAGAATACCACACTTAACGTAATGGAAGATAGTGGTGTCGTTAGTTTCGATTCAACGACGCCTAGTCCAACACCAGTGAGTAGTCAACAAACGGGAACGAGTGTTAGCACAAATGATTTGATAGTGCAGATGTTGAGAGAAATCAAACAGGAAAGTAGGAACGCCAATGAAGAAATAAAGAATTTATCAAATGCAATGGTTAACTTGCGAACTGAGCTCACTAATTCACTTAATCAGAAACATAAGGAGCTCCAGAAGGAATGTGATACCAAACATGAAGAACTTGAAAATAAAATGCAAGATCTTAAGACAAAAGTTAATGAACAAGGTAAACAATCGAGCACGTTAGTTAACAAAGTTCATGAAACAGTTAAGGCTCAAAACGATCAAATTTTTAAAATTAAGATTACATGTAAAGGGAACAAAGAAACAATTGTTAAGTTAGTTCTAGGCGTACAGACACAATGTACTGAACTGAGTACCGAAGAGGGCGAAATTTGCCAAAAGGTAATGCCCTCCGAAAATGGTTTGAACAATGTCAAGAAAGACCTTATACGTCAGGAAATCAATGCAGCGTTAGGCGAAGTTGATAACAGTATGGTTAACGTACCTCAAGTTATTGTAGATAATGGATTGAGCGTCCGCAACTTTCAAGATTTCGATCCGAAACAAGATATCCATGTAGTTGCCTTTATTAAGCAATTTAAACACGCGTTTGCAAGACATTATACGGAACATGCGAAAATTGATACGATAGCCACATGAAAGGCGATGCATATATCTGGGGCATCAGTGTTTCAGAAAATTAAGACAGTACAAAGAATCGGAATCTGCATTCTTGGTATGTAAAGTCAAAGATTCTTACACCGCCGAACAACGCAAGACATTATGCAACAATGCATGAATATATGCAGAAATTTTGGAACGACAACGCCTATCTTGATGATCCGGTCAAGGAAGAGGAATTGATGTTAATTTTGATTCAGAAGCTACCTTTCGAGGTATGTGAAAAGTTAGCACTTACTCCAAAATTGAACATGGAGCAGAGCTGCCTAATGATCGATAAAATTGATGTACTTAACCATGAACGCGAACAGCGCGAGAGAAATAATGACGATCATTCGCGTGGTAATGGCCCACTGCGACATTAATTTATGACTAGTGGAAGACCTAGGAGATTTGATAGAACTGGGGACGGAAAACAAATATGAAATGAGTATGACGCACCGAACAGATTTAATTACAATAAGTACTCAGATCGATCACAGTATGAATAAAACAGAAGACAACAATGATCGCCGGAACAAGAAAGAAGCCCACAGCGTAATTCACAGGAAGGTGAACCGGTAAACTAAGTCAAGTTTCGAAGACGACCCGCTCCGAAACTCAAGTTACAAGAAATGGGTCGGTTGTAGCGATTAACGCAATCAAGTGTGAACGAGTAGATGATATTAAAGTCGATTTGTATCGAGAGGATGAAAATAATGATCAAGAAATCTTAATGCCTTTTGTAGAGGTGGAGGTATGCGGAATTATTGTGGACGCACTACTGGACTCAGCGAACGAAGCGAGTGCAATTTCAGAAAATCTGTTTCCACAATTAAATAATCTAGTGGCACTTCCAACATTCCCCGTGAACGGCGTACGTATTGTCAGTGCTGTAGGTAATAGAAGCAAACGCATTAAAGGTGAAGCTCTATTGAAGTTTAGAATCAACAGAGCGTATTAATTGTTGGCTCTCTTAATGTCGGATTAGTTCTTGGAATCGATTGGTTGACTGAAATGAGGTGCTGTATTGAATTTGAAAAGGGTTGTCTGCGGACCAGAATTAATAACGTCGAGAAGAAAATAATGTTTAATGGATTTATTAATACCTTTAGCGAAGAGAGAAGCAGTGAACAAGGCAATCAAAAGGATGTTCTAATCAGATAATTGAAAGATCAGACAGTGAATATAGTCTGGAAAATATCATAGCCTAAAACATGTTGAGAACATTAAGTTGTATAAGTGTCCTGAACTATCACAAGGAAATGTCAATTAGTGAACCGTGTTTAGTTATAAATATGCTACGTTACTGATGTACAAACCTTTGGACAATAGTCGGTAGCTATTGTGAGATGTTGAAGACTGTAGTCGGTAGCTGCAGTGAGTGCATTTCATTCTCTGTGTTTGATATCGTGTGACTTTCTCTTATGTCCTGTGAGAGGCGCAGCAGTGGACAACGGAGCGACGCTTGTAGCGTGTGTTTTGGTTTTCAGGAAGCAGGCAACAGTGCACAGCTAAGCGCGCAGCGCGTTAGTCTTTTGTTACCTCACACTGCCGTAATGTTATTTTATTTTTTCATGACTGCCTGCCGATGACCTTCGAACGCCCGGCGCGCTACGGTCTGGGGGAGGAGGAGGTGGCTGACGTCACGAACATCCGACTGGCATCCGACACTTGTCAACATAACGGGAACATGCCGCCGACGAACCGTACGGCGGAAAGCGGCGATTCTTCGTGGGCGTAACAACAGCTCCTAGACCTTCCTGTCTCTGGTGGCGTCGATGTCACTCTTCCCTTGCATCATACGTCGTAACTGAGTGAGACGACCAGCTCAACACATAGGACAGTGATAAAAGCAGAGTAACAAGTGCTGTGTTACGTATAGTGTTTGTGAGTCCTCAGCGGCGACGGTGCCACTTCCCCTAGTGAAATCGTGTGAAGTTCTGCTCAGCTTATAGGTAGGGCCCCAAAGCAGAGTACCCAATATTTCCTTATGGTGTGAAAAGTGCTCAAGCCAACATAATGTCTTTTGTTTATGAATGATTCACTCAATGTAACGTGGTTGTAAATGGAAAATATTTCTTTAAAGGTATGTACTGATTTTTGTATAAATAGTCTGTGAACTGTGTGCCAATTTACAAATTTCAATAGTTAATTGATAAAATGTTTTATGCCTGTAACTGTAGTTTTGACAGATGATTTTGTGTATATAGGTTTTACATTTGTATTAGGTTGTTTAAAATTAGGCTCATTTATTCAGATTCCATTCCTTAGTGTCAATTATGTTCTTTACTGTGATTCATGTGTGTAATTAAGAGTAACCTTCACTAATATGCTTGATAGCTCCAACAAAAGGGAACCTGTGTCAATCAGATTACCTTTTTTTTTTTACATTTTTCTTTCTGATTAACAGAGATTTAGTACATTATGTGTAAAGTTCTTGCTGTCATTAAATAATTTTCAATTTGCTACATTCATTGATCATGTTATATGTGCGTGGAGATACAGTTAATTAACATTAGTTATATTCTGAAAGTCGTTTTTTCTCAGGCTCAGATACTTATTGCAACTACTTTGACATGAAATACTAATTAGTGTAATATTCAAATTTTGATTTTTTATTGTATAACTTTCGCTACGAATTCTGAGTCCCCTCAAAAGGTAACCTAGCTCTAGTTTTGTTTCGGTGGGGATGTGGGGTACTGGTGTGTAGTATCTGTAATGGTTATTCTTTGGAGGGCGACAATGCCCAGTGGCGCACAGAGTCGCAAGCAGAGGCAGTTGTTTAGAGGCTGTGGAAGGTGTAGGCTGCGTGAGCCAAAGGCGGTTGAGTAGCGAAGGATTTATCTCTATGATTAACAGTAGTGGCACACAGTTTGAATAATAGTGTGTTTATGTTTGTGCAGTGTGATACAGGAAATAAATTAAATTTTACCAGTTCTTAATGCGTCTCCATCAGTTAGTACCACACCATTGCATTTAACAATGAACGAAGTCTCGATATACACAGTCAACCACAACAAGAGGATTGTAACGCAATAATCATTAATTAACCCATATAATCTCCAAGAATCAGGGAGCTTATGGTGTCCAGTCGAAATATCGTCCAATGAATTAAACGATGACCACCTGCAAGCCAGACATTTTTATCAACATTTACCGGTACTAATGTTACTAAGGTTGTAGCATTGACTACTTTCAGAGGAGGTAGTATGGACCAAAACAAGAAAAAATGTCTAGTAAACATCGGCTCTACAAAGTGTACCTCGAGAGCGATGAGCACATGTTTTTTGGTAGGGGAGATGTGTTTGACGGTAGCGAAGACGAACAGGTGCTGATAGATCCTTAGGTACGCATTTTGGATCCCACGTTTACTGTACTTTTTGTGTTGTGTTGGTCCATACTTCCACCTCTGAATGTTCCATATCCTACATTCTTAACAATAACAGTGCCCATAAATGTATTCGATTGTCAGTGGTATAAGAATGATTTTCACTTGTAACTTCCGACTCGTTCGATCCCGAACCACGGACCCTTACCTCAAATTGATACAGTTATCCGTCTCCATCATTCTTTAAAGTTCGTAACATCAGCACGGAATCTATAACTCTGACGCTCTGTAACATAGTTGGATGATGTCTCCGGACATGGCTTCCTATTCAAAATGCTATGCAATCCCTCCCCTCTACAATCATAGAAGTTTGTAACGGGAATTTCCGAATATACTGTATGTGTGACTGTGAAACCTTTTGGTTTCAAACATTTTAAAACAGTGCAACTGTACAGTACCTCTGTTGGGTCCAAAAGATAACTACTCATATTGCAGACGTCGCATTTTTAATGATAAGATACCTATCATTATAGTCATCTCTAGAATAAATTCAGAGACTCTGTAGTTGCGCTGTTTTAAAATATTTGATCCTACAAAAATTTCAGTCACACATATTTGTCTTTGTACTTGACGATGGAATAACAGCCGAAAAACCGGTTTGTAAGATAATATATATTGTGGATTCATAGAAGAGTGCTGTCTGTTTTTTTAATTCATAATTTTAGTTAAGTCGTCAAAAAATAAAGTGTCATAATTAAGTTCTTGTTTATTTGGATGTGCTGGCCTGCAGTGCTGGTACACGTAGAAGCTGTAGCGCTTCACTAGAGGAGCGAGATACAAATCGCGTCTCCCTTTGATGGAGTGGAGCGCGGTGCGGCAATTTGTTTCTGGCAGGAGTGGGTGCGGTCCAGCTGTGTCCGACCAGCCCACAGCGCTAATGAAATCATTTTTATTAGTGGGCTTCGCCATTTTGTTTTGGCTGCTCTAGAGCGGTAGTAACAAAGCGTGTCACAGAATTTCAGTGTGTTGCAGCACATCAGGCACGTACCAGCTGATAAACAGGAAGTAATAATTGCGTAACATTGTTTTTTCTAGGTTTGATGAAACATTTATGAGCTGAAAAGAACTAGTGTATAAAACAGGGAATAAAAAAACACACAGAAAGTTTCTTAGACCGCAGAAAGTCGGTGTTATAAGCAAGTAGCATATGGAAGCATTTTATAAAGAGAATGAATCTTCTTGAAGCACAGAAGGTATTTCGTAACATTTGCAACGTGGAGTAGAATTCCGAGATCAAACCTCGCGAACCATTCGATGTGGCCGACCGACTGTTTCGTTGCACGTAGTGACTCCATGTGTGGATGTCATCATGACTAAGCAGATTTTCAGCGCCCCACTAACCCGTCAGCTATTTTCAGCTTTCCCAGACTTGAACCGCTCTATCTCCTTGAAATAACCGTATTGTTCTCACAAAGTTGTGTACATCTCGTTCCAGACCTCCCTCCGATGGGACACCCTTCAACACATTACGCAATCGAAGCTGGACGAGACACTCTGAATGCTCAGCTATCGTTGTGGACAAAGTAAACTGAGGTAAAAAGAATGGGTTGTGAACGAAGAGGCTTTCACATATGTGTATATCTTTCTCAGTTTTTCGACTGGTTTGATGCAATATTCCGGTTTTCTGACCTTATTGTAGTCTTGGCATCTCTCTGAAACAACTGTACCTCAATTTTCAAATGTGTTTCATACATTATATTATGTTGTTCCTCCTACTGTTCTATCCCTTTAATTCTCCACCAGTAAAACTAAACCTTGTTGCTTTAACTGATGCTCCCCTAAGAACTTGCTTTTTCTCGTGAGGATCCCCCACAGACTTCCTTCCTCATCAGTTTTTTCTAATAATTTTTCTATATTACGAAATTTTAAGTACATACCACTACATTTAAAATGTTTACAATTCAGTCATGTCACAATCCTCATTCACTCCCATTCAGTTTTGTACTCCAGTCATAAGTCACGAGTTTTTTATTGAGTTCATAATGTAAGAACTCAATAGTACGCATCTTATTTACTTATCTTTATCGCTTCATTACTTCATCTGTAAGGTCCTATGGTCTATGCACAACAACTATTTAACTGATGTTGTATATGTTATGTGCGTATAATATTTGTTTCGACCAGCTACATATTTTGTTATTATACTGAAAAGCTTTGTTAACTTTGTTGAAAGTCGAAAATATCAGTGAAAATAATTGATCGTCGCCAGAGGGATCACAGTACTATTTATCGACGTGGTCTTCAGTCACTCAAAAGGGGAAACTGGAACAGCTTTGCTCTGATGCCTTTTCTTGCCTGCGCACAGAATGTTAAGGGAGTAATTGTGAGACGATCGTAAAGTGAAGTCTCAGGCAGTCGCCTGCAAACAGTTGTCGTTGTGTACAGTGAAATGTGCTGCGCAGTGTTGAACGAGGAGTTCAAATGAGTTTAAATGCAATAGTAGATCGTCTCTTTTATATTGTCGCCTTGGATGCAAGATTCTGAGCCAATAAAAAAATTAAAAATCATTAATTCCAAGAATTCAGCAAACGTAATAGTTTCAGTTGTTGTTGTCTACAGTCCTAAGACTGGTTTGCTGCAGCTCACCATGCTGCTCTGTCCTGTCCCTTCCTCTTCATCTTTGAATATCTACTGCAACTTAAATCCTTCTGAATCTTCCTATTTGGCTTTTGATCTCCCTCTACGGCTTTTACCCCAAACACTTCCCTCCAACACGAAACTTGTAAATCTCAGAATGTGTTCCATTAACCGATTCTTTCTTTTAGTCGGATTTCTTGTCTCCTCAATTCTATTCACTATCTCGTTGTTAGTTACGTGATCTACTCATCTAATCTTCAGCATTCTTCTTATTTGAAAAGTCTTTTATTTTCTTCACGTCTAAACAGTTTATCGCCCATGTTCCAATTTCTTACATGGCTGCACTCCGGCCGGACACATACATCCAGAAAAGACTATCTAACGCTCACATTTGTATTCGATGATCACAGATTTCTCTTCTTCAGAAACGATTTTCTTGTCATTGCAAGTCAACATTTTATATTCTGTCTTCTTCGTCCATCATCAATTATTTTGCTCCCCAAACAGTAAAACTCACTTACTACTTCAAGTGTCTCAGTTCCTAATCTAATTCCCTTAGCATCAGGTGACTGAATTCGATGACGTCCGATTATTCTTGTTTTGCTTTTGTTGATGTTCACTTTACATCCCCATTTCAAGATACCATCCATTCTTTTCCGCTGCTCTTTCATATCCTCTGTTGTCTCTGACAGAACTGCAATGTCATCGCCAAACCTCAAAGTATTTATTTTTTCTCTCAGAACTTTAGTTCCTACTCCAGAATTTTTTGTTTCCTTTACTGCTTGTTTAATATGCAGATTGAATAACATTAGGGAATGGTTACAACCCTGTCTCATTCACTTCTCAACCACTGCTTCCTTTTCATGTCTCTAGATTCTTATAACTGCCCTCTGGTTTTTGTGCAAGTTGTAAATAGCCTTTATGAGGGTTATTTCGGCTGTCTCATACATCTTGATCACCAAACGGAGGAGTTTCGTTATGGCTGTCTCTCATAGGCGTATCTGCAGTTCTGATGGAATGTCATCTACTCCCAGGCCTCGTTTCGCCTTAGGTCTCTCAATGCTCTGCCAAATTTTTCTAGCAGTATCATATCTCCCATCTCGTCCTCATCTGGTTCCTCCTCCATTTTTATAATACTGCTTTCTATTTCCCTCCGTTGTATAGACTCTCTACATACTCCTTCCACCGTTTAGCTTTCCCTTCTTTGCTTAGGACAGACGGATTTTCGATATGAGCTTTTGGTATTCATACAGATGCTTCTCTTTCTCTTAAATTTTGCTGGAGATAGTATATATCTTGCCCTACTGAAATATGCTTCAAAAACCAACTTTTGTAGTCTAGTCATTCCTTCTTCGCCATTTTACACTTCTTGTCAATCTCGTTTTTTAGACGTTTTTATTCTGTTTCACCTGCTTCATTTGCTGCTTTTATATTTCCCCTTTCATCAGCTAAATTCAATATCTCCTGCATTATCCAAGGATTTCTACCAGTCCTTCTGTTTTTACGTACGTGATCCTCCTCTGCCTTCACTGTTTCAATTCTTAAGGCTGCCAATTCGCCTTCTACTGCATTCCTCTGTTCAAGTCAATCGTAGCCTAATGCTCCCTCAACAATCACTGGTTCTTTCAACTTATGCAGGTCCCATATCCTTAATTTCCTACCTTTTGGTATTTTCTTCAGTTTTAATCTAAAATTCATAATCAATAATCTGTGGTCAGAGATCCCATCTGCAACTGGAAATGTCTTGCTAATTGAAATCTGGTTTTGAACACTCTGACTTACCATTGTATAATCACTATGAAACATTCCGTTGTCCCCAGATCTCTACCGCGTATACAACCATCTACCTTGAGCCTTTAACCAAGTGTTAGTGATGATTAACTTACATGGTCTGTGCAACATTCTATCAGGCAACTTTATCTTCCATTCTTTTCCCCTTGTCCGTATTTACCAACCATTTTTCCTTCTCTTCATTTTCCTACTACTGAACTCCAGTCTCCCATCACAATTCAGTTTTCGTCTCCCTTAACTATCTGATTAATTTCTTGTATCTCATCACAAATTTCTTCAATCTCGTCAGCATCTGCGTAGCTAATTGATATATAAACTTGTACTATTGTGGTAGGTATGAGTTTTGTGTCTGTACTGGCTAAGATAATGTGTTAACTATGGTGTTGATGGTAGCTTACCATCATTCCTGTTTTCATATTCATTAGTAAACCAACTCTGAAATGACCCCCATCTAACTTGGTATTTACAACTCTGTATTCACCTGACCAGGAATACTATTATTCCTGCCTCAAACTTCACTAATTTTCCCTGTATAACTATCCATTTCTCTTTTACATTTTCTAATCTACCTGTCTGATTAAGGGATCTAACATTACACACTGCAATCTGTAAGTATTGGGACAACCTATGTACCACCTTAAAGTACCATTATCGAAGAGGGCGGCGATGACTTCATCCAAGATGGCAGCTCTGACGTCATTCACTATGGCGGATTTTGGCAGGAAGTCTGAATTTTGGCAGGAAAGTGCCACGCCATCTTCCCCCAGAAAAAATTGTGGGAAGTTCATATTCCACAGGATAATTCACCACACCCCGGTTACCTCCACTAAGCAACGAAAATCGCGGGAAGATAGCTCTCTTAGGCTGCCTCCACTAATGTAAGTCAACCGATCACCACTTCCTCCAATGAACTGGCACCAAGTTTGAAAATTAGCGGTTAACATAAGTCACTTGGGGTTTTGCTGCTAAGGTAACAAAATGGCGCGGAAGAAATGACACTTGTACTAACCTCAGTCACCCGACCGCCACCTCCTCCTAAGTATTTGTGGGAAAAGGACCTGGACAAAGTCTTTATTTAATCACTTTCGTGCAGTATGGCCATCCACTGTGTTGACCACGAGGTCCGCACTCCAACTGACTTAGCACACATCGTCAGCGCCAGAAGGCGTTACCAAGACGTCACGTGATGACGAAAGTACCGCTATCGAAGATACTGGCAAACAGTGTGTTCACCATGAAGCCTAGTACATATTGGCACCACCAGAGAGTGCTACCGTGGACTTGTAACGAATGCCACGCTCATCTGGACATGGAAGGAAATAAAGTCTACACCACGATCCTCAACGGTCCGGCACGTCCACTTACCGACCAATGTTGTTGGGCTAACGTACACTAACGTGTACAGCGCATGACGTCGTCCAAGATGGTGGTGCGAAATGGCTGGAAAACGACTCTGCCTATGTTGGACATAAGTCT
Organism: Schistocerca serialis cubense; assembly: GCF_023864345.2. Taxonomy (NCBI): domain Eukaryota; kingdom Metazoa; phylum Arthropoda; class Insecta; order Orthoptera; family Acrididae; genus Schistocerca; species Schistocerca serialis. The sequence goes on along the minus strand of NC_064643.1, from coordinate 704,021,494 downwards.
AAATTATTTTGCAAGCAATGTCTCCACCATAAGATCTAGACTACAACTGACCCTAGTACACATTACTGTCATCAGAGGGTACTGTCATCCCTCCTGTAACCAAATCCCAGATGGTGGCCCGAAGGGGGAAAATGGCGCGAAAATGACTCAGCCTGCTCTGGGCTGCTGTATAGAGTAAGGGAGGAGTCACTCTAGCTATTTTGAAACATTTTTTTAGGGAATGACAATATTTATCACACTAACACAAAACACCAGCCCTGATGTGCTTGGGGTCACAATAAACACTCTGGAGACACGCAAACATCTCCTAGTATTCCGAAATAATTTCAGTACAGACCTGTAAACTCCTCCTAAATAGTACTGTAAACAGATGCGCATACACGAAATCAACTCGTAAACTGTCCAAATTGCGCATAGCACAGCCTACAGGCCAACTCGCAAAATAATGCAACAGACATGCATTCAACACGTGCCACATCCCACGCAAAGTGACACGGCCGTCAGCTGTCAAAGCACACACAGACGTCCATTCTGGACTGCACGCACCGTCACAGCCGCGACCTGCCACTGGACACAGGGTAAAGTTGTCTCTGTTTCCGAGTTTACAGTCACTGTTATAACAACGTCACAGGCACGTTCACGCCTGTCTCACACTGGAGACACCTCTAGGCAACCATTCAGCCGTGTGTACCTGCCCCAGCGTGGCTCACACCTCGCCTTGCCGCGAAACGTCCGCGTGGCGACTCGCCATCTAAAATGTTCTCAATGTTATTCTTACATCACATGGCTTTGTAGAAAACAACAGCCAAGTCGACCTCTCGGGAATTGCATAGCATCCCAGAAATAGTTAATGTTTGCTTTCTCGATGTGCCAGTTGTATGCACGGAAATTCCTACCCTAACAGAACGTGCTTACGAAAGTGGCCGAGCGGTAGTAGGCGCATTAGTATGGAAAGGCGCGACCGCTACGGCCGCAGGTTCGAATCCTGCCTCGGGCATGGATGTGTGTGATGTCCTTAGGTTAGTTAGGTTTAAGTAGTTCTAAGTTCTAGGGGACTGATGACATCAGATGTTAAGTCCCATAGTGCTCTGAGCCATTTGAACCATTTTGCCCCTGCTTACGAAAATAACACACAACTCAGCATTCCCAGAGCTTGTAACGTCCTACCCTTCCTGCTTTCAACACACACAAACGTTTCCACAGCTATGTAGATTCTCCTATATCCCAGCACAAAGAATGTGAATGAATCGAGCATTATGATTGCCTCTTATCGAATATACCCGCCAAATCACTGATACCGCCGATATCGAAGCACTGTCCGCCTTTTTTCCTTCTGCAGACGAAACTTCCAGCGGTTATTTTACACAGATCGCCATATTGCACTGACAATTAAATCATATAAACTACCATACATATCGTCAAATACGGAAATACTCTAACATAGGACATACAGTCATCCTCTCTACTCTTGCCATAACATAAACCATAGTATGTTTACACTGCAATATATAAAAATTTTACACAACGTAAGCCACAGTAACTTTACAATACGATATATACACATTTTACACAAAGAGTTCAGCTATCTTTCATATCTGTACAGCACACGAAAATATTATGGTATGCCTACACTCACACAGGCTATATGTCACAATGCTCCACAGTCCTAGGGAAGCACCGTCACCCTTTTCTTTCTCTTTAGACACGTGACATTCAGAACCATACAAAATTATCCCTTTTACATCATAGCACCCTCAGCAGACCGAAATCGCTCTCAGAACTTTTCTACAAATTCGAGATCGTTTTTCCTTGGCACAAACGCGTTACTGTTCCTGCTCCGAACCTGCTCGCTTTTCTATAGACAACTCCAAACTTGGGGATTACAAGAACTTAAGTATTTTTGCATCGTTCACAATAATATTATACCATTTTCGCTGTACTTCTCGTTATCAAGCACTAGGCATCATCCTACCGATCGCTAGCGCAACATAATTCCCAATAAATAGACAGGAAATTATTTCTCTACGAACTCCAAACTTTAGCGATGTCCAGCGTGGTGTAAACCACTGAGTAACTAGAAACAAGTAGACCAAACTTATATTGCCGTTCTCGAGTACCGAAGACGGCAATGTAACAGATTCCAAATCATTCCTATAAATTGCAAGCCAACTAAGGTCTTTCCCATGTCTAGAGAACAGGCAAACGTGTCTTCCACACCTTACAATCTATCTTCTCTGATCTAAATAAAGGCGCGAACTGTGCAGAGAGCAGTCAACTGATCAATTTACGTGTGAGGGAATAAAGGTCCTGCGCAAACGCACCATCTTCTCAAATTTCCACTTGATTACGAAAGCTGCCCAACACATACTAAGTCTTATTTCGCTACTTGGTCGTTAGAAGACGGGAAAGTTAACTCATATACTTTCCTACACTCCAACAGGCCTCTGCATTCGGACGGCTGCTGCCGTTAATGGGAAGGTGAATCATTCCCTTTACAGGCCATGCGTACACGGAATTATTCCAGAAAACCGGTCACATATATCTTTTATCATTATACTTACAATTAAATGTTACGATCGCTGTCTCAACTGAATGGCATGCGACAGTGAGCGAAGTATCGGAAATACACCCTGCTGTCGGCAGTGGCTATAAAATTAGAAATATTATTGTCATTCTTATGACTTGACACACTCTTACCTTTGCTGTCACAGTATTCCAACTCAAATCCATATCCTCTATACGATTGGACATAGTTATCTCCGCTCCACAAACACATACTTCAAAAACCTGATGCTCAAATGCGAACATATCATGCACCCACCACTACTACTAACTATAATACTTTGTCAATAGCCGATTGCCTACGATACGAAACAATACTGACCGAAAATAAACAATCCATGGACATGTCTCTTATGTTTTTCTTGCTAGTCCTACCACAGTGTCTTAGAAAGAGAGACGTAATCGGCCAGATGTTAAAGAAACACCCGAGCGCAGCATCTACCATATATTACTCTCCCCAGCGATCTTGGCTCTACAGGTGCACACAAGTATTCAGGTTAAAAGCTATACCCGCTTTACGAATCGAGATACGACATTACCTCTGAATGAGGTTGATTGTAGGAATGTGTAAGCCCAAGATGCACCCTTGGGATAAAATTATCGCATTTTGAAAGTGATTTGGCTAAGGTACGTAGTATATAAGCGGCATTTGCGACTCCCTCACACCGCCCCAACTAGATAGTTCTATAGAATTTTTAGCGCATTCTGTCTCGATACCATGTCAGAGGTTCTGCTATATATCCATTGAGTTATAGGCGATGACTGATTGTGAAGGAACACAGACAGTAGTAGATGATGTCCCGACTGAGGTCGTGTGAAATGTACACTTGCTTTTTCAGATATCTATTGTTACACTATCTGCTAGAATGATGTCAATGATATGGAATTAGGTCTCTCCATTCAAGCACATACCTGCATCGAATCACACGCACAGGTGAATCATATTTCTGCCACTCTCATATCTCGAAACGAGTCAGCTTCCTCGAACCTGTCTGCTACAGTGAAATTACAACCTGGTTTTAGTCACCCCCTACACATTTTGCAACTGCTCCCATTTCTACAGCTTTCCACATGTGATCGTTCCAATTTAAGTCGCAACTGAGCAAAGTCAGAGAAAACCATACCCACCACCTTCGGGAACCTGTGTAGAAACAGAATGACCTGAGTTAGTGCAACAGGAGCACATTTTGTCCATTCAGTGGAAATGCGCGAAATGTGGTATGTCCTCAAACTACATACAAGTACTACAGATCCGCGTTCATTCAAATCAATCAGCCCAACATTCTGTCATTGTTATTCTCTACCCTCCCCCCCCCCCCCCCCACATAGAAAAATTACGAACTATAAAATCTCTTCACATTTAGAAGTCACATTTGCACCTATGCGGTCACTTTATAGTTTGATCACCTATACTCTATGCAAGTGATCGTACCCCATAGACTATACTAAGTCGCAAGAGATGCCCCCTCTGGTCCTGGTTAAAACACTGTTTTTCTAACATGCTTTTGTACAATACCAAACATTTCGTTTTTCTGCCACGACTTCGAGGCCAGTGTCAGGCTCTAAACTGACATTAGGAAGTTCTGACCCACGGCCTTTCGCAGGAAACTAGACGTTGCATGGTGTAGATCGTATTCTTACGGCGGATAACATAATATGTCACACATCGGTTGATTTTAAATAAAAGACAGTTACAACATAAGCAATCTGGAGGAGTTTTACTGCATTGGCGTAGCTCTCCGAACTACAGTCCGAAGGTCATTCACGAGCTCTACATTTAGACTCGTCTCACACACTGACGGAATAGCTGATGGCTCTGCATTCCTATTGGACTGATTCCCCATATTGCACTCATGTACGCAATCAGTGTTTCGGTGCTATCCACTCCAGTAGGTGCTATCCACTCATCAAAACTTTTTCCCCAACTCAAACAAGAGATATCAGTCAATCATTATGTGGTAACCAGTGCATGGATGGGATGGAAAAGACACCATCGTTGTACTCTAATAATAAGCATCACAGTTGATGGTGTGAACAATTTTAGCAGTTTTACTGTAATTTCAGCACTGACCAATGAGGCGACAGCATGTTTCCCAATTTCAGTATCATAGCTAAACCACCCATTCTCCACTTTGCGAGTATTAGTGCGAACATGGATAGCTGACTATGCAGTACATCCATTCAGTGTTAATTCTAGAGCACATAAGTCATCAAAGTATACCAGAAAGCAATCCACATACTTCTATCACCTCGAGCATAGTGTTTAATTTACGATCTATCTCGCCGTGTATAGGAGTCACAGAGCATTCTCGCTGTCTTAGGGTAAAATTAGAGGGTGAAAGACTATCCTCACATTGTCATTGTCCAACCCGCAATGCAACACCGTTAGCAAATTACTCTGCAACCGACCAGAAGAAGACACCAATACTCCCCTCCTCTTGTGACTGAATGGAGATTTCTGAGTCCTCACCCATCTCAAGATGCGTCCATGTAGAGGAGCTTAGCACTCCTTATAGATGTATAGTAACAGATTTCAAAGTACCGTGAGTTAGTAGCGGACAGTTAAGAAGAACAAGAAAGGAATGATTTTTATAGGCGATGGAGCTCCAAACGGATGGAGTTCGACGCATTTTCACGTAAATTAACCAAGCTATCAATTATAAAGCTCTGTTCTAGATTCTAGGATCGGTGCCTTGAAGGTGTTGGTAAGAGAGAACATAAACACACGCACTCCTGAGGCTACAACGTTCTGCACTTAAAACGGGCCTATAATGTTAGATCATCTACGTTTCCGACCTATCAGCCGTATGGAATGTACCGTTGTTAATATTTCTTGGTGATAAATGTATTTCAGTGGCATGACATCTATCTTCCTTCCCAGTTTCTCTACGAAAAACTATGTTATCAAATAATAAAACACTTGCTCTGCTCGATACGAGCACAATACAGCTTCCGTAGACTATAGTGTCCATTGTTAATATCCGAACACCATTTACAAATTATACCATGCCTGCATCAGACCTATATGAAATGATCGTTAGTAGTGGGGGATACATCCTACAAGGAAACAAACGCAAATCAGCAGCACCCAGCATATGAAAATTAGAAGTTGTAAGTAGGCTGTTTAGGTTTTTTATTGGTAACGTCACCTCTGTATAAAAATCACTGGCTGTGCTGTGTGCAGTCTGTGTCTAGTTTGCATTGTTGTCTGCTATTGTAGTGTTGGGCAGCGGCAGCTGGATGTGAACAGCGCGTAGCGTTGCGCAGTTGGAGGTGAGCCGCCAGCAGTGGTGGATGTGGGGAGAGAAATGGCGGAGTTTTGTAATTTGTCATGAACTGCTATATATATTATGTCTATTAAGGTAAATACATTGTTTGTTCTCTATTAATATCTTTCATTTGCTAACTATCCCTATCAGTAGTTAGTGCCTTCCGTAGTTTGAATCTTTTATTTAGCTGGCAGTAGTGGCGCTCGCTGTATTGCAGTAGTTCGAGTAATGAAGATTTTTGTGAGGTAAGTGATTTTTGAAAGGTATAGTGTAACGTTACTCAGGGCCATTCTTTTGCAGGGATCTTTGATAGTCAGATTGCGTTGCGCTAAAAATATTGTGTGCCAGTTTAAGCACAGTCGTGTATAATTGTTCAAAGGGGACGTTTCATATGTCGACCCTTAGCCGAGGATACTACACTGGAATCTTCTGATTTTTTTCTTGTAGTTTGTGTAATTAGTGTAGATTTTGTTTATTGCTAGCGCGTAATTGTAGAGAGAATCTCCTTTGTAGTTGCAGTCTTTCATTGTTGTACAGTAAAACAGTTGTGGCATGCATGTAGATTTGCACCAAGTATTTCGCAGCTGCAATTAACTAGATATTATTCTCAGTGTTATGTTAATGTGTTCTCTTATTTTGCTCTTCACATTGTGCTTTTCTGTGTTATCGTGTGAAATATTGTGACAATAATGGCGTGTGAAAAACGTAATACTAGGCTTCAAAGTAAACTGAGAAATGACAGTGAAAACGAAAGCAGTGTGTTAGCGTCACCGAGTAATGAATTAACTGATGTTCAAAGTAGTAATTTGGTACTTGTGCATAGGGAAATGGAGCGGGCTGCAAACAATGGTGTAGACAGTGAAACAATTACTGAACAGGGAAGCATTATCGACCGATCGGTTGGCAACAGCTTGCCTCAGGAATCCGAAATACTTGCAAATACTGTAGATTCAGGTTTTGCGTCCTCACCGTTTTCTCAAATAAGTCAAGACTCATTTTCTGCTTTTCAAACTGCGAATATTGCCGGTTCAAATGTATTGCTGAATAGCACTGAGGAACATGTTTCAGACATCAGTGCATTGTTGTTACAATTAATGCAACAAATGGGACAAAAGCTTCAAAAGTTAGACATAATGGAACAAAATCTTCAAAAGTTAGACATAATGGAACACAATCTTCAAAAGTTAGACACAATGGAACAACACCAGAGACAAACACAACAACAGTTAGACGCAGTGGAACAAAATCTTCACACCACGCTTGAACAAACACGTGAAGATTTAACTACTGAGTTACATAACATCGAATCGAAATGTCAAAAAGTCTGTAATGACGTAAAAACACAAATTTGTGAGCATTTCCAGCCTATTTTTTCGCGTCATGAAAATGCATTACAGAATCACGAAGCAGCCATAGAAGAACTGCAAACTATTGTTCATGAAAATCACAACACCTTGCAAGCTAAAATTGACTCAGTTGCATCTACCGATTCGGTCACGCAACTTGCAAAAACACAAGAAAACTTAAAGGACACAGTAGATACGATTTCAACACAAATGGACACTCTGAAACTTGGTTCAGAAAAACACACTGAGGAAATAAGTACACTATCGGAGAAAGTAGCCGAACTTTCGGATCAGTTCACCAAGTTATCTGCAAAGGTAGATGATGATCTGAATGACACAAAACCGGTAGTCTTTAATGACACAGAAGAGTGCGTACAAATTAGAAAATTCAAACAAAATCTGAAACAAATTAATACGCAACACCAAAGAGAAATCCGGGAAGTACAAGATCAGCTGACACAGGAATACAAGAATTACGTATTTCAGAGGACACTCGCTCTCCAATACGGGAAGAGGGACATAGAAATACGGAAAAGCCACAAAATAATAACACAGGGCATTTCGGAAATTATGAAAGAAATTGGCAAGGTGCACCGAATTTTGAGATGGAACCGCCGACACGACGTAGCAATGACCGATATGCGACTCGCCGACATGATGACTTTGATTATAAGCTGTTCATTACTACACGTAAATTCAAAACGTTTAAGAATTCTGGCAACGACATTCATCCACAAGCGTGGCTCCATCAATTCTCTCATTGTTTTCCTCCCAACTGGTCATTGGAGCACAGGTTAGAATTTATGTGTGGCTACTTGGAGAATGAACCAGCTTTAAGTATGCGATCGGTCATTCACGATTGTCACAGTGACGGAGAATTTTACCATGCCTTCCTCTCAGTGTATTGGTCTCAAGCTACACAAGACCGAGTAAAACATAACATCATAATGATGAAACATTTCGAACAATCTGAATTTTCCAGTCTTGTGAAATATTTTGAAGACATGTTGCACAAGAATCAGTACCTGACAAACCCATACAGCCCCTCAGAACTCATCCGCATTTGCTTAATCAAATTACCTGAACATTTACGACATATTATTTTGGCAGGACGTTGCAAAGACGACATTGAAGCTTTTCAGGGAGTCTTACAAGAATTAGAAATTGACACTGACAGTCGCGGGATGCGAAAACAGGACAACAATCACTACAGGTCACATCCGTCACAATTCCGTGACGACAGAAGCAAGAACTGGACACGACAAGCCTATTCTTACAACGTAAATCGTGACCAAAACAGACACCACCCGCATGACAACCGTTGGCAAAGTAGTAATAATTACAGGGAAAGATCACCTCTCCGCGGTAATGACTATCACAGAGACAATCAGAGAAACAGACAATATGGGAACCAAAATAATTATTATCAAGGGAGACAGAATAACTTTAGACGCAACGGTCCAGCACGCAGTTAGGATTCAGGGAGAAATTCTCCACCACGTGACCGACAAGAAAGAAACTATGGCACCCACCGACATGACGACAGACGATATGATCGTAACGACAGACCTGAATTGCATCAGAACTGGCGGGATTCAAACAGAGCAGGGCCCTCTCGGCAAGGCGAATTTGTAGAAGTTAGGTCTCCTAATACCAATAAGAACGTGCGCCAACAAAGAGACAGACAATGACTCGCGCCGCAGGCACCCACGTACGCCGACTGGCTCAGAGAAAAATAACATAGAAGTTAAGCTTGAGAAAAATTTCAGTATTCTTTACCGACGTATACCACATGATAATTGCTTTGAAGTTGAAACTCTGTGCACTAGGAAGAGTAAAGGTTTACACCACATTTCACATGTAAACCCGTTTATTGAAAGATAATCTGCATTTTAACATGGTCTTTGCCATAAAACTCTTAACTTAACATTTCTAGTATGCATTGTCAGACTTAGAATCTGTCACCATGCAACAATATTTGAAGTTAAAGATCCAACCAAGAACCTAGGGAACATTTTTAAACAGAAATTACAAATGAATTGTTATTGTGAACAGACGACACAGTGTTATTGTGTGTGTACATTCTTGCTTGTTAGTTGCATGATTATCTAACGACTATAAGGCTTACATACTTAGAACATTTACCAGTACTGCTAATGAGATTTTAATGCAACATTTTGGTTTACTTGAAAATACATTCTGGATTTAAAGTACTTTCAGTGAGATACCAGATAACACAGTGGTTAGTTTATGTGACAACTACACGATTTTATCACGATGCTACTAATGAGTGACGATTTACAATGTTGGTTTTTCAGTGTTTCTGTTTTATATCTGCACAGTTTTTCTGCATTATTCTGGAAAGTAAAACATGTTTTAGTAGTAACTTTTGTGGTATAGCTACAATGAGACTGTCTTTTCCATAGCACAACAATACGTTACAGCACAGTACTTTCTTCATCATGGCAATAAGCATAATAACTAAGATATCTATACGCAAAGCACTTCACTTTTGTTTATCATGAAGTAAGTTCATTGACTTCTGCAGAACTTAGCTTGCGGAGGACGATAACTACGACACTTCCACAGAGATTATCTTACAAAAAGACACACAGTTTAGCACTACAGTACATGTATTTGAGTGATTAATTTTATACTTAAAACATTTATTTTTAAAGGTTTTTGAATTACAAAGAAAGTTTTCCGTGATACATTTCATTCCATTGGTGTAATCTGTAACACCTGAGGGTATAATTACATTAATCCCCAGGGGGGTACACGCTCACTTTGTGTACCATGTGTTTGGCAAGCACAAGGAGCCCTAGCTAATATGGTATTTGCTTATACAACTTTACACAATGGTACCATATTTCTCTAACACAGAATTACACAGCTATCTGATTATTTGGCAGAGAAACAAACATTCCTTTTACTACGTCAGTGACAGATGTTTACGTAATTACACAGTTGGATAACTTCACACTTACGAAATTGTATTTTGTCTGTACTTTGTCAACTGTTCATATTTTTTCGGAACCATTGTGATACTATGAGAGCTTTGAATGATGTATTTGGCATGGGATCACGTTTTTTAAACTACGTTTGAGGCAGATGACACTTTTGACATGAGCAGAGAATTTTTTTAGGTTTTGAAATTATTGGAGGAAGCTACGACGATTTTGAGAGTTGACTGAGGTGTTATGATGTTATTATTACGATGACTATGAGTATTATGCTGTTGCGGTATGTTTATGATCAGTAAGCTGATGCTATATGAGTTATTTGATTATGCTACATATCTGTAATGATGAAATATTGAAGAAGTGTCGACGAATAAGGTAAGCAATAATGAGTAGTGGTTAGGGACTCTGGTTTGTGAAAAAGGTTGTTGGAAACCAAGAATCATACTTTAAGAGTTATGAAATGTGTGTATATGGGTGAATGTATCACAATGCTGGCGAACATTTTTTGGACGCTGTTATATTTATAGGATTTTGTTTCTACAGATTTGTAACCGAAATTCTTGACATGTGAAATATTTTTATATGAGACTGTCACTGTAGCGGAAACTGGTGTCGTAAATATTTCGGTAAGAAAGTTAAGTGACCACCTGCACCTAATGCGTAGTGGGCACCCAGCTGGGCGACAGTCGCCTTGAAAAAAGCCATTAGCGTGTGCCTTCCAGAGGCACAGGTGGAAAAAAAAGGGAGGCCATTATCCTCGCTATTGACGTTCCTTTGTAGAAAGCATCGCAAAAACGACATGGTCGAACTTGAAAACATATGATTACACTGTGGAGCTCTTAATTTATGATATTTACTGAAATGCCTAATGAAATGATGAGAAATATTTTTATGTCTATACACCTGATTATGACTACTGTCTTTCTAGTTGAGAGATTTTCTGTACTACCTTATGAAATGCCATATGGCTAATGAATGATGTTTCATGCCTTCCTTTGTACATATTTGCTCATTTTTTTAAATATCTAGTTTCTAGCTGCACTGCAGCATTGGTTAAAATAGAATTTTATAGATGTGCTAATATCAATATTTTCTGTCTACAGATCCAGTAAATAATCACTTTATGATGTACTTAAAAAAGAGGAAAAGAAAAAGAAGGAGCACAAAAACATTTCACAGGAATTGCATATAGAATTTTCTTTTCAAGTACTTGGTAATTTCTTTTGTAGAATAAATTGTGATGCATCACTCTAGTATTAAGATGTGACATAGGTATTAGACGTGGCCATTTTTAGTGTAATATTTTTTCTGCTTGAGCTATGTCATGTTTAGATATATGTTTTTTTTTTGTTTGCTGCTGCTGTTTGCCAGGCATAATGTTACAGAATTTGACTTTGTATTACACTGTTAAGCCAGTTTTACTACGGATTTAGTTTTCTTGTTTGCTGCACAGTGCCTTATATTAGTTGTAATATTGCAATTGCTTCGCCAATTTGAATTTTTGTCATTGATGTTTGTGTTAATTGTTTTGTGCTGCTGCATTGCCTCGTCCCTTAGTTTAGCATCTGAGCTCAGTAGATTTAAGTTAGCTTAAGAGAGGGTAGACTATATAAGAAACTAACTATGGAGAATAGGGAAGGAATGCATAGAGAAGTTATATGAAAACGATTTGGGGCCAAAATGAGTATTGTACAATGAGCCATAATTATTTTGAAAGAAATATGGTTAGAATACAGAAAAGAGGTATAGATAGGACTTTTTGGGAATAATGATGAATGAAGGGAGATCTCCGAGAAGTAAAGAAAGTTTTGTTTGCAAAATACTGCAGTACAACAAACCCTGTCCTTTCCTTTTGTATTATTCCGCTATATGTTTGTGTACCCTTGTGTATTTGTGTTCATGCTGTCTTTATGTGTTTATCTGATACGATTTAGGTTGTAGAATTTTTCTAATACTCAGCTACATTCACTATGATGAGGAATACTCTTATCCTCAAATACAATTTGCATTAATAATATGTTATTTACTTTTTAAAGATGTTTAGACATTATTTATTCTGTTTTGTTTTGATGCTCATGTGTGAAGTTGATGTTTCAATAATTATTCTGATCTTTTATGTATTTACTTATGTCATAATTCCTGTAACACTGTTGTATATGTTATTTCGATTCTTTTGTAAAGCCTGTATTACTACAAATGTTATCTGTATTGTTATGTTCTTTAATTATGTATTTTGTACCTTTGTAATTGTATTTTTATGTTATAAAATTGTAATTGACACCAGTTCATCAAATTAAGTAACTTGTAAGTTACATTTCACTGCACACGTTTCTGTTGGTCATAGTATATGGACAATATGTGAGAAGCAGGGACTGATAGTGTTTGCACGTGTGTTAATGATTCAGCAAGGGACTGGATAACAGCATTGCTGGTTCTAAGGACAATTCCAGAAACTTTGTGAGTGCACAAGTGGTGGGTTATGGACTTGCTATATTATCCGCAAGACTCTTCAATAGTGATTGTGCACCTGCACAGTCACAACAGATGGCTGCTGGCCATCTCTACAAGGACGACAGTGGGTCTGCATCTTTGATGACCCACCAATACCATTATCTCTACAAGGACTACAGTAGGTTTGCATCTTTGATGACCCACCAATACCATTATCTCTACAAGGACTACAGTGGGTCTGCATCTTTGATGACCCACCAATACCATTATTTCTACAAGGACTGCAGTGGGTCTGCACCTTTGATGACCCACCAATACCATTATTTCTACAAGGACTACAGTGAGTCTGCATCTTTGATGTCCCACAAATACCATTATTTCTACAAGGACTGCAGTGGGTCTGCATCTCTGGTGACCAACCAATACCATACACTCTAGTAGGACTACAGTGGGTCTACTCTGTGATCACCTACCTACCAATATTCTTCAAAACTTCGACTGACTCTGCGGTGGGTTTGCTCTGTTGTGGCCCATTACCTGTTTGCATGTCAAGAGTCAGCACTGTCTTTTCGTTGGAAGGACAACACTACTTCTTCAAGATTGCATGGAAATCCACTACTTCCGTGTGCATTTTCTTTTACTGCCTCGACTTTCAGAAAAGAAACGGCAGTTTTACTGTGATGAATGATCAGGACTGTCTTTATGGACTGTGAGAAAATTTTAGCTTTTGACCAACGTTGTATCAATAAGTGTGTGCAGTTGATATCTTTGTTATTGTAATTACGAAAAAATTTATCAAATCATTATTAGCCACTGCCCAAAACAATTTGTAAAATTTTTTGTGGGGAGCATGGGGGCTATGTAAGTAGGCTGTTTAGGTTTTTTATTGGTAACGTCACCTCTGTATAAAAATCACTGGCTGTGCTGTGTGCGATCTGTGTCTAGTTTGCATTGTTGTCTGCCATTGTAGTGTTGGGCAGCGGCAGCTGGATGTGAACAGCGCGTAGCGTTGCGCTGTTGGAGGTGAGCCACCAGCAGTGGTGGATGTGGGGAGAGAAATGGCGGAGTTTTGTAATTTGTCATGAACTGCTATATATATTATGATTATTAAGGTAAATACATTGTTTGTTCTCTATTAATATCTTTCATTTGCTAACTATCCCTATCAGTAGTTAGTGCCTTCCGTAGTTTGAATCTTTTATTTACCTGGCAGTGGTGGCGCTCGCTGTATTGCAGTAGTTCGAGTAATGAAGATTTTTGTGAGGTAAGTGATTTCTGAAAGGTATAGTTTAATGTTACTCAGGGCCATTCTTTTGCAGGGATCTTTGATAGTCAGATTGAGTTGCGCTAAAAATATTGTGTGTCAGTTTAAGCACAGTCGTGTGTAATTGTTCAAAGGGGACGTTTCATTACGTCCGGAGATATTGTAACCTAAAGTTGACACTTGAGTACCACTTCGCCGCTGTTCGATCGTGTGTATCGGAGAGCACCGAAGTACGTAGGGATCCGAAGGGAACGGTGATGGACCTTAGGTACAGAAGAGACTGGAACAGCACATTACGTCCACATGCTAACACCTTTTTATTGGTCTTTTTCACTGACGCACATATACATTACATGAGGGGTGAGGTACACGTACACACGTGGTTTCCGTTTTCAATTATGGGGTGGAATAGAGTGTGTCCCGATATGTCAGGCCAATAGATGTTCAATGTGGTGGCCATCATTTGCTGCACACAATTGCAATCTCTGGCGTAATGAATGTCGTACACGCCGCAGTACATCTGGTGTAATGTCGCCGCAGGCTGCCACAATACGTTGTTTCATATCCTCTGGGGTTGTAGGCACATCACGGTACACATTCTCCTTGAACGTAACCCCGCCAATTTATGCATCCTCCACGTCCTATGAAACGCCCGTTGAACATCCTGTCAAGGGTCAGCCCAGTGTTAATTACGGAATGTGCAGGTGCACCATCATGCTGATACCACATACGTCGACGCGTATCCAGTGGGACATTTTCGAGCAACGTTGGCAGATCATTCTGTAGAAACGCGATGTATGTTGCAGCTGTTTGGGCCCCTGCAATGAAGTGACGACGAATGAGATGGTCGCCAATGATTCCGCACCATACATTTACAGTCCATGGTCGCTGTCGCTCTACCTGTCTGAGCCAGCGAGGATTGTTCACGGACCAGTAATGCATGTTCCGTAGATCACTGCCTCGTGGTTTGTAAAACGCGCTTCATCGGTAAACAGGTAGAACTGCAACGCATTCTCTGTTAATGCCCATTGACAGAATTGTACTTGATGATTAAAGTCATCACCATGTAATTGCTGATGTAGCGACACATGAAACGGGTGAAAGCGGTGACGATGCAGTATGCGCATGACACTACTTTGACTCAGTCCACCGGCTCTCGCAATGTCCCATGTACTCATGTGTGGGATCATGGCAACAGCAGCTAACACATCAACTGCACCCGCTTCTCCTGTGACGGGCCTGTTACGGACCCGTTTGCGTGCTACGACCATACCTGTTGCATATAGTTGGCGGTAGCTGTTTTGCAATGTGCGGCATGTTGGATGCTCTCTGTCCGGGTACCGTTCAGCATACACCCTGCAGGCTTCAGCTGCATTTCTTCGACACTCGCCACAGATGAGTATCATCTCCGCCTTTTCAGAGTTCGAATACACCATGGTCACCGTTCCTATAACACTACACTATCACAGACGTCTGGTAACACGGTGTACTACAGTTGGTCTGCATGCGGAGACGAATGCAGAATAACAATAGCAGCAAGTGCTACATGCGGACACTGCGACAGCTAGACAAAACCACAACAGTGCACTACAGCCACACTCGTAAACACGGTCGTCATCGTAAACATGTCCCTGCAGATGCTGCTCGCCGACCGTGGCCCGTGTTTGTTACAACACGCAACTGAACGTCGGAGGTTTCAAGCGTCAACTTTAGGTTACAATATCTCCGGATGTAATAACATTTTACAACGCAACAAACGACACTGACAACGTATTTGTTTATATTCTAACCTCCGCACAAAAAATAATAAAAATAGATATTATGGATAGTGATTCTATTTTTTGTGTAACCTCAGAACAAAGTGGGTTCCCATTTATAACCTCCCTACAGAAATTCGTTCACATTTAACCTCCACACAAAATTTGTTTCCCATTTAATGTAAGCTCGAAACAGAAAAATTCCTAAAGCTCGTAATAAAAAACAAATTCAGTAACCTGGTAAATTTTGGACAACAGCTGTGCTGTGTCATGGCCCTGTAAGATCATTCTGAATAAGAAAGTAAAAATTCTTACCTCAATAAAGTCGCCAATTATCTGCTCTTACAATAACTTTTCCGGCACAGCTCTGTGCAATGCTGCCCGATAGATTTGTCATTTATGAAAGGAAGCAACTGATTTTTCTTTTGCAACAATCGGAATGATCATGGATTGGTGAAATTAGTAAATTCTTTAAATTGAAATGAATGCTTGTTGGAAATTACTTTATATGACAAAGATTATTATTAGGACATTTTTAAAAGATTTACATAACATTACTAGGTATGCGCGAGGCTGCTTTTTACCTTATACAATAATACTCAGGCTCCGGCATCGCTGCACCGCGACCGGCCAGCCAACACGATACACCAGACCACACCAGAGAAGACTCTACGCAAGCGCAGACTAGCGCAGACTAGCAACAACTTACTGCTACAGCTACACAGTTCGTACTGAGTCAACACTGGTCTCTGGTCAGCGATTCTCTTATACCTTGCATATCGCAGGCAGCGCATGAGCAATACATCGAAATTACATCTGCTCGGACCTCTTGCATAAAATTACATCTGCTCGGACCTCTTACATAAGCCTCCACTGGGGGGGGGCAAAAATTTGGCAGCGATGGTGAGTCAATTGGACTTGCCATAAGCAACAAATTTTTCTTAATTAACTAAGTTTACAGTCAAAGAGTAAATATATATATATATATATATATATATATATATATATATATATATATATATATAAGTGCAGAACATGAAATGAAATAGAGTGCACATGCACTGAGTACAGAACATATCAAGCAATGACAAAATGTATACGCAATGAGTACAAATCATATTAACAAATGACATAAAGTGCACACGCACTGTATATATTTCTACCATTTTACAAGAACTATGATACGCAATGAGTACAAATCATATTAACAAATGACATAAAGTGCACACGCACTGTAGTATTTTTGTACCATTTTACAAGAACTAGGATAGGAAAGGGAAGGATTGCATCATGGTTGTAGCACAGTAGGTTGCACGTAGCTGCACTGAAAGTCCGTACCTTTCTACAGAAGCACAACACCAAGTGAGACAATCTGAAGTTCTCTTCCGTGAAGTATGAATCAGTGTAACCAAGACACTGAAATGTCGTATTAATATTCAATGTTATCATTGTGGTAGTACATTAGGTACACCAAACAGTGGGACCATAATAACATCTCCATTGTTCAAGGTGGTGGACACCATGATGTGTCAACACCACACTCTTTCACCAACGTAGAATTAGCGCAGAAACCAAATATAGTGCTTCATGATCATAAGGATAGACAGGACAAACGGATATTGAAGTAATTTCTGGTAATTAGGTCAGAAGGTGAAGGACATTAAGTCTTATGCTAGTCATCATTGAGAATTACACTAGTCTAAACCATTGTTATGCATTATTCAAAAGTGATCATTCAAAGCAAGAGTTAATTAATGGCATACCATTTACATAATTCATCTACTTATAGTAATCATTGGCACTCATTGGCCAGTTGCAGACCATCAGAAGTCATCATTCAAAACAAGAGCTAATGAGTGTAGCATCAAGCTACTGGTATTCATATATAATAGCATGTAAGTGACATAATACAAATTTAAAATATAAGAAACAGTGGCATTCATTGGCCAGTTACTAAACATATAGCAAGTATTGAATATTACAAAACACTATTCATAACTCATCTGATTGCGGTAATGATTGGCACTCATTGGCCAGTTACACAGTATTCATATTGTTTTGTAAAACATTATTCAGTATTATTCAGAAGTCATCATTCAAAATGAGAGTTAATTATTGGCATAGCATTTAGAGTATAACAAAAATATTATTTGCAGTAATTATTGGCATAGTATTTATGCATTATTACAAAATATCATTCACTATTACTCAGAACTCATCATTCAAGTGACATAGGACATATTTAAAATGTAACGCACTGTAATTATTACTCAAGGTCTGTGGTTAGAAAACATTACTCAGTATTATTCTGAACTCTCTTAAACTGGTAGCATTATTTGGGACTGGTAATACTTTTTTTTGTGCTAGTGATGCATTGCGTTGGTATCGATAATTAATTGCTGGGGCATGAAAATATTTGCTTTTGACTTATTGCTGCAAATAACGATTAGTAACGTCATTCGTCATGAGTCAGCTGTAGCAAGGTTATGAAACAAGTGGAGTATATGTGATCACATTCATGAATAACACACACAAATGGGTAAAAAAATGCAAGTACTAGAACAGGTTTAATGACTAACTGCTTATAGCACATTAATTTCATGACTCGCTTCTCCTGGAAAAATACAAAATGGATTATTAAGCTGAAAGAAGAAACGCATATTATGCTGAAAAGTAGTGAACTTCGAATTAACAGGTAATGAAACGTGTACTCAATTGTGTATGTACTCTAGCTGTCCTTTCCAAAACATTCAGTCATTATACCATGCGACATAAGACTTACTGTCAAAACGAACTGCAACAAATACTTAAATAACTACATAGCATTTCTTAACTAACAGTAAATATATAAACATCACCATTATTCTCATCTGCAAAGAAAAACTTAAAAGTGGTGCGTTAAGTGGCAATATAAAATTTATCACTATCATCATCTGCAAAGAAAAACATCATTATTCATATCACCATAACTTCATTACTATCATCACCTGCAAAGAAAAACATCATTATTCATATTAGCATATTCTTCATATAACTATTCATCATCATTCATTATCATCTGCAAAAAAGACACTTCATTATTCATATCACCATTTACTTCATACAACTATTCATAGCATAGAGTTTCTTATTTCTAGCATATTTCATCGCTAAAACTAAGATGTGTAGTTCTGTCTGACAGCCTGCATCAATTGCCTCGTATTCTGAAAGAAAAATAATTAATTAAGACTGCTATCATACGATGTGTATAGTATATTCTTGTTAATGCTTGTTAATTCAGATCCATTTACTCTTCATGACGAGGTATTGCATCTTCTTTCGTTCATTCTGAAGGTGAAATTCCCATTTCATAGTAATCCACTGTGGTTTGTTTAATTTATTTCTTTTACACGTTATTGCTTTCTGAAAATGGTGAATAAGGATTAATATCTTGCATTTAAATCATATACCGATTAAATAAAAACTGGTTTCTAGTGATATAATTAAGCATACAGCATAGCATGACAGAAAACGTATTATGTCAAAAACATAGACAGTGTTCAGGTGCAAAAATGTACACAGAGTATCATAATGAAGTAGCAAAAAAAAAAAAATGTAAAGTAGTCACGATGTTGAGATATCATAAGGCAAAACGTCAAAGTCAACTGGTGTTTGTTATATCTTGAAGGTTTCGTAGTGCATACAAACAAAACAGGAAAACAATCATACATACATGACAAATGGAAAATGTGCGCGGTCTGATATATAACGACAAGAAATGACTTTCTTTGTGTACAGCTTGTATGTTGTGTAGTTGATGGAGGCGAGAGTTGAAGACTTTAATGGAGAAATAATTTGATAAAATTAATATGTCACTAGATAGAATTGCATAATTGGTCATAAAATATGTAAGTTTCTCTGGAAAAATGTGCACGGTCTGATGTGTAACGACAGGAAAAGCGACCTGCTAACTTTACCTTGCTGGGCACTTGCCAAGAAAAAAATATGATAATCATCAGTAAGTGGTCACATAAATATAATTGCATCATTGGTCATATAAAAATCAGGAAATGGCATTACAGTGTGATAAATCACAAAGTATGTTCATTCAATAAAGGGTTTAATATTGGAGACATGGTGATTGCCTTTGCTTTTTCTGGTTCTCAAAGTTTCGACGTGTACTACATTGGGGTGAGGAATGCTGCGAATTCGATATGGACCTGCGTATAGAAGCTCAAATTTACTGCATCTATTCTTTCCTCTGTTGGATAGATAGTGTGTATGTACTAATATCTTCTGTCCAATGTGAAAGTCACGGCGTGTACAAACCTGATTTTGCTGTCTTCTCCGGCGCTCTGCGGCACGTTTGATGTTGTTCAGCGCAGTGTCAATTATTTCATAGTGTCGTAGTCGACGAGCTGTAGGGAAGGATACTAATTCTTTAATTTTGTTAGGTGGTTCAACATTTTTCAGTATAACAGTCGGACATAGCATAGTAGATTAATTTGGTATGGAATTAATTACATCATGGAATGAGAGTATGAGTGTGTCCCAATCAATATGTCTTTTATGGCAGTATATTCTACACAGTTTACGAATTTCTTTCACTAGTCGTTCACAAGGGTTCGAAAAAGCATGATACTTGGATATATAAATCGGAGAATTGTTTCTTGTTTGTAACATACGTGTCCATATATCAGATCGAAACTGTGATCCATTGTCGGAAATTCCTTTCAATACATGTCCTACATGAAAGAGAAAATGTTTTATAAATGCTTTCGAAACAGATTGAGCAGTAGCTTTGCGTAACGGAGTGAAGGTAACAAATTTCGAAGTGAGTTCAACTGCTTCAAAGATGTAGCAAAAACCTCTATTAGTTCTGGGAATCGGACCAAAAATGTCTACAGCGGCCATGTGTCTCAATTTAACAGGTACAATGGGATGTAATGGAGGAATATGTGAAGTCGTTTCTGACTTAGCTTTCTGGCAGATTTTACATGACGCTAAAACTCGTCGAATACGTTTCTCCATACTGGCAAAATAACAGTTCTGTCTCAGTATAAGAAAACATTTTCTGGCTCCGTAATGTGCGTAACTTAAATGAGTATACCAAATTAATTTGTTAACAAGCTCGTCAAGAATACATAGTAACCAGTTGTTGCTGTCAGAGTGAGAGCGGCGAAACAGAATGTTACTGCGCACAGTGTAATGGTTTCTGATGGTAACATTATTCCTATCTTGCCGAAGGTGTTTAATTTCTTTCCATACGTTGTCTTTACTCTGCTCTTGTGCTATGTCTCGTAATGACGACGAAATGAAATTTTCAAATGCAACTTGTTGAATATACATGACGCTGAAATTTGCTTTACAGAAGTTGGTTGCGATGTCTTGCTGATTGTTGCTAAGAGAACGGATAGTACGTCTGCTGCAATATTTTGTGTACCGGGAATGTGAACAATTGTAAAATTAAATTCCTGTAAATAAAGTTTCCATTTTCTTAATCTGTCGTCTGTACATTTAGCGGAAAGTAAAATCTGTATAGCTCTATGATCTGTGTAAACGGTAGTGTGTCTTCCATAAAAAAATCCCTAAATCTCGTAAATGCCGATACAACACATAAAGTTTCAAGTTCTTCAGAATAATTGCGTTCAGCAGGTGACAGAATGCGACTCGCAAAGGCGATGTTTTTAATTACTGTACAACCATCTTGTTCAATTTCCTGAAAAATGTGTACGCCTAAAGCGGTGTTAGAACTGTCGGTGGCAATGGAAAAATTTCTAGTAAGATCTGGATGTGATAAACGTGGTGCATTCAACAAAGCTTCTTTCAGATTCACAAATTCAGAACGTGCTTGGCTATCCCAGGACCAAATAGTGTTTTTACCCGTGAATTGACATAATCTAGGGGTGTCTAAAGCAGAGTAATGAATAAATTTACGAAAAAAGTTAATTAACCCCAAAAAGCTGCGTAGTTGTTTCTTCGTCGTAGGAATAGTAATGTCACGTAAAGCTTGAAGTTTTTCCGGGTCAGGCGCAATGCCTTCTGCTGAAATTACATGTCCAACAAATTTTATAGAAGTCTTGCCTAAGTGCGATTTACTGAGATTAACTGTGAGTCCTTGTGCACGAAAAGTTCGTAACAGTTGTTCAAGAATCGGATTGTGTTCAGACCAGTTAGCTTCTGCAATAAGAATGTCGTCTACATACGTTGTGATCCTGTCTTAATTCTGTCGGAAGTATAGTATTCAATCCGCTAATAAATGCTGCTGAAGAAATAGTTAAACCGAACGGTAATTTACAAAATTGATAAGAGTCACCAAAACAGACAAAAGCCGTGTACTTTCTGCAGTGCGGATGGAGCTGAATTTGCCAAAATTGAGATTTCAAATCTAATGTGGAATAAATAGCAGTACCATGAAATTTCTGTAGAAGTTCTTCTAGTGTGTGTGTGTGGGCGATCTGTTTCATTAATAATAATGTCGTTGATGTGACGCGAATCAAGTACGAGACGAAGCGAACCATCCTTTTTCTTAACAATATGTAGTGTGTTTATGTACGGACTAACTGCCGGTTCAATAATTCCTTGGTCAAGCATAGCTAGCAATTCTTTCTTAACTTGTTCTCTGTGAATATACGGCATGGGATAATGTTTGGCTTTAAATGTGTCGTGCTGTTTAACTTTAAATTCATACATAAAACCGGACATAGTACCAGGGACGTTCTCAAAAACTGGAGCTTGCTGTAAAAGAATTTTGCGTAGTTGCGTGCGTTCGTCGTCTGTATTTGCACTGCTCTGTTTAACTTTATTAGAAATCATCTGTATAACGTCATAGTCGGCTTCGTCTGGTGTATTGTAGTTGTGTACGTACGTATCTGTGAACAATGTGGAATGACAGTCTATGTTGCGTGATGCGGAAATGACCTCTATACGATTAATTGTTTGTTCTTCTGCAGATAAAGAGTGCTGAACTTCTAAAGCCAGTTGTACATTTTCATCCTTTAACATTAAATAGGAATTTTGAAAGTCAATAATTGCGTCGTGTTGTACCAGAAAATTCGTACCTAAAATAACGTCTGTTGTCAATAAGGGAACAATCCAAAAATGTAACTGAAATGTATGACCTGCAATACAAAATGATAAATGTGTCTGTAATTTTACCTCTACTCCTTTACCAGATACTGCTCGTTTTACTTTAATTTTGCCTAATGGTAGCGTAGGATAGGCATTCTCTTTGTTACATTCGTTGAAAGTTTCCTCATTTATAACTGACATAGGTGATCCAGAATCGATTACTGCTGAAAATTTGGATGATCCAATCTTTACCTCAATGACAGGGTGGGGAATGGTTTTTTGAATAACTGGTCTCTCCTGCAAAAGAGTGTCTCGGATGTCGTCAAAAGTAATAACATTTTCGTGAACAAAATTCTCTGTGTCAAAAGTATTGCTTACGTTGCTGGAAGATGCAACCTGTACTGTATCTAGTCAAATTCTATCCGACGTGCTATTATTTGCGGGAGGATGCTGTGGCATTTCGACTATCTGAACTGTTCTGTTATTTCATCCTGACGTATTACGTTCGGGATGATATCTACTGTCTGGTTCATTCATGATAATCTGTTGTTGCGGATGATTTTGCTGCTGGTAAGACCGACTGTTATTAAACGTACGCTGAAAATTGTGATCATTACTTTTACGTCTGTCATGATAGTCATTTCTATACGGTACATTGCGATATGAGTTGAAATGGTGTGTTTTCAGCATGTACTGATTTCCTTGTTGCTGTGCGTTACTTTTTTGGCGGAGCCGACGCTATACGTGTAGGCGGCGAAACATTAAAGCTTGGTTGACCTTGCAGACTGCATTGTGGTTTGGTATGCTAACGGGTTGGATTTGTTGCTGTTGTTGGGAAATACCTCTATTGTTACCAAAATGTGGTTCTGTGGCTGATAATTTTGACGATACTGATGATTAAAATTTTGTTTGATATTAAAAATTACGCTGGTAGTTCTGGAGTGTCTAATGAAAATTGTCACTTTCGGTAAAACTTGTCACATCTGGTTTTCTTTACTCATACGTAACCCTAGATAGATCGATAGTTGAAGAGTTGTTTTGATAGATATAAAGGGTAGTAGAAGAGAAGGCAGCAGTGCAGAAAACTAAAGATGAAATAGCACTACTACGGTCGGGGCCCTGTGCACGCTATGGCACATATTCATCGAAGTGTAATGAATCCCCTGAGGTCTATTACGCGCTGCAAATAAATTTTAGTTTCTGCGTTACAGGCAATGGCGGTGAAAATTCAAAAACAAAATGTCGTATCCAGTCCAAAGCGTGTACCTGTGTTCTGTCATTTTTAAATACTTTAAATTTTCTCATAAATAGAAAGTGCTTATTATCAAAATTATCGTCTCTACATGACTGAGCAGGTTCAGGTTTGTGTAACAATCTGTTTGTGACTGTTCTGAATCTAAGACACGTACGCTCTCTAAATTATGTAAGTTACACTGGCTGTGTGAGTGTGACAAATGTTCGGAATTTGGCGTATGCTGTGACGTGTTAGTTACTGAAACATTTTTCATTTCTATCACTTTAAAACGTTCGTCAATTTGGCTGATCTGTTGTTCAAATATCTTATCGACTTCCGTATCCAGAGTGCGTGAAACTTCTGCTGACATTAATTTAAACTCGTCGCGTAACTGTGTTGCTTTCTCAGAACATTGTTCAGTGACTGCACTAAATTCATCTCTAAGTAATTTTGTTGTGGCTACACGTGTATCACGTAACTCTTCGCTACTATTCCTAGCATAAGCCTTACTTTCCTCATGTAATTGTTCTTTAGTATCATGACGTTGCACGGTAACGGCTGTAATCTGTTCATTAAGTTGTTTCTTCTGTTCGTTAAGGTTGTCTTATTTTTCATTAAGTTGTTTGAAATGGTTATCTAGTATTTCATTCCGCTGTTTGAAACTTTCATTAATTTGTTGTTTGAGATTCTCATTAAGTTGTTTGTAATGGTTGTCGAATTTTTCATTGAGATGTAGTAATAATGCGATAACTTGATCCTTGCCAAAATTAGCTGCTGTATTTTCTGTGCTGTGTGATGGTGTATGTGCATTGTCACGTTTTGTGTAACCATTAGGTCATCCACTGATTCTTCAAAACGTTTGCTAATCGGATGTGCATTGTTAGTCACTACCTCCGAATCAAATAAATGTGACGTATTTTGACTACATTGTTCATTTTCGTTAGAAACAATTATCTGTTCATTACGTAAATTTTTTCAAATCGGGTGTGTCAAGCTGGGCAGCGTTCATTGTAACGGACGTGCCGCATCATCAATTGTTACATTTACTGTGCCCATAATTGCATTTGTTTGCTCATGGTTAGCATTAAAATCATTACTATTAATCGGTATGCACTGATTGTCTGTGAATGGAGGATTGTCGCTATTACACTGAGTGTCGCAAGTTTTATCGCTCAAATTAATCGAGTCGGCAATCTCATTCATTGCACATCGCGATGTACTGTTAACAGTTTTTCGCGGCATTTTCACAAATCAGAATTAAGCACAAAAATTAAACAAAGACAAAGCACAAATGGAACAAACAATTACAACAAAGAGCAATAAATTGCCGATGATCTGTGAAAGAAAGATTGACAAATTAGTAAATGCGTTGCGCCAGATGCAAACTACATTTAAGTAAAAAAGAGCAGAAATATGGCTACTTCTCAGAGACTCACATAGAAATACGATCCTGGCCGGTTGTCGCCAAGTGTAACCTCCGCACAAAAAAAATAATAAAAATAAATATTATGAATAGTGGTTCTATTTTTTGTGTAACCTCAGAACAAAATTGGTTCCCATTTATAACCTCCCTACAGAAATTCATTCACATTTAACCTCCACACAAAATTTGTTTCCCATTTAATGTAAGCTCGAAACAGAAAAATTCCTAAACCTCGTAATAAAAAATAAATTCAGTAACCTGGTAAATTTTGGACGACAGCTGTGCTGTGTCATGGCCCTGTAAGATCATTCTGAATAAGAAAGTAAAAATTCTTACCTCAATAAAGTCGCTAATTATCTGCTCTTACAATAACTTTTTCCGGCACAGCTCTGTGCAATGCTGCCTGATAGAGTTGACATTTATGAAAGGAAGCAACTGATTTTTCTTTTGCAACAATCGGAATGATCATGGATTGGTGAAATTAGTAAATTCTCTAAATTGAAATGAATGCTTGTTGGAAATTACTTTATATGACAAAGATTATTATTAGGACATTTTTAAAAGATTTACATGGGAGTTCACATAACATTACTAGGTATGCGCGAGGCTGCTTTTTACCTTATACAATAATACTCAGGCTCCAGCATCGCTGCACCGCGACCGGCCAGCCAACACGATACACCAGACCACACCAGAGCAGACTCCACGCAAGCGCAGACTAGCGCAGACTAGCAACAACTTACTGCTACAGCTACACAGTTCGTACTGAGTCAACACTGCTCTCTGGTCATCGATTCTCTTATACCTTGCATATCGCAGGCAGCGCGTGAGCAATACATCGAAATTACATCTGCTCGGACCTCTTGCATAAAATTACATCTGCTCGGACCTCTTACAATATGTTCACATGTGCTAACAAAACTAACGTGGTTCCGTTTAAAAAAACGTAGGTTTGTGTTAAAAAACATACTTCCGTTCATTTTTGTATGGTTTGTATTAAACAATTACACTAGCCCCTCTCCTCACGTTCGGTCTGTGGAATCGGTTCGTCAGTATTTGATGTGGTTTACGAAATATATCCAGCGGTAACGTTAGGTGACTCACCCTGTATAATCAGTCAATTGAGTCACGTTTCATCCACCACTGACGCAAACAATATCGCCAACTGAGCACTTTAAACTGATTTTCAGAAAACAGGGGTGGAAGTGGATCACTAGTTTCTCTCGTTCGAAGCATTTCACATCGCATCACGGAAAGCTGAAGAAGGGGAGACCCTATAGCAGTCTATTTGCGAAGTAAAATTCCTGCTGTTCTGTCCCTGAGAAAACCTTTACTAGTTGAAAAGTGTTTCGTTATTAGCGAATGCGAGGAAATACTGCTGCTTTGGACCAGAGGGCTGAAGAGCTACTGGAGAGCTAAGCAGCGATTGCAAAGGAGAGACAAGATTCAGCCAAAGCCGTTATCTCTCCCTACGGACGGCTTTGAGCTGCGATAACAGCGCCAAAGGAAGAGAACGTAATCCCTTCAGACGCTTTCGAAAGTTTGCAGAGGCTCTTGGAACCGCTATCCACCAACCTCCTCATTCAATTCCTTTATCACGGTTTTTCGATTTGAAGCTCTTATGGGAAGGAAGCGGAAATGCCTCCTTGTCCACAGGTTATCAACTATATTAACTATACCAACTTAATGTCGTACCCAACGTTTAGCGTTTCTAATCTGGTCCCTTGGACTGATAACATTATTTAGTTTATATTTTGATTGCTTCCTTATGAAACTGCTTCGTGCGTCGAGCTGAACGGAACGGTGATATGGCATACGCCCCAAAATTATAGAGAAAAGTAAACAATAAGTACTAAAATTGTTTTCCTGTAACGACATGAAAATTTCTCAGAAATGCAAAGAAACAATGCTTTTACTAAAAACTTACATCCTATGTAGTCACATTCCTCATCAACACTTGACACCTTAAACGAGTTAGTAGGCTGTGTAAAGAAGTGTTATACGAGGCTTGTCCATTAAGTAAGTTCCGATCGGTCGCGAAATGGAGACCACAATGAAAACTCGTTGATGCTTTGCACAGATGTGTTGGGTAGTGTCTCTAGTATGACCGTCGATCGCATCAAGATGCTCTTTTCAGTTGTGAGTGCACTGTGAGCTAGTAAAGGTGCCTAGGACAACGATGTCTCCCGCCAGGTAGGAGTGGCCGCTGAGAGGCTTCGCCTTAATGAATGCAGCCCACCTAACACAACTGCCAAGCACTTCCTTCTTCATGTCAATTTTCAGCCGCACTCTGCAGTGGCAGTGAAGACGCTCCTGCGCCCTCTTCGATGGGAAGTGTTCAATCACCCACAACACAGCCCTAATTGGCTCGTCCCGAGTATCATTTCTGTTCACATGAAACGCTGGATACGAAGACAACACTTGGTTGCAGGCTACGCGCTATACATCAGCGTAGAGAATTATCGGAAAGCACAGGTGGCTGCCTTCCATGACGATGGTGTTGGAATTTTGTTGCTATAACGCTCCAACAAAATGTCTAAGTCGGAGCGGTGACTATGTAGAGAAGTATGTGGAAAGTGTAGCTAACTCCTGCAACCGATCAGGACTTACTTTCTGGACAACCCTCATAGATTACTTACATAAACTTAAAAGTGTCCGTAGTTTGTCTGTAACAGGGTATTAGCACTTTCATTCATTTGTAGTTGCTAGAAAATGGGTTAATATGACAACAAGCAGCGCTAATTAATGAAAAACGTAATATGAGGGGTATTCAGTAAGTAATTCAACACTTTTTTCTAAAAGTGGGTTAGTTTTTTCACGATTACAATACACCACATTATTCCCAAATATTTCGGCTACAAGACATTTTTCGTCATAATCCACATTCAATGTGACGGCCCTACGCCACCTTAGAGGGAGGGCCTATATGCCCTTTGGTACCAGTCTACTTGTTGACGTCGAAGCCAATGTCCTGCAGCATCAGTAACCTCCCCATCATCCATGAACTGATTGCCAAGGAGTGCATCCTTCATTGGGCCTAACAGATGAAAGTCAGAAGGAGCTGGATACGGGCAGCAGGGTGAATGAGAAAGAACAGTCCAGTGAAGTTCTGTGAGCTTCTCTTGTGTGTCAGTACTGCCAACAGTTGTGCAGTGAGGTGTTTGATTGAGATCCGTCCGTCACACACAATTACATAGTCCGCACATTTCAACATGGAAGAGTTACAGCTGCGTTCAGCTGTCCGCCACGCGGTACATCGAACAGGTTTGCGTGACCTTGTTGAGATGATGACACCGCATTGCCCAACGACTTACTGTGCTTTTGTTCACTGCTAGCTCGCCGTAGACATTCTGCAAGGTGCCTATGAATTTCTACGATGCTCTGGTTTTCTGACACAAGAAGCTCAGTTACAGCTCTAAGCTTGGAACGTAGCTCCAACAGATGCCAGTTCGAAGGCTACATATAGTGTCACCATTATCGGATCTTGATGAAGCTATAGGCGCTCAAGCGGGAATATTCCTCGATATTCTACAACAAATTACGCATTATTTCAACCGAAATTGGCCTGTAAAAGTGTTTTGCCTTACTTATTGAACGCCGCTCCTAATACTAACACCAATCTTCTCCTTCAAATGGTTCAAATGGCTCTGAGCGCTATGGGACTCAATTTCTGAGGTCATTAGTCCCCTAGAACTTAGAACTAGTTAAACCTAACTAACCTAAGGACATCACACACATCCATGCCCGAGGCAGGATTCGAACCTGCGACTGTAGCGGTCTCGCGGTTCCAGACTGCAGCGCCTAGAACCGCACGGCCACTTCGGCCGGCCTTCTCCTTCAATAATAGTAAATAAATGACAATGATGCCAGGCATCTCGTACCTCAATGTGAATTTCTCGTTTAATGCAGCAATTAATTTTTTAATCATTGATTATCCACTACTATGTCGCAATTTTGAATCTCCCAGTACTTATATTAATAACAGGAATATTTTGAGCTGACGTCTCCATGTGTAAACACATTGATTGGTTTCATAGTAGATACCAGGATTCTTCCACGTTGAAAATGAAATTTGCAGGTATATTCATTCACACTATTATCCGAAATTCTCAAATTTTAAGTTTGTTTGCTTCCAGACACCACCTGTTTCTGTATTATGCTAATTTGGTATTGAAACAGCTTTAGGATTCCTGGTAGATTTTGTATCTCCAGTTCCAGAAAGGTCGTGCTTACTTTGTTGTTGGTATTGTTGTTTAGGGCCTTGAGAATAACTGACGCCAAGCTGCAAACGGTTTGTAAACCAGACTCGGAAGTCTTACGATGTGCTGCGTGCATATGGAGGACGGCGTGGATTCACAAATGTCAGTATGTATCCCACAAAAAAACAGTAAAACGCGGAAACGTTTTGCTCCGCTGGCAGGGTCGGACGTGTGAACGTCCTTAGACCGAGCCGTGAACGTCTTTAGCCCATCCGTCAACAAAATGTCGAGTGCCATCTTTTCTGTAACTAATTTACAACGTGAATGTATGCTGCTGATATTGCCCTGCTAATAAAAAGT
The DNA here is from genome assembly GCF_023864345.2 of Schistocerca serialis cubense. NCBI lineage: Eukaryota > Metazoa > Arthropoda > Insecta > Orthoptera > Acrididae > Schistocerca > Schistocerca serialis. The sequence goes on along the minus strand of NC_064643.1, from coordinate 703,991,616 downwards.
AAGAAGTCGCTGCTAGAAGCCACTATCAACCTGGAAGAATGGTCCTGCAAATAAGAATAAGGCGAAAGCAGTGAAATTCAGTAAAGAAGTAATCCTGTCAAACAATTACAAATTCATCTACGGGTAACAAGAGCTACAAATACTCAGAAGCTACAGTTACGTAGGAATTACACTGCAGATGAGAGGCCTTGCATTTTCCAAGCACAGTGAAGACAAAGTCGTACGAACGATGAAGGAAACCACTGAGATCAAGAAACTGAGTCTACTATTTGCAGGAACAGTTCTGAGAGACTATTCAGCACAAAGATTGTACCAACTGCATCAAACCGTATATAATCTGTATGAATACGCCTGATATATTCAGATCTTAAAGCACTGCAGCGAGGCGAGTCCTCATACTACAAAAGAATGCTAAGCATCTCAAAATACAATCAAAGCAGAATAACCTATCCCTCGGCAGACACAACCTTCTTCATTGCAGAACTGATGGCAGCTCATAATCTGGTATTTACCCAACAAGCCACTAGACTCCTGGAAGAGCCGCGTGGAGTGGCCACGCAGTCACAGGTACCATGTCACTGACTGCGCCACCCTTCCACCGGTGGTTTGAGTACTCCTTCGGGCATGGGTGTGTGTGTTGTTCTTAGCGTAAGTTAGTTTAAGTAGTGTGTAAGTCCAGACACCGATGACATCCGCAGTTTGGTCTCTTAGAAATTGACACACACACACACACACACACACACACACACACACATACATACACATACCTAAAAGACAGTCGACAAAAAGCGAGAGAGTTACACCACAGATTACTCAACATTTCAGCCATGAGAAACAACAAATAAAAGGAGCTCACTTCCAGGTGAGCCACTTGTACACGAGGGTGCAGCCCACGGACTACATCACCGAATGTGCTCATCCAAGGTATATCACAACCCCACCGACAGTTGCCTGTCCAGCACCTAAGATCTTCATTCCCACGGTACAATACCTAATCTCATAATTGGTTTTTTGACCTTTCTGTCAGATTTAACAGATTTATAAATGTATGGTATTACAATTTAGGAACCAGCGCTGTAGACAGGCACTGCCTATGTTGTTTTTTACGCTAATCAGAAGTAAAAATTATACTTATCTTGAAGCCCGGTTGTTGTTGATGTTGGATCGCTCGACGTCTCTAAACATCTGGGCTTTGATCTCTGCGGAGACCAAGGTCTTGACGTCTCTAAGAACAAAATATTTTCCTGATAGTGATAGTTCGTCGTAATGTATTTATGATTTCAGTACTGTTAATAATGAGCCTTTGTTCACTTTCATAAAAATGAAACCGAATTAATTTGTAAACTTTTGAAAAAAAAACACTTTTTAAGATCCAGTCTGAGTACGTTTCTCTATAAATACTTTTTAAGATCCACTTTGCGTATTTTCACTATGAACATATACAAAACAATACTTCATTGTAACTATCTTTACACCTCATAGAATTCCAGTAATTATGTTTCACATTGTTACAATGCAGAGACGTCCCTGACTTTGTTCCCCAAGTACGATCCACTCCATTACTTCGCACAAATTCTTTCCAACTCCGTTCACAAATTGTAAACTAAACATAGATGTTACCTGTCGACAGTACAAAGACTTACTCGACCGTAATGAAGAAACAAGTTTTTTATTTATTAATAGATTTAAGAAGATTAGGACTATCAGGACGTGTCTTGCATCTGACCAGATATTCTACATATTTTACATTGCATATATTATGAAAATCATTATAAGCACACTATCTAATTCAGAATACAAAATGTAGAAATTAGAATAGTGCAGAAAGAACACAGTTTACATTCGTTAATGAGCAGTAGGAAAAATATGAATTACAGGGAGATGGATACGAGCTATGAGCAGTAACAGCAATGGAGGTGAGAGAAAGGGGCAAGGGATGAAGAGAAAGTGGAAAGATAGGGAAAAAGAAAGGTCGCAACTGATTGAGAAAGTAGAGGAGAAAGAAGGGTAACCGGGAAAATTTGGGAACGTTGTCTTCACTGTTTAACAGATACAACTGGCAATAGGCCTACGTGTTAGTCTTAGAGGAAACATCGTGAGTGTTAAAGAAGGAAGTACTGGAGCTTTTTGTTAAAAGCAATAGGACATTTAATTGTGCCCGGAGTGCTGGATGGCTTCTTTCAGAGGTGTACGGAACCAACGGAAAATGAGACAGGGAGTGTTTTTTCTTTTGTGGTTTGCCACAGCTACAATGTAAGTGAATGAGATGATGGGTACATAATGTGTGATGTGAAGTAATGGGGTGATTCGCACTGAGAAAGCAATGAAATAGACATAGCGTGGTAACCAACTTCATATAAAAAGAGTAATTGCAGTTACCACAACTTATCTATGGAATTTGAGTCTCAGAGTTTGATCTCAACATTTCACAAGCAGTCCGAATATGAGTCTGACAGTTCCTCGCAGTTCGGGGCCAGCGCGCTGTCGGTTCCCGCGCAATATTGACACCCACAGGGTGCTTGCGGTCCCGCATTGCAGCTCTCGAAGGCGTCCTTTGTTGACACTGCTACGACAGATGCTGGCTGCCGAGGAAAGCTGCAGTCCGTTCCCAGAACTCCGACTAGATACCGAGTGAAGTTTCGACCTAAATTAAGGTCTCGAACTGCGTCCACAGCATCGAGAAATATAAGGAAAGCACGTTCCCATTTGATGGGTACTTGTGGCAACACCTTGTCTCCCTCCGGAAGTGTTTAAATACCTCAAACCATAACAGTGATGTAACTCTGTCATGTTTACAGATTTACGAATTTGAAACACAGTTTGAAATTCTCTCAAGCTGTGTGTGATCAATGGACTACCAAAGAACGTTTGGCATATCTCACTGAAAGAGGTATGGAACTTACGACGCTTTTCTCAAGTATAAGATACTGTTGTATTGAAATATGACTGTCTGCAGTAATAGACTAGGGCTTGCATAATAGTATGTAGGTGTGACGTGTACACTAGCACTTATTACTCGTCGCATGAAAATCGTTTTAAATGGATGCGTGACAACTGCCGTGTCATAGTGAACATAGGAAAATTAATTCAATCCTGTTGTGAGTTTAAGGAATGTTGTACTAACGTGTACACTATGAATAAGACTTTTGGTCCTAGGATCCAGGAAGTACATGCTCTTAGTGGTTTTGAAGGACAGAAGGGTCAATAATATCTGATGATGTACTGCCAGATACTTCAGAAAATGAGAGGTCATATTGTAGTCCGAAAGCTGCCACCTCGAATCGACGATTCACTAAATCCATCTCAATACCCTTTAACCTACGGTGCGAGGTGGTGCAGTGCTTAGAACAATGGACTCGAATTCGGGAGGACGATGATTCAAACCCGCGTCCGCCCATCCTGATTTAGGTTTTCCCTGATTTCCTTAAATCGCTTCAGGCAAATGTCGGTATCGTTCCTTTGAAAGGGCACGGTCGACTTTCTTTCCTTATCCACTAGGACCGATGACCTCGCTGTATGGTCCTCTCTCTTCCAAATCAACCAACCAACCTCCATTTGGTCACATGGTTTGGACCTTGCGAGGAACGTTTGAACACCCCCTCAAAGCCACAAGGTGGCACCCAGGATTACTATCTACTCTTGTTTTCACGGAGAACCTTGTTTCTCATGGTTTTGAAGATAATATCTTCATAACTTCAGTACTGGACTAGCCGGTTACAGAATTGAATCAGGCGTGTTTAAACCTTATTTCATGTAACCAAAGGTGCTTCACCAATAATGTCCACAAAGTAGAGAAATTACACAAACGCGTGACTTTGTGTTGTAATTTACGTATTCTACGATCACTTCTAGACAGTCGGTATGAGGCGCATCTTGTACAAAAGACATCATTTATTGAAACGGGATTTTCGTTACATAAGCTACAGTTATAAAAACAGTGATAAACCGCTGCCATCACTCACTGAATGGTTACTCCTGTTTCAATATAGTCGCTTCTCGGTGAAACAGAGAAATGCGAAATGGAACAGGAACCAAAAGGGAGCCAGGAAACACGGGTGTGACGCCTCAAAAAAAGTATAGCTTTGATAATGATTATGTTAACGGATGGGGGATAATGGATGGCTGGCCGGGGTGGCCGAGCGGTTCTAGGCGCTACATTCGGAAACCGCGTGACCACTACGGTCGCAGGTTCGGATCCTGCCTCTGGCATGGATGTGTGTGATGTCCTTAGGTTACTTAGGGTTAAGTAGTTATAAGTTCTAGGGGACTGTTGACCTCAGAAGTCCCATAGTGCTCAGAGCCATTTTGATAATGGATGCACGAAACACTAACATAGCCTGCCGGCGGTTATTATCTTGCTGAAGTGTAAGCCCAGAACGGCTTGCCATCAAGATCGGGGCGTAGAATATCGTCGAAGTACCTCTGTGCTGTAAGGATGGCGCGGATGAGAACCAGAGTGGTCCTACTGCCAACTGTTACCCCGGACCATCACTCCTGGATTTCAGGCTGTATGGCAGTGATATCCCACAGTTGTCCGAGACGTCTCCAGGCACGTTTTATGCCTGGAATCTCATTGACGGGAGTAGAATTGTCTTCAGCGATGAGTCCCGCTTCGAAATAACCACCAATGACCAGCGAAGACGTGGGGATAATCCGGACAGTTGTGGAATACCTGGCTGACTGTCACACACCATACGGCCCGACAGCCAGTAATGACGGTCTGGGGTGACATTTCATCTCGTAGCAGCTCCTCTTTTGTTGCCATCCACGCCACCCTTCCAGCCTTACATGGCAAACCATCCTGGCCTTGTATTTGAGAAAGATAATGGCCGTCCTCACAAGGCGAGAGTTTCTACTGTTTGTCTTCATGTTTTAAAGACGCTACCTTAGCCAGCAAGGTCATCACATTTCTCCCCAATTTAGAACGTTTGCAGCATTATGGGCTGGGACCCCCAAACAGCTTTGGATTTTGACGGTCTGACGCACCAGTTGGACACAATTTGGCATGATATCCCTCAGGGGACATCCAACAAGTCTATGAATCAATGCAATGCCGGCCGAACAGATTGCACAAGGACCAGAGCTGCACCAATGCACTATTGACTTGCTCAATTTATGCTCTTTCTCTGAAATAAATAACTGAATTTTTCTGAAACTCTTTTCATTTGTTTGTAGGTATATTTACTTCATATATATATATATATATATATATATATATATATATATATATATATATATATTCTACTGGACATTAAAATTGCTACACCAAGAAGAAATGCAGATGACACACGGGTATACATTGGACAAATATATTATACTAGAACTGACATGTGATTACGTTTTCACGCAGTTTGGGTGCATAGATCGTGAGAAATTAGTTCCCAGAACAACCATCTCTGGCCGTAATAACGGCCTTGATACGCCTGGCCACTGAGTCAAACAGAGCTTGGATGGCGTGTACAGGTACAGCTGCCCATGCAGCTTCAACACGATACCACCGTTCATCAAGAGTAGTGACTGGCGTATTGTGACGAGCCAGTTGCTCGGCCACCATTGACCAGACGTTTTCAGTTGGTGAGAGATCTGGAGAATGTGCTGGCTAGGGCAGCAGTCTAACATTTTCTGTATCCAGAAGGGCCCGCACAGGACCTGCAACATGCATTATCTGGCTGAACTGTAGTGTTTCGCAGGGATCGAATGAAGGGTAGAACCACGGGTCGTAACACATCTGAAATGTAGCGTCCACTGTTCAAAGTGCCGTCAATGCGAACAAGAGGTGATGGAGACGTGTAACCAATGGCACCCCGTACCATCACGCCGGGTGATACACCAGTATGGCGATGACGAATACTCGCTTCCAAAGTGCGTTCACCCCGATGTCGCCAAACACGGATGCGACCATCATGATGCTCTAAACAGAACCTGGATTCACCCGAAAAAATGACGTTTTGCCATTCGTGCACCCACGTTCGTCGTTGAGTACTACATCGCAGGCGCTCCTGTCTGTGATGCAGCGTCAAGGGTAACCGCAGCCACAGTCTCCGAGCTGACAGTCTGTGCTGCTGCAAACGTCGTTGAACGTGTAGATGGTTGTTGTCTTGCAAAAGTCCCCATCTGTTGACCCAGGAATCGAGACGTGGCTGCAGGATCCGTTACAAGCATGCGGATAAGATGCCTGTCATCGCGACTGCTTGTGATACGAGACCGTCGGGATCCAGCACGGCGTTCCGTATTACCCTCCTGAACCCACCGATTCCATATTCTGCTAACAGTCATTGAATTTCGACCAACGGGAGCAGCAATGTCACGATACGATAAACCGCAATCGCGATAGGCTACAATCCGACCTTTATCAAAGTCGGTAACGTGATGGTACGCATTTCTCCTCCTTATACGAGGCATCACAACAACGTTTCACCAGGCAACGCCGGTCAACTGCTGTTTGTGTATGAGAAGTCGGTTGTAAACTTCCCTCATGTCAGCACGTTGTAGGTGTCGCCACCGGCGCCAACCTTGTGTGACTGCTCTGAAAAGCTAATCATTTGCATATACAGTATCTTCTTGCTGTCTGTTAAATTTCGCGTCTGTAGCACGTCATCTTCGTGGTGTAGCAATTTTAATGGCCAGTAGTGTATATATACGACGCACAACGAAGGAAATATTACAATGAGGACGAAATCAGTGGGTATATATATATATATATATATATATATATATATATATATATATATGTATATATATATATATATATATAATACACTTATGCCATTATTCGATGAATTGCCATTACCCCCACTTATTCCACTGCCAGGAAACGCGCGACACCCCTTTGCCCTTCTTTTGAAGCCTCCGTATCTGTGTTTTCTGTACAACTGACTGCAATGGACGGTCGATGCGTGCATTTACTCCGTCTGTCATCACGTGCGTGTGCGCCGATGTCCCTCCAGCGGTGAGTTTGAGGTTCTTACAGGGACCACACCTCTCTCCGTAGACAAAGGCATTGCGATCCCTTCAGCGGCTTGTCTCTTTTTCAGTTACCCCAACAGCATAATGTGCATTGTTGTCAACTGCTGCAGTCCATTTTCTCGTTTCGTAGTTACTTCGTTTAAGTTTTGAGAAACTCCCTCAATGTGCAAGTAAGCGCACGTCATAGCTATTCTTAGTAATAGCCTAAAATACTTATGCTATCGGGTTTTTATGAAAATCAGCTTTATGCGAACCCAATCAGACTATTTTTTGAAAACTGTTGTAGTCCTAAGAATTACAATTTGTGCAATTTGCTTTGTTTTGTTTGGATGCTCACCTTAAAATTACATCGCTAAATGAACTTTATTATTATATACCTTTTTTGTGTTGTTTTTCGTCGTTTTTTTGACAGCTTGTCATCTGCGAAGTAGCCATGAAGAAAATTATTGCGTATATGTGAAGAAATGTTTCGTGAGTAGAGATTATGTGGGTTTCTGTACTTAGTACTGTATAGTAATGGAGTTCATTTAACTATGTAGTTTTAAGGTGAACGTCCAAACAAAGCAAAGTAATTTACACATATTGTAATCCTTAGTTCTACAACAGTTAAGTTATCAAAAAATTGATATTGTACCTTACAGAAATAAAAATTTGTCCCACAGAAGGTGACACATAGCTGTTGAAAAGTACCTGGGTAAATATTAAAAAAAATTACTAATTGTCTTTGCATAAGGCTGATTTTCAAACCAACCCAATTTTTAAATCGCAAACACGGAAGATCATCAAGAGCAGTTTCAAACCTTAGGAAAGTGAGTACTTATCCTATATACCAAAACCGTGGTTAAAAAATATTAGCACTGTCTACGAACCGTGTAAGTGGGAGTATTTAACCATTTCGTCACCTGAGTGTTTGTTTGAGCAGCCCGCTACTTGACAAAGACCCTCAATTACTGCTCGTCTAGGAATCGGAGCTCAACAATATGACCATGTTGCCCATCCCAGCAGTGTTCTGTTATGCATAACCAACTACCGCGCGCCTCATTCAGTACCAGTTATCTGCAATACACGAAAAATTTAATCAGACAGGGATTCATTATATGGGCTCCTAATCTTTAGAAAATCCACAATAAGAAGACATTGCTCTTTAGCTTTGTCACGTCAAGATTTATCATTCATTAGCTACTGCTATTATCACAACAATCATTTCTGTTTTTTCTGCGTTTTACATTCGTAAGCGGAGCTGGTATCTACTCACTTATTCCATTTGCTCATTCTCCGATTCGCACTAAGAATTCAAATTGCGTCCTTTTTCATTCGTCTCAAGAGTCTCGAATGCAGAGCTCTAGTGACTGCACCAGAAGATCTGATACCACTCTTGTTTAAGCATAAATGCCCACATTATGAACTACGCCACGACAACTAGTCGAAATGTGGTGGTCATTCATAAGTGAGAAAAAGGAAGTGTCGACCTAATGATAACAATAATATTTATTCTGCTTGATAACGTTGCACAATGATAGCGTCACGTCATTTCTAACGAGGTATACACTGCAGGGTTTGTAAGTAATGAAACTTGGAAACAAATTTCTGTGTCAATTAAGTACAAAAACAATGAAGATCTAATGTTGTAACTGTTTGTCTTCATGTTCTGTCGCTTCTACAATCAAGCACGATCGCGCGCGAGCGCACTCATGCACGTGCGCGCACAAGCACACCCACACGCACACACACACACACACACACACACACGCACACACACACACACACACACACACACACACACACACACTTTACCCCAGTCACACGTCTTTACGCACGTAACTTCATTTACAGAGCTATTCTTGGTCTTCGGAGAGGTTACTTCAGTAGCTGCCTTGTTCTCCAACAGTTAAGATCGAAGGAGGAAAGCCGTAGTAGAATAACCTTTTATATAAAAGACGTAGTCCAGTACGTCACATTTTCTTCACGAGGTTTTTCTTCTTTCTCACGCAGCGTCGCATTTCCCTGCGGCGTGGGAAAATTGTGTCTGAAATATACGTACTAAGTGTAAGCGACAGTAATGGATGTGTGTACAGTGCGGAGGCATAGACAGCAGTGAAATCAACCAGGTATGTTACAGGAAAATGTGTCTGTATTACAATCACCCAGTCGGCGAAACATCGTGGTATTGGAAGAATTCATGAATTTTATTCTGCCAGTTAGTAATTTAATCGTTGAATGAAATCCCCGGAAATATTCGGTTTTACTTTCCCACTCTTTATTTAAATCTAAAAGCAATAGATATAATAACATTTAAAGGAATATTTTCCATAATTTTTCATTCTACACCCACGCAGAAACATTTTCCCTTGTTTCATTTATCCTATATCGGATGACGTTCACGCAGCCGGAGGTTGGCGTTTTTCTGTAACTTGTCGATGTATTAAACGTTCTCCTTAGTCAAGTTTATGATTATTCATTTATTTGCGCGTCTAGTTCTGAAGGACAAAATTGAGGAGCAAATCTCCAAGGTCATGGAACGTGTCAGTAAATGAAATCAAAACATAAAAATTAATGTTTATGAACCCGAAAAAGTCAGTTAATAAGTTTATGTAAATGCACTGAACAACACAACAAGAATCAGCTTAATTTTTCAAGGAACTTCTCAACAGAATAGAAGGAGTGACCCACGAGGAAATTCTTCAGTTTCGATTTGAGAGCGTCTGGATTACTGTTAAAATTTTTGAATACGAGTGGTAGCTTACTGAAAATGGATGCAGCAGTATACTACACACCTTTCTGCAAAAGAGTTAAGGAGCGCCATTGCAAATGCAGATTGGATTTCTGCCCAGTATTAACTGACTGAAAGCCGCTAACTCTTGGGAATAAGCTGATATTGTTAAGAAGAAACTGCAGTAAAGAATATTTATATTGAGAGACCAATGTCAGAATACCCAGACTAGTGAACAGAAGTCGACAAGAGGTTCGTGAACTTACACCACTTATTGCCCGAACCGCCAGTTTCTGAGCTAAAAATATCCTTTTAGAATATGAAAAGTTACCCCAAAATAAAATACCATACGACATAAGAGAAGAAAATAAGCAAGGTAGACTAATTTTCGTGTCGAACGAACACATACTTCAGATACCGTTCGAATAGTAAAAATGGTAGCATTAAGTCTTTGAACAAGATTCTGAACGTGAGCTTTCCGCGAAATTTTACTATTCATCTCAACACCTGGAAATTTCAACTAATGATATGCCCATTCTGAGAAATTGAAACGTCGCATTTTGCTGAACTATGAGTTGGAAACTGTAAAAACTGAGTCTTAGTGTGATTTAGCGTTACTTTAATCTCTACAAGCCATGAAATTACGCCATGAAATCCACTATTTAAAACAGAGGCAGTGTTTCACGCAGCATTTGTTAAACGACTTCTAAAGCCGAACTGTACATTTGATAACAAATTACGTGATGTAAAATGATTAATTATCCTTACATACACAGCCTTACCAAAAACTTTAGTAACGGTGATGGCATAGGAGTAGGTCTGAAATTGTCTACATTGTCGCTTTCTCCCCTTTTATAAAGCGGCTTTACTGCTGAGTACTTTCATTGTTCAGGAAACTGACCAGTCTTGAAGGAAAAATTAAATGACTAAGTACAGGCCTAATATGAGCAGCGCATTATGTTATGATATGTAAATTGATAGTGTTTATCCCTTTGTTGCCTGGCGGTACTTAAAAGTACCAGAAAGTTTCAAGATTTTAAACATGGCTGCAGCAAAGTTTTGACTCTCATTATTTTCTCGTGGGTCAGTTTCGTGGTCTGAGAGCCTGTCGGTACGTAACAGTAACTCTGCTCTACTGTTTCATAGATGTCATTGTGCAATACATAGACCTGCCTGGCGGTCAGAGCTTGAAATTATTTTTCGCGCGCTGCTGTGAAAACAGAAGATTGTATGTGCTTGTTTCCATTGTGTTGCCTGAATTTGTGCGCAGTTTATTGTAACTTCCGTTGAGTTACAAGTGAATGAGATAAAGTGGAAAATACAAAGCGGACTTATTAGTACCGTCAGGTTGTGCGAACACTTTCTTATAGCAACAATTCGTTACCTCTCACTAGTTGTTCTGTCCACTTTTTCTTACACAGATGGACGAAAATCGTAAAACTGGTGGCTACTTTCGACCTTTCAGTGATGCAGAGATTGAAGCAATTTTGTATGAGGACATTCCCTCTGATACTGCAGAGGACACTGACATCGAAGATGACGACGAATATGTTAATAATTTTGACAAAGCTTTTTCGTGCAATTAGCAAGAGGCAGATTGTGAAATAAACTCCACTTGTTCGGATAATGATGCATCAGAGAGTACTTTGCCGTTTACACCTTCACCTCAATGTGAATATCGGACAAACAGAATGTGGAGAGACAAACACATTGAAACAAGGAACTGTGAATACAGATATAGTGAAGGTATCTTCTTACACTTAGATTATCATAAATTCTTTTTCAGCATTAGTCAATTTCTTCTTTTTCATTTCAAGAATTACTTTAGAATCCTGTTCCGTCTGCGACAAATGCAGTACTATTTCCATTCATGTATTCGTTTTGCAGAGCCTATGGAAGAATTATTTCAGGATTTCCACACAGCTACTGATGTTTTTATTTTCATTTTGAAGCCAGTTGCAGAAGACATTATTTTCCAGAGCTATCTTTACGCAACACAGAAGGGAAAAATTTTAAATCTGAAGAAACATTATCTGTTTGCTTTTTTGGGAATTAATTTATTTATGGGTTACCACAACTGGTCTGCATGTGATGACCTTGGTATTTCGATCGTAAGGCGATGCATGAGTGGGGACAAGTTTGATTTTATTTTGAGTAATTTACATCTTAATGATAACACAAAACGTCCAGAAAGAAACACTGATAAATTGTATAAAATACGCCCGCTTCTGACTGCTTTGAATAAGCAATTTATGTCCATATACAGGGGCACTAGAGAACTCAGTATTGATGAATTAATGGTTGTCTTCAAGGGAAGAAGTAGCATAAAGCAGTATAATCCATTAATACCAATCAAAAGCGGCTATAAACTATGGGCATTTTGTGATCAAAAAGGATACACACCCGATTTTGAAGTGTATAAAGATAGAAATGAGACACTGGAGAAGGACTTTGAAGCGTACGGTTTAGGGGAGAGAGTGGTACTGAAATTGTCTAAACCGTATTTGGGTCAGTACAGAAAATTGTACTTTGACAATTTTTTTACTTCTATTCCACTTTTGGAGAAATTAAAATCCGTAAACACATTTGCCTGTGGAACAATTAGAACAAACAGGAAAGGTTTGCCAGCGAATTTACCTAAAGAAAAATGTCTAAAGCGTGGGGAATCAATTCACAGAGTGTCATCTTTACACCTGACAGAATTTCAATGGAGGGACAATAAAGTAGTGTATTTTGCGTCAAACTTCCACGGTACTTAACAGAGCGTAATTTCAAGAGAAACAGAAAGATGGAACTAGTATGACTATACCAAGTCCAGTTATTGTATGTGATTACAAAAAAAAAAAAAAACATGGGTGGTGTGGCTCATGCAGACAGATTACGTTCAATTTATGGTCTTGACAGGCGATCGAGAAATAGTGTCACCGTCTCTTCTGGGGAGCAATAGAAATTGCTTTTGTCAATGCTTACGTCATTTTCAGCGATCTATATGGGGCACTGCCACTGCTGGAATTCAGGCGTGCTGTGGCACTAGGGCTAATGAATGAACAGCAAATGCCAAATCTCAAAAAGAGAAACACTGGTAAAGGTGAAATAACTCCCCCAAAGAGAGGGAAAGATAACTTTTCTGTACCTATGGATGTACGACTTGGCAACCGAGGAAACCATTTTGTAGTGTTCAGTTGTAAAAGAGGAGGATGCGAAATGTGTGCGAAAAATAAAATTCAGCCGAGGCCACATTCACAGTGTAGTACATGTAAAGCGTATTTGTGCTGCAATGAGAAAAAGAACTGTTTCCTACAATTTCATGAGGTATCACTAAATATGTGATATGTATATACTGTCAAAAATGTATAGATAAGTTACTATGAATTGTGAAGTTGCTCTAGAAAGTAAATTTATGCGAAATTTAAAAAAAATTCAGAAATATCATATTTTTGTTAATTAATTTTCTAATGTAAAAATATTTAATATTTATGTGGAATGAAGTACAAGTTATGAAAATTGGAGCATTTTTCTGCGCATGTTGTGATTCTGTCCATGGAGTCTGACGGTACTTCTGAGTACCAGGAGTGAAAAAAGTTGTAAAAAATAAAATAAAATTTTACAAAAAATCCTACCGTCATTTGAGCCCACAATAGCATAAATTTCCAAAGAAAATGTTAAAAAGTAAATTTTTTCTTATGTCAGGAAACAAAGGGTTATACAACCAACTAAGATGTTCGCTTTTGAAGTTTTTTAACTGGGGAGACTTAGTTCTAAGAAATACAACGTGGTGTAATGAGTGTCACACACTGAACAACATTCCAGATTTATCTGATGATGGGTCGGTAATGAGCCGAAAATGGAAATCAGTTAAGAAGATTTGCGACCTCGACTTAGGAATTTTATCAGTACATGTTTTAAATCAACGGACTGCATACCTCCCCCACCCTGACAATATCAAAGATTAACATCTTTATTGTGTGTTTCCAGTCATTATAATGCTTAGAAGTCTCGTTCTACGTGGATTACAAGATTAACAGTCGAGCAGATTCTAGCCTCTTACAAATCCCCAACGACATTACTTGAACATATCAACGATTTTGACAGCTTTCACATTCTTCATCAAATAACGCTGGTCGCCCATTTGGTGTTCCACCTCAATTCTGCGACCACGTACTTCCAAACGCATTGTATGTGTGCAGTTCGTATGTCCTAATGAGGCAGGTATCAGGGATGTCCAAATAAGTTAAATATGTACATATACTTTACTTCAAGCCCATTACGGTGAAAGGATTAAACATTAAGAGAAACTATTGTATTAAGAGTTAATGGTAACTACAAATTAACATAAAACAGTAGTTTCATGAGTTTCTATTAAGATATTTTTCTGCGGATCACAAAGCATTGCCCAACAAGAAGTTCTTTCGGTCTTAAAGTCCACCAAATTCACTAGGAGACCATTGATACGACTGGGTAGTTGTTTAACATATGTGTACGCATTTATGTGATTCCTTCCCGCACCACACTTAAGCCCCTGAAGCGTTTGTAGAAGTTGTTTACGTCATAATATTACAATGCTTTTCAGGAATTTTTTGAGAAAAGAGAAATGTTGGTAGTAGCAAGGGAGAAACAGCACATTGCTACGAAGCAACTATCTAAAAACTGTCAAAGATTTTCGAAAAAGTGTCGACAGGATTTGCTAGAAATAAACTGGGTATAATTCTTATTTTACGTTCCTGTATTCCGAAAATATTGTGCACAAGTTAGAGACGTTTCTGTTTTGTATGTTGGTATTCCGGGTGAAATTGGTTTCTTTGTCGATTTTGATTTTTTATTTGTAGTTCACTGTTTCTATTTGAGTTTACTCATTGTCATTTTGTAATCTGGAGATAGTGAGTGCAGCTAGGACGCTAGAAAATGAAGTAGAGAAAACTTTTCCGACATATAGTGAGTGCAGCTAGGACGCTAGAAAATGAAGTAGAGAAAACTTTTCCGACATATTATCTGTCTGAGTTCAAATGTTCAAAATGTTCAAATGTGTGTGAATTCCTATGGTACCAAATTACTGAGGTCGTCGGTCCCTAGACTTACACACTACTTAAACTAATGTAAACTAACTTATGCTTAGAACAACACACACACCCATGTCCGTGGGAGGACTCGAACCTCCGGCGGGAGGGGGCCACGCAATCCATCCGGTCTATCGAGCGCTGTTGGCAAGCGGGGTGCACTCAGCCCTTGTGAGGCAAACTGAGGAGCTACTTGACTGATAAGTAGCGGCTCCCGTCTCAAACTGACATACGGCCGGGAGAGCGGTGTGTTGACCACATGGCCGGCCGCGCTGTCCGAGCGGTTCTAGGCGCTTCAGTCTGGAACCGCGCGACTGGTACGGTCGCAGGTTCGAATCCTGCCTCGGGCATGGATGTGTGCGGTATCCTTAGGTTAGTTGGGTTTAAGTAGTTCTAAGTTCTGGGGGACTGATGACCTCAGATGTTAAGTCCCATAGTGCTCAGAGCCATTTGTTGACCACATGCACCCCCATATCCGCAAGCAGTGTCGCCTATGGACTGATGATGACACAGCGGCCTTCATGGTCTTTTCGGGAGGAGTTTAGGTCAGTTTTTTAATAACTATGACTACTGCAAACGTTCGTGAATTATGGCTCTCTTTTTATTCTAGACAGTGAATCTTACTATTAAAATGTGATCTACCTGTACTCCAAAAAGCTGACAAGTCTCTGCTTCTTATGTTACATTGTTTGACAAGGCCATTTTTATAACTAGCTCAGTGTTGAGACAAGTACTAGAGCGTATTTTTTGAGTAAACTAAAAATTTGATGATAATACTTTGGCGTTGAACTATTTCTTAACGGTTTCAAATATTTTATTCTCTGTTGCCAGTAGTGAATTTTACCCATCCCATCTGTTTATAACCAGAGCACACTACTGACAGTATAGAATGAACCAAACGCGTAACTGCCATGTTTTACATTCATGTTCACGACTGCCTATAGAGCATACAAAACTGTTCAACAAACTGAGTACTAGCCCTAGGTGTGATGCTGTGGCATAGTATTTGAGTGGAGTGGGGCTCGGGCTGGGGGCTGAGCAGGCGTGGTTTGAATTTGACAAATAATTTATTAACATAAAATTTTGTTCTTGACAACAAAACGGCAACAATTAAACACAGCTTAATCTGCAGATTCTTGAAAGTAGGGCTCAAACAAGAGAATAACAGGCTAAAATACCTTCAACACTATGAAACAGGACTCATTGAAGCAGAATTAACATCAATTTTCCCGTCGCACACATAATTGGACAATAACAATAGCAAATAAAACATAGGGCTATTGGCCACAAACAGAAAAAAAAACAAATATAGCTTATGTACTTAATTAAGGCTGCTCTAAAATTTAATTAAGAACACGCACACAGGACGCAGGTATACATCGGACTGCAAGGTACTCGAAACTATAAGCTAGTATGTCAACTATTTATAGAGATACCTAAGCATATACGTCAATACAGTCTTCTGTACAATAACCCTAGCGATACCAATGCATTTTTCGAAACGTTTAACAGAAAGGGGGAGGGGGTAATTTATGTCCACCACAAAAACATGTAAAAAATTTTATTAACTAAGAATTTTGGTTGGAAACATAGTTTTTAAAGAGGTAGTGACTATAAGCAGTGTCCAGAACCTCAAAATATCTTCCGGCACACTCTTAACACATATCAATGCATTTTCCGTAATGTATACACTGAGCTGGTGGTACTTTACGACCAACAGAAAATGCAAAAACAGTGGATGATGTTTTTTCACAACATAGTTTTTAAAGACATATGGATGTGTAATTAGTGTCCTGAAACTGAAAGTATGAATATCGCGTTTGTTGTGACAAGTCACATTCAGTATTGAAATGTAAAATTTTTTCACACCCGGGTTCCCGGTTTCGATTCCCAGCGGGGACAGGGATTTTGTCTGCCTCGTGATGACTGGGTGTTGTGTGACGTCCTTACGTTAGTTAGGTTTACGTAGTTTTAAGTTCTAGGGGACTGATGACCATATATGTTAAGTCCCATAGCGCTCAGAGCCAATTTTGTAAAATTTTTTATTAAGTTTTATTGAAAAATTTAAACGAATTACGGGGTGTGGTAGAAGAACTCATTAAATACAATAAAAATTTATTTCAATATTTTAAAATGTGTAGCATCCCCTTGAACTTCAAGGGAAAACAAAAATTAATCGTTCTCACACACCAAAATAACAGGGTAACTCTCTTTGCACAAATTTCATAAATCAGATCAGTCATCCTTACAGCATAACAAAAACGAAGTCACATTCTGTACAATAAAATATAAGAACCACTCAAGATCACGACGTATAATTAAGAAAATCAAAACAAGTCTCGCCTTTAGGGAACACATTCGCACGCCCAGCGTGCCACCACACAACGACCATAACACGTCATACTATATCGACAGACTTTCTGTGAATAATTTAACCTGTTAACCGACACACTCAATGCACTGCTTCTACTGTGCACTGTACATTGTATTGGGTGACTGAACCAGCAAGTTGTAGCTGTCGTCTGTTTGCATACATTAAATAGTTACAAACTTCAAAAAAATGTTCAAATGTGTGTGAAATCTTATGGGACTTAACTGGTAAGGTCATCAGTTGCTAAGCTTACACACTGCTTAACCTAAGGTATCCTAAGGACAAACACACACACCCATGCCCGGGGGAGGACTCGAACCTCCGCCGGGACCAGCCGCACAGTCCATGACTGCAGCGCCTTAGACCGCTCGGCTTATCCGGTTACAAACTTGTAGGACTTGTAGAGAGGAGTGAGCACGTAATATTTTGTATAACAGCCCATGCCGACGGTTTCAATTGAGATGGTTACTTCACCCACTTCTGTTTGAGTAACTGAATTAGGTGTAACGCAATATACTTATTGGGTAACTGTCTGAAAGGAAACATAACGAAACGTCCATTTATCACTTAACCACATTTGCTTGTGATAACACTTAAACATTACGTGTTTAAATAATTCCAAAACAAAAGAGAATTCAGCATATTGTGCGTAGAGAACCATATTGAAGCATTACAACAGCGGCTCGATGTGGTGACATTCTACCTGCGAAGCATGTTCTGGGACACACTTCCATCACATCTGGTGTCTCTTCAGTTTCTATTGCAGCGGCCGTAACTCGTACTATATCTTCCTCCGTCTCTCCAGGAGTCTGGTGAATTAAACTTAGCGTACGACCTCACAAGAAGTGGTCCATAGGAGTACATGCCGTTGTGCCTACTATGTTACATACCAGAAAAAGGTAACTACGAGACTTTTCTCCTTTCGTCAGCGGCCGTGGATGCTATACACCTCTGAATCGAAACCGTCGTAGAACGGAACCAGTAGGTTTACTGACATGGTTTTCTGTTTAAATTAATATGTATTCACTCTTCTCACCAGTGCTAGAAGTTTGTAACTGGAATTTCCGTAAACTCTGTATAATTATGGTGGTGACGGCCACTAATCCCTTCAGTGCAGATGCACACCTAGCTCGAACTCTTACAGGACTCGCGGAGATGCCGCAAGTAATGAAGATAATAAACCGAGGCCCTGCGGTGTATGCTGACAACGTGGGTCTGATGGGAGGCGTGGTGCGTTAGTCTGCGCTGTTGTGGTGACTGTCCGTGCGGTAGCGTTCTCGCTTCCCACGCCCGGGTTCCCGGGTTCTATTCCCGGCGGGATCAGGGATTTTCTCTGCCTCGTGATGACTGGGTGTTGTGTACTTTCAGTGTACCATTAAATAAGCAATTGCAGAAAACAGTAGTGGTTTTGCATGCAATGTTGCTCTGTATAGTCCTGTAGAGATCAGAGATGAATGATCTCTGCGGCAGGTGGTGGAGCCCTACTTCTAGTGGAAAGGATGGTGCTCATTTCCCCGCCCAGTGTGTGGTTCAACAGAGAATCAGGTAGGAAGTAAGTGGATGCCTTCAAATATGTAAAGTGTAGGGTTGACAATCTTAGGTCGTATTACTCCTAAACTGCAAAAGGTCTATGAGTTCCTCAGGCTTATTAAACTACACCTTCAAGTTTTTATGGCACTTGTGTCGCCATATCACACAAAACATAAGATTAAAAGCCACCTAGCACCCACATCCCACAGTCGTTTGTAATGGTCAGGAGTGAAGGACCTGTACATGGAACTAGACTTCTGATGGACAGGATGGCGCTCAGCCCTCCACCTTGTGTGTGGTTTTCGTGGAGTGGTGGGTAGGAGCCAGGTGGATGCCTTTAGATAATTCAAAAGCCTCCGGCTGATGTCAGTGTATTCACAAATTTACAACAATAATAATGAAACGGCTAGCAACCAGTTAGGCATCGGCCCTGATGAGTGACGAGGCTGCTTATCCCAGCAAGCAGTCTCAGAGGCATGTCAGTCCCCAACATAAGCAAGCCACAGAGGGAGCATCCCCATCAATAATGTGGCGGAGAGAATCTGCCGAGTCACAGCTCCGACCGCGAAAGCTTCCTGCTGTGCTAGGCTCCAGAAAAATTTGGAAATTTGTGGTAAGTTCTGATGGGGTCAAACTGCTGAGGTCCTCGATCCCTAGGCTTACACACTACTTAACCTAACTTTAACTTATGCTAAGGACAAAACACACAACCATGTTTGAGGAACATGGGTGTCGACCCTCCGACGTGGGGAGCAGCGTGAACCGTGGCAAGACGCCTCAAACAGCCCAGCTACCCCGGGAGGCCAGGCCCCAGGAAGCGCTACTGAGCTTGTGTGGATTGGCGGATGTCTTAGTGTGTGGCGTGCGGAGACCACCACCGTCGAACCTGGATCCCATCATGGACAGCAGCCAGCAGCATCAGCAATGGTGGATTAGGATAGTAGCTGTGCAGGTGTTTGAGCAGGAGCAAAGTTAGCCTGCACAGCGGATGTTGGATCAACAGCAAGGTGGTCCAGATGTAAACTACAGACCCCCCCCCCCCCCCCCAAAGTAGGCCTCCTGCAGTGGATGGAAGCAGCTGGCAGGTAGCCTCTGGCTGGAGAGCACGGAGACATCTGCATTCGGACTTTGGCATGGCTGGCAGACCAATGGCTACTGAAGACAGCGTCCCACAGCATCAGTTTAATGTCCCTTTCCAGGACAATGGCTGGTTTTCACTTCCCTCATAGCCGGCTTCTGATGGTGACTGATATTGTCCATCTTATATGGCTAGTATGTATACAAGCTTGGCTCGTCACTGTTTGCCATTGCATCATTTCCCATCTCGTAAGCCACTGACTGTACACGTGAGGTCACCAAATGGCTCATTGGCATCTTCCTTTGACCTGTATAAGTGATACTGTGACTCTGGGTTTGGCGTCGAGGCCTGAATGTGTGCCAACTAGCCCAAATCCTGGAAGGCAGTACTTATGGCGTCAGCAGTATCTGCAGTGCTTCACTGGCCCCAGACTGATCTGCTTTCAGCCCGTGAGTGCCATCTCTCCTTCAATTTAGTCTAAGTCATCAGTGCCGAAACATGGACGCTGGGTAGGAAAGAAAAGAAATTTTTTGCCTGTAGAGGCTTTTGAGTTGTGGATGCGAAGAAAAATGGAAAGGTTGAAATGTGCAGATGAAGTAAGGAATGAGGTTGTGTTACAAAAGGGTGAATGAGAGAAGGCAAACACTGAAATCTGTTAAGAGACGGTAAAAAAAATTGGCTAGAGCAGTGGATGAACAGACCCAGCATAGTAAAAGATGCAATAGAAGGTAATGTAGCTGAAAATGGGATCAGAGGCAGAAGAAGATACCATGTAACTGACAAAATCAAGATAAATACGTCCTACGCAGCTACGAAAGGTATGACAGGAAACCCTGAGGACTGGAGAAGTCTAAACTGCCTGAGATGGGCCTGCCTAATGGATAGAACACAAACATCACCATTGACATCGTTCTCATGTATGAATAAGACCAACAGCAGTGTTTTGTAAAATTGGTTCCATTCCCTGCTGGGAGCCTGGCGCAGCAACCAGTAATGAATTTTTTTGAATAAGACCGTTTCGGTTGCAAAATCGTTTTTATTTACAGGCATCATAAGATAATCGTCAAGATTAATGTGGACGAATGTTGATGATTCACATTAATTTTTACGCCAGTCGGATGATGATCCAGAAAGGCGAAAGCGTCATTACGTGTAAATAAAAAAGATTTTGCAGCCGAGATGGTCTTATTTCTAGGGCAGTGTTTTTGCATTATAATGAATTTCAAAGTTTTATGTTTGGTGTAGATATCGACCAAGCCAGAAAGATAAATCGCTGGATGTAGGTATACATGGGAAATACAGTCTGTACCATAGTTCAATCATTATGCATTTTGATACTTCCCGGCAGATTATCGTGCGGTAGCGTTCTCGCTTCCCACGCCCGGTTTCCCGGATTCGATTCCCGGCGGGGTCAGGGATTTTCTCTGCCTCGTGATGGGTGGGTGTTGTGTGATGTCCTTAGGTTAGTTAGGTTTAAGTAGTTCTAAGTTCTAGGGGACTGATGACCATAGATGTTACGTCCCATAGTGCTCAGAGCCATTTGAACCATTTGAACCGGCAGACTAAAACTGAGTGCCAGACCGAGACTCGAACTTAGGACCTTCACCTTTCGCGAGTAAGTGCTCTACCAACTGGGCTACCCAAGCACGAATCCCGCCCCGTCCTCACAGCTGTACTTCTGCCAATACCTCGTCTCCTACCTTCCAGATTTTACAGATGATCTCCTGCGAACCTTGAAGAACTAGCACTCCTGAAAGAAAGGATATCTCATTCTGGAAACATCCCCCAGGCTATGGCTAAGCCATGTCTCCGCAATATCCTTTCTTTCAGGAGTTCTAGTTCTGCAAGGTTCGCAGGAGAGCTTCTGTAAACTTTGGAAGGTGGGAGACGAGGTACTGACAGAAGTAAAGCGGCGAGGACGAGGCGTGAGTCGTGCTTAGGTAGCTCAGTCGGTAGAGCACTTGCACGCGAAACGCAAAGGTCACGAGTTCGAGTCTCGGTCCGCACATGGTTTTAATCTGCCAGGAAGTTTCATATCAGCGCATACTGCGCTGCAGGGTGAAAATCTCATTCTGGATTATGCATTTTGCCAGACTAAGGGGACTAAGCAAACGTATTCACAAAATTTATGTTTCTGCGGAATTTCAGATTGAGCAAAGTGGTCCACTGATCAACACCATGGACTAGCTTTACGAGGGATGGCAGATCACGTTTCTGTTAGGTTGTCCGTCTTAGGGCTCTTTTTTATTTTCTGAATCAAACAGAAAAATAGCGAGAGGGTTCCTTTTGACAAGGACATTTGCGATAGCCTTCACAAATTCGAGATTGTCCTCCGTCCTTAATGACCTCGTCGTCGACCGGACGTCAAAGTTTAGTCCTCTTTCTCCGCCTCGACAATAGAAGGAAACATTTCGGCGCGGCGAGAAGGGCTGCCGCAGAACTGCAGGTAGCGGCGGCGGCAGAGCGATGTGTTGGTGCCGTCCGGCCGGGGCCCGCGCTATTGCTTCCAGTGATGGATCGACAGGCTAAGTGGGCTGTTAGCGCAGCCGCCTCACGCTGCCCGGCCGGCTGGCCCTGGGCCGGCGCTGACGGACAGCGGGAGGGACCAGCCACTGGCCGAGGGCGATAAGACCGTGGCCGGCCTGGCCGGATCCCTTCTAATGAAACCTGCGCACTGCTGCGCGTCCCGCTCACTCGTCCTCCTCTTTTTCTCGGTGCTGTCATTCTTCCGGAGAAATTGTGGCCAATGCATCCAGGGGCGATGGCCAGGGCTATAGCGCCCCCCCCCCCCCCCAAATGGAATATCATATAACACTGGATACAATGACCTTAGAAATCAGCAAATATATGACTCCAACAGATTCAATCTTTTTTATAGTTACGTAGCAATATAGGTTGCAATGTATTGTAACCTCCCAACAGTAAATTGTAACCTACCAACAGATAAAATCCCGTAACCTACCAATAATACGAGGGCTGTCCAGAAAGTAAGTTACGATTGTTCGCGAAATGAAAATCACAGTGAAAATCAGAAATGTTTCATTTGTAACAGTTAGCTACACCTTTCAGCTACTTCTCTACGTAGTCGCCGTTCTGACTCAGACATTCGTCGTAGCATTGTACCAACTTTCCAATACCCTCATTATAGAAGACAGCCCCCAGTACTTTTTCACCAATTCTCTACGCTCGCCTAAAGCTCGTTGTCTGTGCCAAAATGTTGTCTTCATAGCCAGCGGTTCGTTTGAGCAGAGATGAAACTTAGTGGGAGACAATTACCGGCTGTATTGCGGGTAACCAAACATTTCCAATTGAAACGATGCAGGAACATCTTCAATGCCCCTGCAGAATGAGTTTGTGAATTGTCTTGAAGAAGTAACCGCACGACAGTTATGTAATGTTGGTTGCATAGCTTCAGGGGAAAATTCTCACCAGGTCGTCGTATTTGGCGGGCGACACTATTTTCTATAACATCTTTACGCGCTTACTGAGAGCTCAGGAATGAAAAGAGCGACATAATTCTATCTAGAGTCATACTAGAGACACTGCCCAACACATCTTCGCAAAGCTTTATCGGATTTTCATAGTCGTTTCCATTTCGCGACCGATCGTAACTTACTTTCTGGACAGCCCTCGTACAATGTGACTAATCTGTCGATAAAATTGTGGCTTGCTTATAACCTTTCAACAATTAACTGACTGTGAATCTAAATTGGTAAATTTGGGCGTCAGCAGTGCTGTGTCATGGCCCAGAAAGATCATACTGAATTAATTAAAAATTCTTACCTCAATAAGGTCTACCGGATAACGCATATATATCTGCTCCTATAAGAAATTTTTCTGGGCACAGCTCAGTGTAATGATGGCCGATAGATTTGTCATGTATAAAAAGAAACAACTGATTTTTCTTTACAATAATCGTGATGACCATGGATTGGAGAAGTTAATAAAAACTTTACATCGAGATGAATGATTGTCAAAAGTTAATTTTTTTATAAGAAAGATTATTATTAAGATATTTTTTTTAAATCATTTACATGGGACTTGATTTAACAATAGTACATATGCGCGAGGCTGCTTTTACCTTATTCTACAACGCTCAGGCACCGCCACCGCTCCACACGACTGCCCAGCCAACACGATACACCAGACTGCTAGCAACTACTTACTCCTACTGCCACACAGTTCCTACTGCTGACAACACTGCTCCCTGGACTGAGATTCTCTTATAGCTTACATATCGCAGGCAGCGCTGAGCAATCCATCGTATTTACATCTGCTCGAGTGTGCTAGCAAACAAATTCCTTAGTCATGGACCTCTTACAGTATTTCAAACACATTTTAACAAAAGAATAAGAGGGGCAAATAGCTTACTATGTAAACCAATAAATATCATTTAACTTAAAATGGCTGTCTAATTATTTATTAATACACATCTTTACCGTGAACTTCAAAACAGTTACCAGAAACTACTTTAAGGAACACCAAATTTTACCAGTTTGTGGGTGGAGGACGCCAGCTCTCCTTTTGTTAAGCGATATTCTATTCCCAAAATCCCTCCCACCCATTATCCTCTTCCCCCATTGACCGACTTCTAGAATCGCCCCTGAGTGCATCTTTTTTCAGTGTCTGTCTTCCTCTGCGAGACTGCAACATGGCGCAGAAGTTACTCAGCTGACAACCGACCGTTCCGTTTTGAAAGTTATGAAAAGGGAACTGGGAGTTGCTAAAATCTACTGCTAGATCTTGTTCCAGTTTTAATGAAAAAAGTATATTGTTACTTGTCAATTCTAAATAAAAGTTGCACAATTGCTTTGATGTACAATTTGCCACCACGACTTATACCAGTTTAATTGAAACTCTGGCATATACATGAAAAAAGTATATTGTTACTTGTCAATTCTAAATAAAAGTTGCCCAATTGCTTTGATGCACAATTTGCCACCACGACTTATACCAGTTTAATTGAAACTCTGGCATGTACATTTTACTTTTTGACAGTCGATCTGGCTCCCTCCGTTTTACTCATTTGATTCATCATCCATAAGCAGGATTGTACACATTATATGTTATGCATCTCTGCTGAAGTTACGATGGGTTACCGTAACTTCCACGCACTGTCGCTGCACTCGTATAAAAGCAAACATTAGCTGATTCAATCGTATGTTCGATTTCAGTTAGATAGAACTCTGAACAGTGTTATGAAATGCCACTTTCTATTAGCTGATTCAATCCTAAGCCTAAGGACATCACACAACACCCAGATATCACGAGGCAGAGAAAATCCCTGACCCTGCCGGGAATCGGACCCGGGAACCCGGGCGCGGGAAGCGAGAACGCTACCGCACGACCACGAGCTGCGGACACCGGCCATGTCGGTGCAGTCACTTACTGCAGCAATGATCTCTGATGCAAAGTTCCTGCCTCACGTCATGCACTGCTGACACCTGGTGATTGTGGCTCACACAACAGAGTAGCTTGCCAGGCATCACCCAAGCTGCGTAATCACACCTTGCAGCCAGCTAGGCTGGCTGTCATCCTGCTGTCTAATTGCCCTCTTTCCATGAAGTGGTGGTGGCGTCACCTCCACACAGCAAAACAATGCTAATGGAACAATGCAAAACAAGACCCTAATCTTGGCACTTCTTTCTACGTCTTCACAGCCACAAGCCTCTACCACTGCCGTTCTGGCACCTAGCTACCCCTCCACCTTGGGATCGGCTTTAATTGGCGCCAGAAGTGGACAAGTCGTCTCTAGTGAGCAACAGATTGTGCGTCGTCCATGCAGCAGTGGCAACACAATGGGATGGGGGAGAGTTGTTTTGGTGAACTGATGAACATGGGGACCTAAGAGGGAGTGTCACCATACCTTACAGCTTACTTTGTTTACATCAACATCTATATACATACTCCACAAGCTACCATACAGTTTGTGGCAGAGGATACCTTGTACTACTGACAGTCATATCCTTTCCAGTTCCATTCGCAAACAGAGGAAGGAGAAAGCGACTATCTACGTGCCTCTGTATGAACTCTAATTTCTCATATCTGTGTGGTCTTTATGTTTAACGCATTATTCATTTCATTAACAGTACAGAGTAACCCATAGCCTTGAAATGTAAGGCGGGTCCGATGCTGCAAATATGTTAGCAAATACTTCATGTTTGATACGGTCTTCCTGGTGTGCAGTTGTTAATGCTATCGTAAATAATATAAGGAACATAATATACAAAAATTTCTCTAAAGTTAGACAGAATTTAATGCTTCAGAGTTGTTGAATTGGTTCTATATAATTTGTTTCTTCCTAATTGAGGAGACTACAATTTATATAACTTAAATGCCCGAAAAAGAGTGTAACACAATGGAGTGGTGAAAATGGGTCAAACGGCTCTGAGCATTATGGGACTTAACTTCTGAGGTCATCAGTCCCATAGAACTTAGAACTACTTAAACCTAACTAACCTAAGGACATCACACACATCCATGCCCGAGGAACGATTCGAACCTGCGACCGTAGTGGTCCAGACGGTAGCGCCTAGAACCGCTCGGCCACCCCGTCTTCGCAGTGGTGAAAATAAGTTGCAATATGTAGACGGAGGATGTGTAATATAGTCTGTGTAACTTGTTGATTGATAATAGCCTACTTCTACCGCCGGCCGGGGTGGCCGAGCGGTTGTAGGCGCTACAATCTGGAACCGCGCGACCGCTACGGTCGCAGGTTCGAATCCTGCCTCGGGCATGCATGTGTGTGATGTCGTTAGGTTAGTTAGGTTTAAGTAGTTCTATGTTCTAGGGGACTGATGACCTTAGAAGTTAAGTCCCATAGTGCTCAGAGCCATTTGAACCTACTTCTACCTATTTCAAGTGAAGGTCCCGGCAGAACCTCGAACTATTCTCATCTGAAATGGTGTGTGTTTAAGTATGCTTCTTATGTTGATGTATATTGATACATTACTTGGAGCGTTGCATGTCAGGACACTACACGATATTCAGTAATTGTTTGTCTGATTGGTGATAGTTGTGGTATATTCTGTGTGATACTTTAGACACAAAAACCCCTAGTGTTATACAGATCATATACTGGTTGAGCATTTGATACATGGAAAACTTGAATTTTAACTTCCGATGGGGAATAACCTAATGATTATAAATTTACTATTATAAACAGAATGAAGTTCATTGCTACTTGACTATAGTATTCCTTAAATATCTTAATACACTACATTTTTAGTTTTCAGAAAATATATTCACATATAAAATATACTGATATTTGTTTTACATAGAGAAGAGAATATACTACTGTCTACACATAATAAGGCCAATAATACATTACTGCTTGTTTACAATATACTATAAACAAAATGCAATGTGGCTTTTGGGAGGAGGAGCCTCGGAATGAAAGTTTTTTAAGACCTGTCCCTTGCGACATTTACCTTATCACTAGAGTCTTGGTACAGTATGTGACGTCAATGCTTGTATCGGTGCTTTGTGTGTTTTCTGATTGTTACTGCTTGTTGTGTTGTTTGTGGCTGTCTTATGTCATGCAGTGTCGTTTGTTGTTGGTTTGGGTCCCTTATGTGTTGATCCCGTCTGAGCCATGTTTACTTTGTCTGCTGGTTGCTTCCTCGGTGTCGGAATCTGTGGTCTTGTTTGTGTCCTCACATGTCGTTTGTCGTGTTGTTTGTGTTTGTCTATGCTTTCTTACATGTCGGTTCTGGCGCTTTTATTCTACATGCAACGTGTTCAGTAAAATATCAGCTATGCTGTTTATTGTGTTCCAACCTTAGGCATTGCATATTATTCATGCGATGTCACTGTCGCTCTGTATAGGCCTCACATATGCTAGTGCAATGTATATGCTAGAATCGTTCTGCAGTCAGCTTTAAATGCCGGTCTCTAAATTTTCTCAATAGTGTTTCTCGAAAAGAACGTCGTCTTCCCTGCAAGGATTCCCATTTGCGTTCCTGATTGATCTCCGTAACACTTGCGTGTTGTTGGAACCTACTGGTAACAAATCTAGCAGCCCAACTCTGAATTACTTCGATGTCTTCCTTGAATCTGGTACAGTTCTCAAACACTCTGGCATTACTCAAGAATGGGTCACACCAGCATCCTCTGTGCAGTCTCCTTTACCGAAGCCGAAGGCGAATGCCTTCCCTACCACAGTTCTTACAAGCTCGTTCCATTTCATATCACTTTGCAACGATTGCGTTCAGTCCAAAGGAACGGCATAATATTTCTGGGATAAAGGAAGAAGTAGTGAGAACGAAGTCTTTCGCGATGGTACTCTTGTATAAAACTTTCTCGGACCCTGAATTGACGCAGCAAGAAATCCGAGAATGTTTTGTTCGGAAGAATCATTATTTCGAGGCTGTTAAATGTTGATGGTGTAATTTTCTCGGGCATTGGGAATCGTGTGCTGAGTCAGTATCTGTAGCTTGTTTCACGTGACACTATGAACGTTATGTTTCGAGCCTATGTAGGGAGTCAATAATAAGGAATCTGTAATTTCCAGACAATTTGCGGAAATGTGTCAGGGCGATGTCGTCGTCATCCTCCAATACTGCGACTCACAATCAGCCCGTCATTTTAAAGGGAAAATAATTGGCTGGTCACCTGTCAAAATATTGGCGGATGTCGACGACATCACCCGGCAGCATTCCCGCAAGTTATCTGAACATTTTACATCCCGGGAGAAATCAAGTCACAAATTTCTATTTTTTGGTTCATTTTCGCAGTTTGTGAATTGTTACATATTGTGTACACTGTGATTGAACGGTGCAGGTGTTTCAACGGCAGAGACGAAGGTGCGGACGTTTTGCGACCAGAGGCAGTGTGTTTGTTGACAGAAAAGATAACGCAGATGTCGACAGATAACACAGAGTTATGTGGGAAAATTGGCGTTAAAGAATGTTGTATGTGACTTCGTACACAACGGTACGTTGTGGTGCGGCAAATGTCATCCAAGGAAACCTGGACAGAAACATAAAGGATTAGCAAACAAGTTAACACAGCAAACAGAAAATTTACTTAAATTTTTGTAGCAATTCCTATGGGACCAAACTGCTGACGTCATCGGTTTTTAGGCTTACAGACTACTTAATCTAGTTTAAACTAAATTACGCTAAGGACAACACACACACTCATGCCCGAGGGAGGACTCGAATCTCCGACGTTTGGAGCCGCGCAAAAATTTACTTTACTTGTATTTCTCCAAGCGAACGTCCGCAGCTCGTGGTCTAGTGGCTAGCGTTGCTACCTCGAGATCACAACGTCCCGGGTCCGATTACTGGCCGGGTTGGGGATATCCTCGGCCGGGGCTGGGTGTTTGTGTTGTCCTCATCATTCCATCATCATCCTCAACATTTGTCACAGTAGCTATATCGGACTCCGTAAAAAATATTGGACTGCGAAAAAAATTGGAACTTAAACAGGCGCTGATGACCACGCATTTGAGCGCCCCACAAGCCAACCATCATCATCATCATCATCATCCAAGCTAATGGATACTCATTACAAACAGTGCAGCAGGAAACAGAGTGCAGCTATTTCAGAGTTCAGAAGGACGAAGTTCTCCGTACAAAAGCACGAATGATGGTGGTGGAGTCGCGACTAAACGGCGTGCGCGTAGTGTCACGTGGCAAGCGGGCTGAGCGACTGTCGTTGGCCATCCTACACTACTGGTCATTAAAATTGCTACACCAAGATCAAATGCAGATGATAAACGGGTATTCATTGGACAAATATATTATACTAGAACTGACATGTGATTACATTTTCACGCAATTTGGGTGCATAGATCCTGAGAAATCTGTACGCAGAACAACCACCTCTGACCGTAATAACGGCCTTGATACGCCTGGGCATTGAGTCAAACAAGGCTTGGATGGCGTGTACAGATACAGCTGCCCATGCAGCTTCAACACGATACTACATTTCGTCAAGAGTAGTGACTGGCGTGTTATGGCGAGTCAGTTGCTCGGTCACCGTTGACCAAATGTTTCCAATTGATGAGAGATCTGGAGAATGTGCTGGCCAAGGCAGCAGTCGAACATTTTCTGTATCCAGGAAGGCCCGTACAGGACCTGCAACATGCGGTCGTGCATTATCCTGCTGAAATGTAGGATTTCGCAGGGATCGATTGAAGGATAGAGCCACGGATCGTAACACATCTGAAATGTGACGTCCACTGTTCAGAGTGCCGTCAATGCGAACAAGAGGTGACCGAGACGTGTAACCAATGGCACCCCCTAACATCACGCCGGGTGATACGCCAGTATGGCGATGACGAATACACGCTTCCAATGTGCGTTCACCGCGATGTCGCCAAACACGGATGCGACCATCGTGATGCTGTAAACAGAACCTGGATTCATCCGAGAAAATGACGTTTTGCCATTCGTGCACCCAGGTTCATCGTTGAGTACACCATCGCAGGCGCTCCTGTCTGTGATGCGGCATCAAGGGTAACCGCAGCCATGGTCTCCGAGCTAATAGTCCATGCTGCTGCAAACGACGTCGAACTGTTCGTGCAGATGGTTGTCGTCTTGCAAAAGTCCCCATCTGTTGACTCATGGATGGAGACGTGGCTGCACATTCCGTTACAGCCATGCGGATAAGATGCCTGTCAACTCGACTGCTAGTGATACGAGGCCGTTGGGATCCAGCACGGCCTTCCGTATTACCCTCCTGATCCCACCGATTTCATTTTCTGCTAACTGTCATTGGATCTCGACCAACGCGAACAGCAATGTCGCAATACGATAAACTGCAATCGCGGTAGGCTAGAATCCGACCTTTATCAAAGTCGGAAACGTGATGGTACGCATTTCTCCTCCTTACACGAGGCATCACAACAACGTTTCACCAGGAAACGCCGGTCAACTGCTGTTTGTGTATGAGAAATCGGTTGGAAACTTTCCTCATGTCAGCACATTGTAGGTGTCGCCACCGACGCCAACCTTGTGTGAACGCTCTGAAAAGATAATCATTTGCATATCACAGCATCTTCTTCCTATCCGTTAAATTTCGCATCTGTAGCACGTCATCTTCGTGGTGTATCAATTTTAATGGCCAGTAGTGTATATCGTGGTGGCAGAGGGGTCTTGTGGTATGCAGCCGCCGCAAGAGCGGCTCAGCGGATGCGCACCATTGGGTTCGCCACATCGCTAGCGGCTGCTATCGGCGTCAGACGGAAACTTGTCATACCGTTACCAACCTTGATGCGCCATCAGGTGCTTCCGATATGTGACACCACATCGACGAGAAAATTGCATTGCTCCAATAACCAGATAATAAGGTAGATCCAGCTGCCACTACCCTAATCTTTCCCATTCGTGGAATGTTGTGTGAAGGTGTGATGTTTGCGGAAGAGCAGCGATGCTAGCAGATGTTTGCGTTGGTTCGATAGTCAGTTGTTGCAGATGGCAAAGTTATGTCTCGTAGGAGAGCCGAAAACTCTTGTGAGATGTACATGGACTGAGAAATGCTGATATGTTTGAGATGTTAAAGCAGGAGCTTTAGCCAAGGTACAAGAATCAAGAGAGACAGGTTCTTTCGAGAGTAATTTAGTGCTATTACAAACACACATAGAAAGCCACTGAGGATTTTGCCCATAGAATAACGAACGTAAATGTACATATGTATGAGTTTCGGCAGAACGATGCAGTATTAAAATTTTGCTGAAGGAAGCTAGAAAAGAGCACTCTACACTTCCGTAAGTGGTTTACCAATGGATACATCAAGAAAGGTGCTCAATGGTGCTATTAATGATAATTATCAATCTGTTAGGTTGGCAATGGGGTGTGACGAAACCGGTATGTCGACACGTGGCGTGATTGGTGTGGGTTATCTCCACAAGTGTGAGGTTATGGGCATTCATGATATGTGCAGAGGTAGTGATGCCAATCTGGGGGCACAGATAACACGTGACAGTAACAGAATTATGGTAACGGCAATAGGGGTACACAGGGAAAAAAAGCTGCCGTTAAATGACAAGAGGGTATTGAAGTCCAATAAAAGGCGATCCCGTTAGAATTGGATGCAACGAGGACATATGCTACATCTACATCTACGTGATTACTCTGATATTCACAATGAATTGCCTGGCAGAGGGTTCAATGAACTCTCGAACGGAGCGCGGGAAAAACGAGCACCTAAATTTTTCTGTGCGAGCCCTGATTTCTCATACTTTATCGTGATGATCATTTCTCCCTATGAATGTGGGTGCCAACAGAATGTTTTCGCACTCGGAGGAGAAAGCTGGTGATATAAATTTCATAAGAAGATACCATTGCAACGAAAAACGCCTTTGTTTTAATGATTGCCACTCCAGTACACGTATCATGTCTGTGGCACTATCTCCCATTCTTCGCGATAATACAAAACGAGATGCCCTTCTTTGTACTTTTTCGATGTCATCCGTCATACCCATCTGATGCGGATCCCACACCGCACAGCAATACTCCAGAAGCGTGCTGTAAGCACTCTCTTTACTAGCCCTGTTGCACCTTCTAAGTGTTCTGCCACTGAATCGCAGTCTTTGGTTGGCTCTACCCACAACATTGTCTATGTGATTTGTGTGACTTATTGCGAAATCAAAATATAACGGATTTCTTTTAGTACTCATGTGAATAACTTCACACTTTTATTTATTCAGGGTCAATTGCCGTATTCGCACCATACAGATATCTTGTCTAAATAATTTAGCAATTTGTTTTGGTCATCTGATGACTCTACAAGGTGTTAAATGACAGCATCATCATCAAACAATCTAAGACAGCTACTGAGATTTTCTCCTATGTCGTCAACATAGATCAGGAACAATAGAGGGCGTATAACACTTCCCCCGGGATCGCCGGATATTATTTCTGTTTTACTCGATGACTTTCCGTCTATTACTAAGAACTGTGACCTTTCTGACAGGAAATCGCGAATACAGTCGCACGATTGAGGCGATATTCCATAGGAACGAAGTTTGTTTAGAAGACGGTTGTGTGTAACGGTGTCGAAAGCCTTCTGTACAAGTCTGAAAATATGAAATCAATTTAACTTCCTCTGTCGATAGCAGTCATTACTTCGTGAGTATAAAGAGCTAGTTGTGTCTCACAAGAACAATATTTTCTGAATCCGTGCTGATTACGTGTCAATAAATCGTTTTCTTCGCGGTACTTCATAATGTTCGAAAATAGTATATGTTCCAATACCCTACTGCAAATCGAAATTAGTGATATTGGCCTGTAATTCAACGGATTACTCCTACTTCCCCTTTTGGGTATTGGTGTGACTAGAGCAATTTTCCAGTGTTTAGGTACAGATCTTTCTGTGAGCGAGCGGTTGTATATAATTGCTAAATATGGAGCTATTGTATCAGCATACTCTGAGAGGAACCTGACTGGTATACAATCTGGACCGGAATCCTTGCTTTTATTGAGTGATTTATGTTGGTTTGCGAGACCGAGGATATCTATTTCTATGTTTCTTCACTTGGCGGTTGTTCTTGATTGGAATTCAGGAATATTTACATCTTCTTCTTTGGTGAAGGAGTTTCGGGAAATCGTGTTAAATAACTCTGCTTTAGTGGCACTGTCATCAGAGATTTCACCGTTGCTATCGCGCAGTGAAGGTATTGATTGCGTCTTGCCACTGGTGTGCTTTATGCATGACCACAATCTCTTTGCGTTTTGTGCCAGATTTCGAGACAGAGTTTCGTTGTGGAAATTACTGAATGCATCTTGCATTGAAGTACGCACTATATTTCGAATTTGCCAGTCTTGGGGATTTTGCGTTCTTTTAAATTTGGCATGCTTTTTTCGCTGCTTCTGCAACAGCAATCTGGCCCGTTTTGTGTACCATTTGGGATCAGTACCCTCACTTATTAATTTATGTGGTATATATCTCTCAATTCCTGTCGATACTATCTCTTTGAAATCATTCCACAACTTTTCTACGCCAGTATACGTCTCAAACAAGATGCAGCTATCATGTTGAGCAATTCCATTAAAGCGAGTACAAATAGACTAAGGATTTTGTGTCAGATGGTATTGGAGAGTCACATCGGGTAAGTATGAAACTAGATTTACCCGTCGATATGATGTTTATAATAGTGCCACTGGAAGGGAACGATGTGTTGGATTCAGAAAGTGTTTTGTTAAAACGATATTGTACGTGCATGGGAGGAATATGGCGGGAAGGTAGTATCTGTGAATCTCGATCATTCTGGAGCCAAAGAAGTGAAGTTGTGGACACTAATAGCGCATTTGGACATTTCAGAAGAGGAGATTGGTCCACAACGGTTGTCATCTGAGCAGCCGCTAAGTCTGGATTACGTAAGTGGAAGCCTTCAGTGGGAGCTAGTTCCCGAATACCGTCCGAAGACCTTTTCCTCGTTACCCTCGGTCCATTATCAGTATTTCATGATGCTATTCAGACTAAAGAATAGTCTGATTGTTAATCAGAGTGTTGAACGGGTTGAAGTCTCGCCAGAGTCTAGTCTACCTAGTTGATAGACTTACAACCGTTTTCTCAAAAGGCAGGGATGAATACAGGCACCTATTGATAGAAATGTTTAAGAGGTTCCAACTGCACATCAGAAGTTAAGCACAGGTAAGTGTTATTTTGCGTTGGAGTGAGCAGGTTATTTAGGACATGTGATCAGCAAAGATAGTGTGAAAATAAATCGGAGACTGGCGCAGGTAGTATGAGATTTTCCAGTTCAGAACTCGTGTAGGGAACTGTAACTGCCCGCATCTCGTGGTCGTGCGGTAGCGTTCTCGCTTCCCACGCCCGGGTTCCCGGGTTCGATTCCCGGCGGGGTCAGGGATTTTCTCTGCCTACTGATGGCTGGGTGTTGTGTGCTGTCCTTAGGTTAGTTAGGTTTAAGTAGTTCTAAGTTCTAGGGGACTGATGACCGTAGATGTTAAGTCCCATAGTGCTCAGAGCCATTCAAGATTTAAGAAGAACTGTAACCGTTCTTGGGACTCTCAAACTACTATCGGAAATCCGTGAGGGGGTTCGGTGATATAGCACATCCTTTCAAAAACATGTTCAAATGTCTGTGTAATCTTATGGGACTTAACTGCGAAGGTCATCAGTCCCGAAGCTTACACACTACTCAACCTAAATTATCCTAAGGACCAGCCGCACAGTCCGTGACTGTAGCGCCCGAGACCGCTCGGCTAATACTGCACGGCGCACATCCTTTCACGCAGCTGTTTAAGAAATGTGCAAAATTCATGTGGACTGAGTGTCAGGGGGCATTCGAATAGCTGAAAAGAGTGTTAATCTCAAGTTTAGTTTCAGTGTTTCTAGATTTTCAAAAGAAATTCATTTTGTCATGCAGTGCATCTAACAAATTATTGGGATGAGTCCAAAAGTCAACAGATCAGTGGTTAAGAGCATCCTGTAGCTTTCATAACCAGGAAGTTTAGTAAGCCGGGGAGAAACTCTTCGACCATGGACAAAGAGTTGCTTGGTCTTATATGATGCAGTTTATGCTTTCAGTGTTACATTTGCAGGAAGAAATATAAAGTGCTGACTATCATGCTGCATTGAAATGGCTATTAGGGTAACAGATAAGTCCGTTTGATTTAAGAAATGGGAATTAAGACTCAGTGATTCTTTCTATGAAGAGATCCACAAACCAGGAAAGAAACATGGAAATGTACACTCCTGGAAATTGAAATAAGAACACCGTGAATTCATTGTCCCAGGAAGGGGAAACTTTATTGACACATTCCTGGGGTCAGATACATCACATGATCACACTGACAGAACCACAGGCACATAGACACAGGCAACAGAGCATGCACAATGTCGGCACTAGTACAGTGTATATCCACCTCTCGCAGCAATGCAGGCTGCTATTCTCCCATGGAGACGATCGTAGAGATGCTGGATGTAATCCTGTGGAACGGCTTGCCATGCCATTTCCACCTGGCGCCTCAGTTGGACCAGCGTTCGTGCTGGACGTGCAGACCGCGTGAGACGACGCTTCATCCAGTCCCAAACATGCTCAATGGGGGACAGATCCGGAGATCTTGCTGGCCAGGGTAGTTGACTTACACCTTCTAGAGCACGTTGGGTGGCACGGGATACATGCGGACGTGCATTGTCCTGTTGGAACAGAAAGATCCCATGCCGGTCTAGGAATGGTAGAACGATGGGTTCGATGACGGTTTGGATGTACCGTGCACTATTCAGTGTCCCCTCGACGATCACCAGTGGTGTACGGCCAGTGTAGGAGATCGCTCCCCACACCATGATGCCGGGTGTTGGCCCTGTGTGCCTCGGTCGTATGCAGTCCTGATTGTGGCGCTCACCTGCACGGCGCCAAACACGCATACGACCATCATTGGCACCAAGGCAGAAGCGACTCTCATCGCTGAAGACGACACGTCTCCATTCGTCCCTCCATTCACGCCTGTCGCGACGCCACTGGAGGCGGGCTGCGCGATGTTGGGGCGTGAGCGGAAGACGGCCTAACGGTGTGCGGGACCGTAGCCCAGCTTCATGGAGACGGTTGCGAATGGTCCTTGCCGATACCCCAGGAGCAACAGTGCCCCTAATTTGCTGGGAAGTGGCGGTGCGGTCCCCTACGGCACTGCGTAGGATCCTACGGTCTTGGCGCGCATCCGTGCGTCGCTGCGGTCCGGTCCCAGGTCGACGGGCACGTGCACCTTCCGCCGACCACTGGCGACAACATCGATGTACTGTGGAGACCTCACGCCCCACGTGTTGAGCAATTCGGCGGTACGTCCACCCGGCCTCCCGCATGCCCACTATACGCCCTCGCTCAAAGTCCGTCAACTGCACATACGATTCACGTCCACGCTGTCGCGGCATGCTACCAGTGTTAAAGACTGCGATGGAGCTCCGTATGCCACGGCAAACTGGCTGACACTGAGGGCGGCGGTGCACAAATGCTGCGCAGCTAGCGCCATTCGACGGCCAACACCGCGGTTCCTGGTGTGTCCGCTGTGCCGTGCGTGTGATCATTGCTTGTACAGCCCTCTCGCAGTGTCCGGAGCAAGTATGGTGGGTCTGACACACCGGTGTCAATGTGTTCTTTTTTCCATTTCCAGGAGTGTAGATGTTCTAAGCATGAAGGGAGAAATAATACAAGTACTGGTTCATGGCCTTGCTGAATGACATGCGGCGCAGAATGCTGACAGTGACTGCAAGGCCGAAATGGTGATGCCAGAGAAGTTGAGAGAATAAATCCTAAGGGAGGGAAATGTGTGATCACATATTGCTGGGTCGTGGAGGATGCAGACAACACCAAAGGGTGACAGATGCTAGTGGTAGGGGAGGAAGGGAGATAGACAACACCAAAGGGTGACAGATGCTAGTGGAAGCGGAGGAAGGGAGATGTGGATCAGCGTGTTACAAGTGAAGAAAGTGAGAACTGGTCCACTTCACCCAGAGTCAAATGGTAGAACAGAAAGTGTGCATTGTATTATCATGAGAGTGTTAAGCTATTACGTCAACTCAAACCATTATAAACAAGCGCCGACATACATATTCGGTCGTCTCCATACGAGCTAGTATATGGCAGAGAAGTTCCATCGCCATTACATATTATTAACGCAAAAAGAAGTAGGAGTAGGAATGTAGATCGGCCTTGAATTCGTGATATCAGTGGGAGGAATATGGAAGTTGGTGCAGAAAGCAAACATGGAGGCACTGGAGAGACAGTGGGAAGTTGTGACATGCTCGTGGAGCTTACCACGTTACAGAGTGGGTGAGTGGGTGATGTTATCCAGCCTTTACACACCGAAGAGTGAAACTAAGATATTCGTCATGAGGTACCAAGGACCCCATCAAGTGGTTGAAATTATGTCACCAGTCAGCGATGGACTATAGTTGCCGACGAGGTCGACAATACTGCATATTGGACGCCTGTGGCTGTTGAGAGGTTCCCTGAAGTAGCTCCTGGGAAAGATGATGTTGGAGCCTGAGAAAGAAGCCACAATGAAGAAGCGTAGGAGTAGATGTGAGATTATGGTTGGGCCTGTTCCAGAGGCATCATATGCTATAATGCCAAGGAACTGTCAGCAGTAACTTCTTGTGTTATATGTAATTATCCAAGGAATAATGCAGAAACAGCAAGTGGAAATACTCTGGACTTATTCCATGTATGACAACGTGGTGGTAGTGGTGGTGGCTGCGGCGGCGATTTGCTAGGTACAGGAGACGCCCATAGAAGCAAAACGATTAGCGCTGAGAGGGAGTGAGTTGTTGATTAAACGGGACAACATGTGACATAATGGAGTCAACCTTCCATGTAACTGCCACAGTTGCTGTAATGACCCAGTTGAACGTGATGCAGTCTCGGTTTTACTGATCAGATGAACCACTAGACATACTCCTCATACAGAATTTAACTTTACTGAATAACACATTGAAATAAGACCTGATCCATTTCCTGAACCAATTAACAGCTTTACAAGAGGGGTGAATTTCAGCGGGGCAGTTAATGAAGCACAATAAGCAATATTTGGAAGGACAACTACGAGTAACCATGATCTTGTGTATCCCAATATCTAGTGCCGTAAGGGCTCCAACTCTGCTGTGCATAGCCTTCATCTATTTGAGGCGGAGATCTGCCTGGCAAACTGATCTGCCAGTAGAACTGATTCCTGTACTTTGGATCCCTATAGCATGAAAGTGAGAGAAAGTAGAATACTGCAGTGTGAATGTTGAAGAGATACATATTTTCTGGGATTAGCAAGATAAGAGGCCATGGAACGTGCCATGAACGTATGAAAAGAGAACTGACAAGGACACATGTCTAACATGTCTTCATAAGTGTAAGTGTGTGTGCCGGAGGAGCTTGTGGGGTGTTGAATGGGGCAGTAATACGCAACTTAATATCATAAGAAAAATTGTAGCAAATAAGGTTTGTTGTAAGTCAAATGTTGTCTTCAAACTTTGGGGTTTGAGCCGCTGGACGTACTTATAGTAGAATCTTGTGCTGCACATGTTATATGTCCTATGAAGATGAGGTCCATCATATGGGGTCTTTCATGTGGAGGGAGCTGTGTATGCTACTATCATTTTAGGGGTAATTCACTGAGACTATGCGGAGGAGCATCATAGCAGCCACTGGAAGCTGATCATTGCAGGATGTTGCCAGTTTGGTTACAGTATTATTTTTTGAGAGGCCAGGTCTATTCTATGAAACCTGCCAACAGACCTGTAATGCACGCTTCTTGCAATGGTTTTCACTGATGTTGTCAAGTTCAAATGGCTCTGAGCACTATGGGACTCAACTGCTGAGGTCATTAGTCCCCTAGAACTTAGAACTAGTTAAACCTAACTAACCTAAAGACACCACAAACATCCATGCCCGAGGCAGGATTCGAACCTGCGACCGTAGCGGCCCTGCGGTTCCAGATTGCAGCGCCTTTAACCGCACGGCCACTTCGGCCGGCGATGTTGCCAAGTATGTGACTAAAAGTAGCACGTTGTCACAACAAATTTGATGCTGTCTTATATAAACAGCTGTCAATTTTTTACCTGTTTCATTCATAGCCCAGCCATTCAACGATGTCAGGCGACAAACATGTAGCTGCCAGCGCAGTTACAAGTTCAGGTCTCTGCCACAGTACCAGCTTCCAGCACTACGTCCGCCCTCTAGAATGAGTGCCACAGCGCAGTGGGCCTTCCTAGCTCACACCAGCAATATCCAGACTCTTGCCCTGGGGCAGTGAGGTGCAGCCCACACACAGCAGCTGCCTTCCAT
Organism: Schistocerca serialis cubense; assembly: GCF_023864345.2. Lineage (NCBI taxonomy): Eukaryota > Metazoa > Arthropoda > Insecta > Orthoptera > Acrididae > Schistocerca > Schistocerca serialis. Next base: position 703,952,166 of record NC_064643.1, on the reverse strand, counting down.
CACCACGGTAGGTGTACCTCCACACTCCACACTGTGGCTGCCTGGATGCAATCACTCATCACAGAACTGGCTTCTGCTAGGATATTCCTGTTTGTCTTCCTGCACCGCTGACATCGGGTCCTGGTGTTTTGCCCATGAGCTGGCAACAGCCCGTCTTGGCAGGCATGTGCTGCAGTCAGTTTATAGGTCGCTAGGTGTCACCCTACCAGCCACCTGCTGTCCTTCCATGGAGTGGGAGTGTGGTCGCCTCCCTGCTTGGAAGCAGTGTTAATGTAACAGTGCTAACGAAACATTAATTTTGACTGCCGCTTCTCTGGGCTTTCACAGGCCTGCTATTGAACCCTCCTCCATCAGCCATCCCGTAATCATAGCCCCACGTCAACCCCCACGTCAACCCCCACGTCAACCCCCACGTCAGCCCCCACGTCAACTATAGTAGAAATTATCAGTGACATCTCTTTAAATATGTAACGTCCTTACATGTGTAGTATGGTTTTAATGTTCTTTCACACGTTGCTACTTTAATTATTTCATTTCGACTCTGCATATGTTAATAATTGTGTACTTGACTCCTAAGAGCTTTCCTTTAGCCCAAGAAAATGGTATCCATGTGTAACGGCTGTACACAATGGTTCGCCATAATTGCTTTGACACATTATTGGTTACCCATTGTTGTTAGCGTGCAAGTGACTTGGAGACTTTCGCTTGACAGAAACTGCTTACCTGCAAATAAATACAAGACAGCAGCTTCTGGTGGTTTCTGCGATGTCATTCTGTAAGTACACCAACGCTGTGCATCACTGTTAAGGGGAGTTGGAATGCCGGAAAATGGAAAAAATTCACATTTTCAGTTTTTAACCTTATAACTTAATTTGAAATTTTCTGCTTAAAATGGTGCAAAATTTGTTAAGAAATTCCAATTGGAAGTATTTTTATTTAATTTTTCAAAATTACATGTGCGCCCAGCGAAGTTACCCATCTTGTGATTTGTACACATTTAAATCTTCGCATTTCCGAAAACATTACATATAGAAGGCTGTGGATTTCACTCTTCAGTTGTAGAATCTTTGATCCTTCCATAGGTACCATTGTTTTTACGACTAGCTGTGTTTATTGTTCAGTTTTTGATCTGTGAGTGTTTGTTTTGAGCCTCGAGTTTAGTTTGTCGCTCATTTGGAGTTTGTTATCTGTCTTGTTTTGACTTTCAGTGGTGAGTGCGTAGTTTCTACGATGCCTAGGAGTGCATCATTATTTAAAAAGCGAAAGTTTCGCGGTAATAGATTTACAAATAACGTTTGTTCAAGTGATTCTGCTTCAGCACCTGTTGATGCTGGTGAAAGTTCTGACGTTTGTACAGCTGAGATGTGTGAAGGAGACACGCCCACCAGTGCATCAAAAAAGAAGTTATCAAACTGTGCAAGTGAAATTACAGATGAAGCTTCTAATGAACAATATGTTTTAGTCGACTTTCCTGTTTTTACTGAGTTTATGAAGAAATGTTTGTGTTGTAATCTTTGTGGAGGTTCTTTTGATATGAACATAACAAAATCTATAGGACTTTCCTGCAAAATTGCTATAGTTTGTGCCAGTTGTGAAAATGAGACCTGTTTTTGGAGCTCTAAAACATGCAGTAGCAATTTGTTTGAGAGTAATATCAGGCTAATGTATGCAATGAGAGCAATTGGTAAAGGACATACTGCTGCTCAAACATTTTGTGCCATAATGAATCTTCCACCTCCACCTGCTAAAATTGACAATTACACTGAAGTGATAGGAGATGCTGTTCAGTCTGTAGCAGATTTATCAATGAAAGCTGCTGCCAGTGAAGCAAAATATATAAATGAAGGAAACCCAGATATCCCTGTTGCTTTTGATGGAACCTGGCAGAAAAGGGGTCACACATCCAAAAATGCTGTTGCTACTGTTACTAGTGTGGACAGCGGTAAAGTTTTGGACTATGAAGTGCTCACTAAACATTGTTACCATTGTGCATCTGGTAAGATAGAAGCAGCTCACATATGTAGCAAGAATTATGAAGGTACGAGTGGAGGCATGGAGGCTGCCGCTGCTGTGAAAATGTTTAGCAGATCAGAAAAAGAACGGGGAGTATTTTACACAAAATTCCTTGGAGATGGGGACTCCAAGGCATACAAAAGTGTTACAGAATCCATGCCATATGTCAATAAGACAATAACTAAACTAGAATGTGTCGGTCATGTTCAGAAACGAATGGGCACTCGTCTAAGGAAACTGAAACAGAATCTGAAGGACAAAATTTTGTCAGATGGTAAAACCATTAGAGGTCGCCTGTCAGATAAAATTATAAATGAATTACAACAATACTATGGTATGGCAATAAGAAATAATGCAAATAATTTGCAGGAAATGAGACAAGCTGTATGGGCCACATATTTACATCGATCATCAACTGATGATAATCCTCAACATTTTGCTTGTCCAGATGGTCCTCAGTCATGGTGCAATTATAGAAAATCTCAAGCTACTGGGGATCCTTATCACCATAAAAATTATATTCCATTGGCTGTTATGGAAGTAATTAAACCAATATATAGAGACTTGGGGCATCCTGATCTTCTGCGAAAATGTCTTCATGGTTGTACCCAGAATCAAAACGAGTCGTTCAACAACCTCATTTGGACTCGTGTACCTAAGAATGTATTTGTTGGGATAAAAACATTGAAATGGGGAGTCAGTGATGCTGTTATTTCATTCAATGATGGTCATATGGGTAGGCTAAAGGTCATGGCAAGGCTCGGCATTGCTCCTGGTATCAACACCATCAGAGGTCTTCAGCTTCTGGACAGCGTGCGAGTAAGGAAGGCTCAGTATGCAGCTGAATTTAATACAAAAAAAGCAAGGGCAGCAAGGAGAAGAAAGCTTCTAGGTGAAGAAGAAGAACTAGAAGATGACCCTGATTACTCTGCTGGACACTTTTGATAATAGAATAAAAGGTATTTGTGAATTTTCATAATAAATTACTTTAATCGCATTTTCTGGCATTTGACATTTTTAGTGTTACATGTACCTTTATCTCATAAACCACTCAACCAACAACATTCAAATTTTCAGAAATGCTGCAAAACAGTTCAAAGAGGCCACTGAACTAGAATCATGACAAGAACTGGCTTATTCTCTGAACTAGGGAAGTTTATGTTATACTTTTTCCAATAAAAAATGGCTTAATGGTAAAAAATTCATAAATACTATACCAACAAAAAGAAAACATTGGTTCTAGTTCAGTGGGCTCACAATATATGCTGAAAACCTCTGCCAGAATTTCAAAGTTCTGAAGATAATAGTTCCAAAGAAAAAGGTACACAAAGTTAGCAAATTTAACATTGGCGAGATAGGGCATTCCAACTCCCCTTAAGCAAATATTTTTGGAAGGAGAGACAGCATTGGTCGTATTTTTTTGTTTTATTAACCGCAAAATCGATTTTCGGTCACTTAGTGACCATCCTCAGTGCTGTAATATGCAATTTAAATTGGTAGGCACTGGTGTCAACAAGCTTAGAGCGATCACAAGCTTGTTGACACCAGTGCCTACCAATTTAAATTCTATATTACAGCACTGAGGATGGTCACTAAGTGACCGAAAATCGATTTTGCGGTTAATAAAACAAAACAATACGACCAATGCTGTCTCTCCTTCCAAGTATATCCATTATCTGGTCGTGGTGCACAGGACACTCCATGGAGTCGCCAATCAAGCAAACATTTTTGTTCACTCATTTTTCCCTTTGTGTAACATTGACACAGGGTGATAATTATTGAACTATATGAAATAAAATCGTCATAACTTCTCAACGGTTTGCATTACGACATTCAGACTGCACAGTAGGCCGCGGGGCACGATGAGAATCGGCATGGTTTATTCGATTTGGTTTAGCGACGAAGCCCACTTTTATTTGGATAGATTCGTCAATAAGCAAAATTGGCGCATTAGGGAGACTGAGAATCCGCATTTCGCTATGAAAAGTCACTTCATTGTCAACAGGTGACTGTGTGGTATGAAATGTCCAATCACGGAATAATCGCTGCGATATTCCTTGATAGCGCGTTGACTACCGAACGGTACATGAAAGTTTTGGGAGATGATTTCATCCCCATTATCTAAAGTGACTCTGATTTCTACACTATGTGGTTTACCCAAGGCTGAGCTCGATCCCATCGAAGCACAAGAGTGTTTGATGTCCTGGAGGAGCACTTTGGGGACTGCAGTCTTGGTCTGGAGTAGCCAGAGGCCACTGGCATCGTTCTCGACTGGCCGTCATGTTCTCCGGATCTTACCACATGCGACTCCTTTTTGTGGTGCTGTATTAGAGACAATGTGTACAGCAATAACCCCAAAACCACTGCTGACCTGAAAACAGCGATTCAGGAGGTCATCGACAGCATCGATATCCCGACACTTCAGCATGTCTAATCTGAAGCTGAATATCTGTAGTGACGTTTGGTTGTAGAATGAAGTATCTGCACGCCGTAGCTTGTAACTAATTTTCGTTTTTTTTTCATATAGTTCAATGATTGTCACCCTCTATAAAAGAAGTTCACTTCCAGTCTGTCAAATCGTAACACCAGAAGGGATACGAAATAACGAAAGTTTTCTCATTGTGGAGACACAGTATAGTGGAAAGCACATATGGTTAAAGTTTTAGGTCGTTTGGGTGGTATACAGGATGCGCAATTCAGTATACGTGCTGCCACCTTTGGCAACAGTAACAACTGTAAGTTGGTACGATATCCATTTGAAATGATATTGGATGAAAGAAGCGGATACTGCACTCCATGCTGCTTCAACTTCACGCCTGGTTTCGTCAGCAGGACCACACTGGCAACATGCAGTCTTGTGCTATATTGTTGAAAGGTAATGTCGCTGACACCTCGACAATTGGGCACAGCCACCAGCCTTAGCACGTTGAAAATGTAAAGGCTGCAGATTACTGGTTACGTAAACCAGAAGTGATTGTGCCACATATCAAACAGCACCCCTTAGATGCAGGGTAGGTGTTTGCTTTATATGATGGTATCAAATATAGTGTGACTAAATTCATTCTCGCTGGACTCTCTCCTCATGGATACATGCATCGTGAACCTAAACATGGAATCAGAACTCATGAAAAGGTAAAGTGGTGCCAATCTTGTGTCCATTGTTGTCAGATGAGGTATAATTAGTGTGCAGCCCTCTACTGCCTCATCAAGGGAAGGATAAAAGACATACCTTTGCTGACAGTCTATGGCGCCTCGCCTAACACACGGTGCACTATTCTCGTGGATATTTGCCTTGCTGCAACCAAGTCATTTCCTGGTTGATGAGTTGTTTATGATCCCACACAGCCAAATGATGTATCTCCTCTCAGGCACAAGTTGTGCGAGTTGAGATCCTGCTTTATAGTGAATAAGCCCTCACCTCTCATGAAACAATCGATTTCAGATTCTCTAATGTTAGTTAATATCCGTCTTGATTGCAATTTTTTTTATTCATATGACCGGTTTCGGTTCATTCAGAACCATCTTCAGATCTGACATTTCCGTTACAGGAGTAACCCGTCCAAATCCAGCAACTTCACATGTGACGTAGCATGTGAAAGTTGCTGGATTTGGACGGGTTACTCCTGTAACTGAAATATCAGATCTGAAAATGATTCAGAATGAACCGAAACCGGTCATATGAATTAAAAAAATTTACAATCATGACGGATTTTAAGATGTGACATAGCATGTGAAAATGCTGGATTTGGACGGGTTACTCCTGTAACTGAAATATCAGATCTGAAGATGGTTCTGAATGAACCGAAACCGGTCATATGAATAAAAAAAAAATTTGCAATCAAGACGGATTTTAACTAAGATTATAAATTCACTGATTGCTGTTATCGCAAAAGACATTATGTCCGTTTTTGCAAAGATTACAGATTCGGATAACAATCATCGGATCCCAGAAACACTAGCTGCAATGTCATTGACCAGTAAACTAAATTCACGATTGGACACGATCTTATCGAATTGCAACACGTGCTTGTGCATTTTGCTGTGTCTTGTAAAAGTCGTAGCATAGTCTTATCACAAACAAATAATGTCCACATACGATATCTTCAAGTGCAACGTCCCCTTAGAAAAATTATACATGACTGTGTTTAAACTGTCACACAATATTTTTAGTGCAACGCAATCTGACTTTCAAAAATCCCTACAAAAAAATGGCCCTGACTAACATTAACCTATACCTTTCACAAATCACTTACCTCACAAAAATCTTCGTTACTCTAACTACTGCAACATAGCGAGCGCCACTACTGCCAGCTAAATAAAAGATTTTAACTGCTGAAGGCACTAACTACTGATAGGGATAGCTAGAAAATGAAAGATTTTGATAGAGAATAAATGATGTATTTACCATAATAGTCATAATATATATAGCAGTTCATAACATCCAGTCTTACAAATTTCAAAACTCCGCCATCTCCCTCCACACATCCACCACTGCTGGCGGCTCACCTCCAACTGCACAACGCTACGCGCTGTTAACAGCCAGCTGCCCAACGCTACAATGGCAGACAACAATGCAAACTAGCCACTGACTGCACACAGCACAGCCAGTCTTTTTCATACAGAGCGCTACGTGGCGTTACCAATAAGAAAACCTAAACAGCCTACTTACATAGCCCCCATGCTCCCCACAAAATATTTTGCAAATTTTTTGGGCACTGGGCAATACAGATTCGAAAAAATTTTTCTTAATTACAGTAAGAAAGATATCAAAGGCACACACTTATTAATATAATGTTGGTCAAAAGCTAAAATTTCTCACAGTCCATAAAGACAGTCCTGATCGTTCATCACCGTAAAATAGCAGTGTTTTTCTCAATGTCTGAGCAGTAAAAGATAATGCACAGGGAAGTAGTGGATTTCCATGCAGTCTTGAAGAAGAAGTGTTGTCCTTCCAACGAAAAGACAGTGCTGACTCTTGACATGCAGACATGTAATGGGCCACAACAGAGCAAACCCACCACAGAGTCAGTCGAAGTTTTGAAGAATATTGGTAGGTAGGTCATCACAGAGTTGACCCACTGTAGTCCTGGTAGAGATTACGGTATTAGTGGGCCACCAGAGGTGCAGACCCACTGTAGTTCTGGTAGAGATTGTGGTATTGGTGGGCCACCAGAGGTGCAGACCCACTGCAGTCCTTGTAGAAATAATGGTACCGGTGAGTCAGCTAAGGTGTAGACCAACTGTAGTCCTTGTAGAGATGGCCAGCAGCCATCTGCTGCGACTGTGCAGGTGCACAATCACCATCGAAGAGTCTTGCAGACAATATAGCAAGTCCATAACCACCACTTGTGCACTCACAAAGTTTTTGGAATTGTCCTTAGAACCAGCAATGCTGTTATCCAGTCCCTTGCTGAATTATTAACACACGTGCAAACACTAACAGTCCCTACTTCTCACATATTGTCCATATACTATGACCAACAGAAACATGTGCAGTGAAATGGAACTTACAAGTTAATAATATGATGAACTGGTGTCAATTACAATTTTATAACACAAGAATACAATTACAAAGGTACAAAATACATCATTAAAGAACATAACAATACAGATAACATTTGTATTACAGGCTTTACAAAAGAATCGAAATAACATATACATCAGTGTTACAGGAATTATGACATAAGTAAATACATAAAAGATCAGAATAACTTTTGGAACATCAACTTCACACATGAGCATTAAAACAAAACAGAATAAATAATGTCTAAACATCTTTACAAAGAAAATAACATATTATCAGAAAAATTCTACAACATAACTCTTATTAGCTAAACACATTAAGACAGGAAAAACACAAATTCACATAGTGTAATAACACAAAAATACAGGACAGGGTTTGTTTTCAGTGTGACATTTGGTACTGCAGTCCACCCCAAAACTTCATTCCATGTATCTTTCCTCTTATTTCAACATTTGTTTCCACCAAAAAAATTCTATCCAAGCATGCTTTCTGTATTTATATGTTCACACATTTCTTACCTCATTATTTATTTTCCATTATCTTACCTCAACATTTATTTTCAAGAAAATCCTACCTAAACCTGTTGTCCCTAAACCCTACTTTTTTCGTTCATATCCTCTTTCAAAATACTTTTTTAGCCAAACCATTTTCTTATAGCTTCTCAATGCATTTCTTCCAATTCATCACAACTTGTTCTCTTATATGGCCTACCCCATCTTAAGCTAACTGAAATCTACTGAACTCAGATGCTAAACTAAGGGACGAGGCAATGCAGCAGCGAATAACAAATTAACACAAACAGCAATGACAAAAAAATTCAAATTGGCAAAGCAAGCAGCACTAAAATAAATTAGCAGAGCAATTGCAATATTACAACTAATATAAGGCAATGTGCAGCAAAAAATAAAATAAATCAGTAGTAAAACTAGCTTAACAGAGTAGTACAAAGTGAAATTTAGTAGCACTATGCCTGGCAAACAGCAGCAGCAAATGCAATAACTTATATCTAAACATGACATAGCTCAAGCAGAAAAAAACATTACACTAAAGACAACAATGCAGACAAGGGAAATGTATATTCACATCGAAATGTCTATGTAATTAAAGTGGTGCACCACAACTTATTCTACAAAAGGAATTACCACATACTTGAAAAGAAAATTCTGTGTGCAATTGCTGTGAAGGGAAATGTTTTTTTTTTGTGCTCCTTCGTTTTTTTTAAGTACATCATAAACTTACTATTTACTGGATCTGTAGGCATAAAATATCTATATTAGTACATCTATAAAATTTTATTTTAACCAATGCTGCAGTGCAGCAAGAAACTAGATATTAAACAAAATGAGCAGTCTCTCAACTACAAAGACAATAGATGGAAAATGTTTCTCATCATTTCATTAGGCATTTTAGTAAATATCATAAATTAAGAGCTACACTGTGTAATCATATGTTTTCAAGTTTGAGCGTGTCGTATTTGCGATGCTTTCTACAAAGGCATGTCAATAGCGAGGTTAATGGTCTCTTATTTTCTCCGCCTAATGGCTTTTTCTCAAGGCGGCTGGCACAGCTGGCTGCTCACAATGCATTACGTCACGGTCACTTACCTTTCTTGCCGAAATATTTACGACAGCAGTTCCCGCTACAGTGACAGTCTCATATAAAAATTTCACAGGTCGAGAATTTGCGTTACAAATGTGTAGAAACAAAATTCTATAAATATAACAGTGCCCAAAAAATTTTCGCCGGCATTGTGATACATTCACGCCGGTACATACATTTCATAACTCTTAAAGTACGATCCTTGGTTTCCAACAACCTTTTTCACAAACCAGAGTCCCTAACCACTTCTCATTATTCCTTCCCTTATTACACATATACATATTCGTCGACATGTCTTCAATATTTCATCACAATAACTACACAGCATAATCAGATTCCTCAAATAGCATCAGCTTGTTGATCATAAACATACCTCAACAGCATAATACACATCATCATCATAATAATAACATCATAACACCTCAGTCAACTCTTAAAATCGTCGTAGCTTCCTCCAATAATTTCAAAACTTAAAAAAAAATTCTCTGCTCATGTCAAAAGTGTCATCTGCCTCAAACGTACTTTAAAAATCGTGATCCCATACCAAATATATCATTCAAAGCTCTCATAATATCACAATGGGTCCGAAAAAATATGAACAGTTCACAAAGTACAGACAAAATACAATTTCGTAAGTGTGAAGTTACCCAACTGTGTAATTGCATAAACATGTGTCACTGATGTAGTAAAAAAATGTTTGTTTCTCTGTTAAATAATCAGGTAGCTGGGTAATTCTGTGTTGGAGAAATATGGTACCGACATGTAAAGTTGTGTAAGCAAATACCATATTAGCTAGGGCTCCTTGTGCTTGCAAAACACATGATACACAAAGTAAGCGTGTACCCCCCTGAGTGTTACAGACTACAGCAATGGAATGAAATGTATCACAGAAAACCTTTGTATCATTTTACTTCAAATATCTTTAAAAATAAATGTTTTAAGTACAAAATTAATCACTCAAATACGTGTACTGTAGCGCTAAACTGTGCGTCTTGTTGTAAGATAATCTCTGGGGACGTGTCGTAGTTATTGTACTCCGAAAGCAAAGTTCTGCTGAAGTCAATGTACTCACCTCATGATAAACAAAAGTGAGATGCTTTGCGTATAGGTATCGTAGTTATTATGCTTATTGCCGTGATGAAGAAAGTACTATAATGTAACGTATTGTTGTGCTACATAAAAGGCTGTCTCATTCTAGCTATACCACAAAAGTTACTACTAAAACATGTTTTACTTTCCAGAAGAATTCAGAAAACCTGTGCAGATATAAAACAGATACACCGCAAAAACAACATTGTAAATTGTTACTCATTAGTAGCATCATGATAAAATCGTGTAGCTGTCACATAAACTAACCACTGTGTCATCTGGCATCTCTCAGAAAGTAGTTTAAATCCAGAATGTATTTTCAAGTAAACCAAAACGTTGCATTAAAATCTCATTAGCAGTGCCGGTATATGTTCTAAGTATGTAAGCCTTATAGTCGTTACATAATCGTGCAACTAACAAGCAAGAATGTACACACACAATAACACTGTGACATCTGTTCACTATAACAATGCATTCGTAATTTCTGTTTAAATAAGTTCTCTTGGTTCTTGACTACATATTTAACTTCAAACATTGTTGCATGTTAACAGATTCTAAGTCTGACAAAGCATACTGGTAATGTAAAGTGAAAGGTTTTATAGCAAAGACTAAGTTAAAAAGCAGATTATCTCTCAATAAACGGTTTTACATGTGAAATGTGGTGTAAACCTTTACTCTTCCTACTACGCAGAGTTTCAGCTTCAGTGGAATTATTATGTGGTATATGGTACATCGGTAAAGAATGCTAAAATTTTTCTCAAGGTTAGCGTCTATGTAATTTTTCCCTGAGCCAGCCGGCGCACGTGGCTGCCTGCGGTGCGTGTCATTGTCTGTCTCTTTGTTGGCGTGCGTCGTTATTGGGATCAGGAGACCTAACTTCTACAAATTCACCTTGTCGAGAGTGCCCTGCTCTGTTTGAGTCCCGCCAGTTCTGATGGAATTCAGGTCTTTCGTTTTGTCTATAGTTCACATAGTTACTTTCTTGTCGGTCACGTGGTGGAGAATTTCTCCCTGAATCGTAACTGCGCGCTGGACCATTGCATCTGAAGTTATTCTGTCTCCCTTGATAATAATTATTTTGGATCCCATATTGTCTGTTTCTCTGGTAATATCTGTCATATTCATTACTACGGAAATGCGATCTTTCTCTGTAACTATTATTACTATGCCAGTGGTTGTCATATGGGTGGTGTCTGTTTTGGTCATGATTTGCATTGTAAGAATATCCTTGTCGTGTCCATTTATTATTTCTGTCATCGCGGAATTGTGACGGATGTGACCTGTAATTGTTGTGTTCCTGTTTTCGCGTTCCACGATTGTAGTTTCAATTTCCAGTTCTTGTAACAGTCCCTGAAAAGCTTCAATGTCATTTTTGCAACGTCCTGCGAAAATAATATGTCGTAAATATTCAGGTAATTTGATTAAGCAAATGTGGATGAGTTCTGAGGGGCTGTATGGGTTTGACAGGTACTGATTCTTGTGAAACATGTCTTCAAAATATTTCACAAGACTGGAAAATTCATATTGTTCGAAATGTTTCATCATTATGATGCTATGTTTCACTCGGTCTTGTGTAGCTTGAGACCAATATGCTGAGAGGAAGGCATGGTGAAATTCTCCTTCACTGTGACAATCGTGAATGACCGATCGCATTCTTACAGCTGGTTCATTCTCTAAATAGCCACACATAAATTCTAATCTGTGCTCTAATGACCAGTTGGGAGGAAAACAATGGGAGAATTGATGGAGCCACGCTTGTGGATGAATGTCGTTGCCAGAATTCTTAAATGTTTTAAATTTACGTGTGGTAATGAACAGCTTATAGTCAAAATCATCATGTCGGCGAGTCGCATATCGGTCATTGTTACGTCGTTTCGGCGGTTCCATTTCAAAATTCTGTGCACCTTGCCAACTTCTTTCATAATTTCCGAAATGCGCTGTGTTATTATTTTGTGGCTGTTCCGTATTTCTAAGTCCCTCTTCCCGTATTGGGACGCGAGTGTCCTCTGAAATACGTAATTCTTGTATTTCCTGAGTCAGCTGATCTTGTACTTCCCGGATTTCTCTTTGGTGTTGCGTATTAATTTGATTCTGATTTTGTTTGAATTTCCTAATTTGTTCCCACTCTTCTGTGTCATTAAAGACTACCGGTTTTGTGTCATTCAGATTATCACCAAGTTTTGTGGATAAGTTAATGAACTGATCCGAAAGTTCGGCTACTTTCTCCGATAGTGAACACATTTCCTCAGTGTGTTTTTCTGAACCAAGTTTCAGAGTGTCCATTTGTGTTGAAATCGAATCTACTGTGTCCTTTAAGTTTTCTTGAGTTTTAGCAAGTTGCGTGACCGAATCGGTAGATGCAACTGAGTCAATTTTAGCTTGCAAGGTGTTGTGATTTTCATGAACAATAGTTTGCAGTTCTTTTATGGCTGCTTCGTGATTCTGTAATGCATTTTCATGCCGCGAAAAAATAGGTTGAAAATGGTCACAAATTGGTGTTTTTACGTCATTACAGACTTTTTGACATTTCAATTCAATGTTATGTAACTCAGTAGTTAAATCTTCACGTGTTTGTTCAATTGTGGTGTCTAACTTCCGAAGATTTTGTTCCATTGTGTCTAACTTTTGAAGATTTTGTTCCACTGCGTCTAACTTTTGAAGATTTTCTTCCATTGTGTCTAACTTTTGAAGATTTTGTCCCATTTGTTTCTGATTTTGTTCAAGCATTGTGTCTAACTTTTGTAGCCTTTGTCCCATTTGTTGCATTAACTGTAATAACAGTGCACTGGTGTCTGAAACATGTTCCTCAGTGCTATTCGGCAGTGCATTTGAACCGGCAATATTCGCATTTTGAAAAGCAGAAAATGTGTCTTGATTTATTTGAGGAAACGGTGAGGACGCAAAACCTGAATCTACAGTATTAGTATTTGCAAGATTGTGTCCTGTCATTTCGGAATCCTGAAGCGAGCTGTTGCCGACCGATCGATCGATAATGCTTCCCTGATCACTAATTGTTTCACTGCCTACACCATTATTCGCAGCCCGCTCCATTTCCCTACGCACAATTACCAAATTACAACTTTGAACATTAGTTAATTCATTACTCTGCGGCGCTAACACACTGCTTTCGTCTTCACTGTCATTTTTCAGTTTACTTTGAAGCCTAGTATTACGTTTTTCACACGCCATTATTGTCACAATATTTCACATGACAACACAGAAAAACACAATTTGAAGAGCAAAAATAAGAGAACACATTAACATAGCACTGAAAATAATATCTAGTTAATTGCAAGCGCAGCTGCGAAATACTTGGTGCAAATCTACATGCATGCCACAACAACAATGAAAGACTGCAACTACAAAGGAGATTCTCTCTACAATTACGCGCTAGCAATAAACAAAATCTGCACTAATTACACAAACTACAAGGAAAAAAATCAGAAGATTCTAGTGAGGTATCCTCGGCTAAGGGTCGACATATGCAACGTCCCCTTAGAAAAATTATACATGACTGTGTTTAAACTGTCACACAATATTTTTAGCGCAACGCAATCTGACTTTCAAAAATCCCTACAAAAAAATGGCCCTGACTAACATTAACCTATACCTTTCACAAATCACTTACCTCACAAAAATCTTCGTTACTCGAACTACTGCAATATAGCGAGCGCCACTACTGTCAGCTAAATAAAAGATTTTAACTACTGAAGGCACTAACTACTGATAGGGATAGTTAGCAAATGAAAGATTTTGATAGAGAACAAATGATGTATTTACCTTAATAGTCATAATATATATAGCAGTTCATGACATCCAGTCTTACAAATTTCAAAACTCCGCCATCTCTCTCCCCACATCCACCACTGCTGGCGGCTCACCTCCAACTGCGCAACGCTACGCGCTGTTAACAGCCAGGTGCCCAACGCTACAATGGCAGACAACAATGCAAACTAGCCACAGGTTGCACACAGCACAGGCAGTCATTTTTCACACAGAGCGCGACGTGGCGTTACCAATAAGAAAACCTAAACAGCTTACTTAAGCAAGAGAAACCCGTTGTGTAATTTATCCATGTTTAGAGACGGGATGTGGACTTGTTCCTACCTGCCTTGTTTGGTTGGACTGAAATGCTCTTGTGAACGACTTCATATAGAACAGGAAGGAGAGGTTGGCTGCAGAGTGGCCGGCCGTTGTGGCCGAGCGGTTCTAGGCGCTTCAGTCGGCAACCACTCTGCTGCTACTGTAGCAGGTTCGAATCCTGCCTTAGGCATGGATGTGTGTGATGTCCTTAGGTTAGTACGGTTTAAGCAGTTCTAAGTCTAGGTGACTGATGACACCAGTTGTTAAGTTCCATAGTGGTTAGAGTCATTTGAACCATTTAGCTACAGAGTGGTGTAGCAAGCATCATTGTAGTAAAGCTGGACGGGAGCATAAATGATAAGCGAGTGGATTATAGATTATTATTTAACTTACGGTTTTCCAAGTGAACGAAGAAGTAATGGAGCAAGAAAGAGCATCCAAATATCTCAGTGTCAACAAGCATCATGCACGAATGAAGGTATTATAGCGTAGTTACTCCAGGCACAAGTTAACTGAGCAGCTATCGCTAACCATCCTAGATTGTAGCAGAACAAGGCACTCATAGTACACAGCTGCTGGAGGTGTGGCTCAGCAGACGCGCACCGCTGGGTCCGCCAGATCCCGCGCGGTCGCTACTGGCGTCAGGTCGAAACTTGTCATTCTGTCACCTACCTTGATATGCCGTGGGGTGGTGTTGATACGTGATACCCTATCCCTCCTACCTCTCCCCCAAAAACATCTTTACTGTCTTCGTGTAGTGTAGATGAGTGAACGACAGACAGGAGGGCTGGATGCCGATGGCAATGAGAAGTCGGGAGCCGAAACTGAGGCACATGAAGAGCTCCCAGCCACGTCTCAGCCTATGCCCAGAGCCCACCTGGGAACACCAGCTGAAATATAGGGCAGAGGTCGTGCACCCACATATAGAGGCAGAGTAGCAGTCTAAGACCATCTCAACGATTGCAGAGGGACACACGTTAGTACACGGTACAGCGGCCAGGAAGAGGGGCCAATCCCCCATCGTTGTCAGATACACACTGATAATGAGAGGTAGGCTACAGAGCAGTGCGGCAACCATGATTGTAGGAAAGCTGGACAGGATTAGCCCACAAATTAACACAGTAAACAGAATATTTACTTAATGTGTATCTCTCCAAGTGAACGAAGACTCAGTACAAGTAATGGAGCAAGAAACAGAGTCCAGCTATCTGAGTGTAACTGAGGATGAAGCATGAACGAAGGCGTCGTAGTGTAGGGGCTCCAAGTGAAAGTGCGTTGAGTGGCTGCCACTGGCCATCCTATGTTGCGATAGCAGAGGGCGCTCTTGGTACAGATTTACTGGAGCTGTAGCTCAGTGGACACACACCGTGGGTCCACCAGACTCTGCACGAGCACTGTCGACATCAGACATAAACCTGCCACTCTCAGCAACTCTGATATGATATGAGGTGTTAGCGATACCTGATACCAACACATGCATGCAGTACGCTTCTAGCCAGGCCAACAGGGGTTGTAATTCAATCGCCAGCAGCGTCATACACTCCCCCTGCAATCACTTGTGTAAGCTGCTTTTAAATTTCCTGTGTTGTTATATAATCCCAGTAAACTTGTGTTGTTCGAGGTTTTCCTTTCACAATAACTGTTTGAACTGTTCTTGGGCATTGTGTTGGATCGTACTGTTGACATTGCACAATATTCTTACTAAGAAACACCTCTTACTCTTCAATTGTCATTTAGAAATACTATGCAACTTTAACAAAATCATCCGATATGACGCCGGAGAACCTTCCGAGCTCTAAATCATCTTATTCACATACTTTATTGTCTATATACTCTCTTAAATAGTCGGAGAAGAATGAAGATATGGTAAACGTGTTGTAAAGCTCTTGGGTTTCCAAACGACTGAACTTGTTGAAATGGCGGACCTTTCGGTAAGATTAGTTCCTATCAACTGGTAAAAGCAGGTGATGCTCACTGAAATGTCACACTATTTCAAGCAACTAACTCAGCTGAATACCAAACAGTTTTATATCAGTTCAACTCACCGTGAAAGACAACGAAACTGTATCAACTACAGCATGTCTTGGTTTAAGAATCTTAATTTAAAAACTGGTGACTTCGTATTCTAACGTTTCGAATATAGCACAGAAATACAATTTGGATTGTAAAATAGAATCTGAATCGTTAACTGTGAACATTGACTAAGGAATACATGACAGTTGCGGACAAGCTTTACTTACAAAGAACTGCATAAACATACACTACAAAGGAATGGATGCATCAGTCTGCTTTCAATCGAAAATAGGGATGTTCTTATGGTTTTTACATTCGATGTCGGCGTGGAATAACCACTTACAGAGGGCAGGTGGCAGCACTTGCAGTGGAGGGTGTTTAAAGAGTATCGGAGGGGGGAGGAGTGGGCGAGGGGGGGAGGGGGGTGCAATGCCGAAGACTCTGCAATCATTCTAATGTGAAAGTGGAATGTTTGATCTGACTTCCGAAAAGGCATGATCATAGGCTTTTAGGCTGAGGGTGGAAGCATTTCTATAACGGATTGCTGCTGTGGTAACACCGGTTCCCGTCAGATCACTGAAGTTAAGCTTTGTCAGGCTCGGCTAGCTCTTGAATGGGTCACCGTCTGGGTCTACCATGTGCTGTTGGCAGGTGGGTGCACTCAGCCCTTATGAGGGCTGTTGAAGAGCTACTTGACTGAGAAGTAGCGCCCTCCGGTCACAAAAACTGACAATGGATGGGAGAGTGGCGTGCTGACCACACGCCCCTCAAATTCGCATCCGGTGGCGTCTAAGAGCTAAGGATCACACGATGACCGGTAGCTACCGTTAGGTCATCAAGGCCTTTTCGGCTAGTATTTTTTTAAAGTTTCTGAACTATTCCCATGCTGACCTGATTAAAGCTAACTGTGCATGGCAAAATAGCCCTATCCAATACCGGCGCTGAGGTAACAATGGTCCACCACAGGGCATAGCTGACAGGGCTAAACGACGGGTGCGGAGTTGTGAACAGGCGAATAGACTGCAGAGCAACCGACCACCCAGAAGAAGCAAAGGGGTACCAACAGTGTGTCCGTGTGTCATTGGCGACTGTTCAGTAAACGGTGCTGCGTATGATCCTCCACAACAGGCGCTTGTTTCATGCACCCACCCTGACTGTTGTTAATTGGCGACGAAGGCTGGAATTTACACACCATACCGCATCCCGACGTCCGCTGAGTGGCGACAGGTGACCTTTCCAGAAGAACCACGCGACAGATAGGTTGGAATTCCACCGCTGTCCGGGGCGTCTCCCACTTCGAACTCAGCTTTCAAGGCCAGCGGAGACGCCCCAGAGAGAGGTGGGTTACCAACCTATCACCCGCCATACGGCTCCAGAACCAGGAGGGATGGTCTGGGGTGCCATTTCTTTTCATAGAAGGATCCCTTTGGTTGTCGTCCGCGGCCTCCCTTACAGCACAGCGGTACGTCAACGATATTCTACGCCCCGCGTTGTGGCCCTTCATGAGAAGCCATCCTGGGTTCATATTTCATCACGATAACGCCAGCCCCCACAAGGCGCGAGTCTCTGCTGCGTCAGTTCCTTATCTTGGGCAGGAAAGTCGTCGGATTTCTCCCCAACAGTGCGTTTGGAACATTATGGGCAGAGACCCCACTAGCTCGGAATTGTGACGTACCATTTGGACAGAATTTGGCACGATATCCCTCAAGAAGAAATCAAGTGGGTTTGTCCTTCAATGCCAAGTCTAACAACTGCTTGTACAAGGACCAGAGGTGACCAACGCATTACTGACTTGCTCAGTTAGTGCAGCTCTTTATCTTGACTAAAGTATAAATTTTTTCTAGAATTATAAAAATTTGATTGTGTGTACATGTATATCAAATCTACCGATTTCCGTACTAATTGGATAATTCCTTCGCGGTCTGTCGGTTTTATTGTCTTAGGGCGTACGCTAGAGTTTCGTTGCAGCTCACTCTTTTTCTGTCGTAAAAACTATCTCCTCCGTTTGTAAAACCCGCAATACTCACCCGACCGTAACTGCAGCCCATAATTAGAGGAGTATTTCCCCTCTACAGAACTGCGCTTGTGTTTTATCAGTTTACTCGCGCTGTTCGTGGACACCTGCAGGCATAGGAGAGATTCAAATACTGCGCAAGAACAACGAACAACTTCCGTGCTGCTGCCGACGTGCGCAATGTTGACAAAGGAAAATTAAACTCGTTTACTCATATAAGCTGGATTTCCGGAGGGTATGCATGTGATATAGGGAGAACGTTATTTTTAACTTTTATTCGTATGCAAGTGAGGTATCCGCTTTTATTAAACCGTCTGAAAAGGAAGAGAAATGGTGCTCTAGATAAAACAGCAGGATGTAGAGAACGAAACAATAAAATCACGCTTCGGAATGATGGATGACAGGGCCTTGCCCTAAGTTCTGTGCATAGCGATATTCACAAGCTGAGCGATATCCACAAGCTGGATGATTGCTATGACCATTTTACTGTCGAAAGACGCAGTTTTTTTTCGATATTCGAAATTAGTACCATAAATCTTGTCACTGTTGGACACTCTAAACGTATGCTGTTAGATCAAAATTTACCCAAAATTTTTGTGTTCGTAGCTGATAATTGAGGTCATATATTTAAGAAGTCAACAGCGACCAATAGACAGTAGGATCTGGTCAACGGGCCTGAAGACAGTGTCGTTCTGCAGTTATGTCGTCCCTGCCGCTACACGTTTGTCGTCTATAGCCTCTTAGTTCTCTTCCTTTCCTCTTGTCCGAAAACAGGACGCAGTACGAATTGCGAAACTCATTTAATTGTCTTATACCAAGCTTCCGGTTTGTAATATCCAATTACCGCTACTCTTAATTTTTTTCCTTATAACCAAACTTCACAGAATATTATGTGTTACTGCTCTGTTACTAATTCAACCAAATCTTGAACCATTTCGTGCAACGAAATCCTTACGTCCACACGGTATCATCTCATAGCTACATTCTTGCAAAGGACCTGTACTGTTTCCCATTACGTCCGCTTGTCAGTAAGTCTTCCGGCCGACTCATACTGACCAGTGTTACTAAATGGCTAACGAAAAATCCCGCAAAAAAACATTTCAGGTTACGTCATTTTGCACTAAAATAAGCTGTATTGTACGAGTATTTTAATATATTTTAGTTTTTAAAAACATGAAATTAAAAACAATTTTAACATTATGTACCTGCCACACTTTTTCAAAATCATGCAATATATAGCAAAAGTGTTGAGTATTTAACTTAAATCAAGATTTCTGTTGGATCATCTTGTTTAAATTCGAGTTCTGCTTTCAACAGAGGTGGCGGTGCATCTGTACCTCACGAAGATGCAGCTGAAACTGATGGCAGAATGTCTGTTCTGTCATCGTGCAGCCACAGTTCCTACTTTCCTTAATACTTCCCATGGATATCTATAGTTTGTACAACACTTTCCCATCCGACAAAGCTCTGCTTTTATTGTAATTACTGTTACCGTTTCTGATGCTATTCTTTTTCTGATACTGTATTTCATAACGCTTATGGTACTGAAAATTCTTTCCACACCTGGATTTGACGTCGCCAAAACTAGTCAGGAAATTAGTACATCGACTGAACACGCAACAGGACTAATGCCCGAAGCACCTTTATAATTCATGAGCAAATGTCAGGAACGCAATGTCTTAGAAGTTTATTTATATTGAACTAATGTTATATTTTCCCACTGATGTTCTGCTTTTGTAGTCCTTTCGTTGGGGACTTCTAGATGTCTGATTACTGGTGTATCTGACTTTTTGATCACCCACAGAAAATTTTTAACTGCAACAGAGACTATTTCCAAAGCATTTCACATTATCGGGAACTCTTGCTTGAGGTTCACTATGTAACTTAAGAAGAAAGGTAATGCACTTTTTCCTAAACTTTCTTCTTCAGTCTAAAGTCAAACTGAGCAATTTCTCCTCAGAATCAAATCGAATACAAGCATGATAATATACGCAGCTTTCAAGATGTATTGTCAAGAAATCCTCCGTGCATGTACCGAGAACGAATTGCCTTGCAATGTCCTGTTTAAACAGTGTCTGGTAACGGTAAACTTTGTTATTTCATTTAATGTCAGTAACAGCCACGGTAAAGTCTAACCTAAAATGTTCGCATTTAAAGTCCTCCATTAAACCTGTAAGTCTTCCGACAACTTAGAAGGAACGATTGCCTGGGCTTCAAACTGGCCTATTCACCCGTTGTACTAGCCAAAAGTGCGCGAAAAAGTGAGGTATGCATTTGTTTCTCATCTAGACACGTGGGACGTAGGTGTGAGACAATGTAATGCTTGTCATTTGAACTCGCGATGGCAAACGTAGAAGATAGTTCAAGCCTTTGTTCTGCCCATTTGAGTAACTGCACCTTCAGTCGACAGCTGTCAATTGTAACACACCTGAACAACTTTTATAGACCGGTGTCCATCACTTGTTGAGGATAACAGATCTTTCTACAAGCACTGACGTTCAGCAGAAAGTACAAAATTCTCGTGCGAAAAAATTTGAATTTATCGGCAAACACACTGAAGAGAACGAGATCGCTAAATGTAACGAATGACACACACACCATGATGAGACTGGGAAGTGGGTTTCTCAATCCAAGCCAAACTCCAATGTTAATACCTCTCATTACAATGGCGCTGTCAACAACAATTTCTTTCATACTTTTTATTTTTACCCCTTATCATGTAATGTCTGCAGTAACATGAGTGATACTTTCAGCGTCACACTTTTGTAGCTCAGAAAGTGACAAAAAGGGATTACTAAAATGCTCCATCTCCATCCACGACATTTTGCTAGCGATGATGTCATAACACTCAGCATTAAGAATACAAATAGGTCCAGTGATTATATCATGAAGCAAAATTTTTTTCTAAATGAGATCCCAGTACAAAAAGTCATTATTACACTGTAATAGGTTCCATGTAGTTTAATTTCCGGTGCAGTTTAAGCGTCATTTAAAGGACTTTCGAAGATTTCACTGAGATCATCACTGTTGTGTACTGATGGACGGCATGCTACAAAAAGGGTAAGAGAAGCTTCAGATTGTTCTGCATTTTCGGATTACTTAGTTGATGCAACAGATTCGTCCAATTTCCTGTACGACGAACTTATGATGAACGACATGTGATACAAGCGGTTACTTTGTGGTGTATAAAACGGATTAATAAAAGTTGCTCATTGTCTTGCCAATTTAACCTCGAACCTCTGTCAGTCAGCCTTTTTATAAAGGATTGGTTTACTACCCTTTTCGAAATATTTCCTGGTATTGTGGATGAGTTTTAAAACTGATTAGAGGGACAGAGATAAGGTACGTATATGTAGTCAACCTTAAACTGCAAGCAACAGAGGAGAAAACTTTACGGCCAGAGAAAGATCGTAATATACCCGGTGATTCAGCTACCCCTACGGCTGTCATTATATACTACCCCAATGTTATTGATGGTCTCCATAAACCACGCGCGAGATTTTCATATTCTCTCGTGCCTACGCAGAAACTATTAGCCACACGGAAAAAATGAACAGGGCCTTCTTCTAGGAAATTTACTGTAGATAAATTTTATACTTGGACAAGATTTGGCTAGAGGCCGCAGTTTTAGAGCTATTTAAGACAAACGTGTGAAAGTGACCTTCAAATACACCAGCATTTCCACAATCAGCCCCCATCTGCCAGAATTTCTAGTATGTTGTTCACGGCACTATCGTGATACTGTACAAATATTTGCGACTGCACAAATTATTTCCCACATTCCACCTTTCTTGGTCTTCACTGACTGACCTTATTACTCCACCGACTTAGACAAGCACTTACAATTTGTGAATATCACGTAAGAGTTTTGTAGATTTTAACAGCATAAAATAAACAGCAGCGTCGTTGCACTTATCAGGCCGTCTGGCTACGAAACCGCGGTGCTTCTGAGAAGCAAGTTTTGTCCGAATCGTCGACGTAATTAGTCTCACGGTAACGTCTAGAAAAATCGTTTTTCTTTCTTTATCCTCAAGGGCACGTTTAAATTAATCATGTTAAGGAAACAGCCGACCACACTGCTGCCGTAATCGCCCAGTCACTAGATACCAAAAGAGGTTGAATGTCGGGAGTAGTTCGTGTAATCGTACATTTTTAGTACAGTGGTTGAAGTGAGTGCCACGAACAATATACTAGAAATACTGAAAGTTTAGGGATGAGTGTAGGGGTGGAGGTGTTTTTGAAGGTAATTTTTGTCCAGAGGCCTCCAGCAAAAACGTATCCCAGTGTAAAATTTAACTACATTACATTTCCTACGAAAAGTTTCTGCTAATTTTTTCTTCTGTAGAACTAATAGTTTGCTTGTAGCGAGCGAGAGAATAAGAAAATCTCGCGCGTGGTTCTTGGAGGGCAGATATATATCATCGCGCCTTGCATAAAGCCACAGCAGTATGGCGGATGAATCGCCCTGTGTAAAGCATTACCCACAGTACTGACCGTATTACATACTCACAGACGTAGAGCTTGGCACAAGACAGAAAGAGCTACAGAACGGAAAGCACCGAGTTAGTTAAAATCTGATGATGCAGTGCATCGTTGAATCTAAGACATTATTTCCCATTTCTCTTTTCAGAACGGTATAGCCATCGGTGAAAGTCAGTTACCAACAAGGGTCAAGCGTACAAACTACGAATTAAAGGTAGAACTCCTAGAAATGAAATAACTGTTTTCGAATAATTGAATCATAACGACGGCAGTCAGTATCAAATGATTTCGTCCTTGTCGGCGTAATAAGTAGCACCTTTTTACCGTCATTCAGTCACTTATTTGATCTGTGTCTGTTACGTAATGTTTAGATTAATACCCCGGTTCTCTTCTTCGAGTGTTGTGAACATGATGTGAAACATTTCATCCATGTATATGATGTCATACGTGTACCTAGTTTTCCCAGTCTGACAAATAACAAACACTTCAATAACTGTATCTCGAAACTCTTCCATTTGGTCCGTGTTTGCATATAAAAACAGCAATATTCGAAATTGAGTCCGCTTTGAGGCAAAACACCTTGATTATTTGTTTACTTGTTTATTTTCCAAACTAGTTTTGACAACAAATATCACTATCATCAATGGGTTCTTTTAATCTAAAACATGCAGAAAATAGCCTAGTTATACAAACACAGTGACGCATTATTATATTTTTACTATTCGTTTTTTCGAAATATATTTTTCTATAGAAACTTTCATAATACGTTATTTATTGTATGTTATAGCATGTTTTTGAGAATTATTGTCGATGTTTTCGACATATTTTCTGTGCATTTTACTGTTACCGTTTTTTCTCAGTGAACATCATGTCATTTGCAACTGTGTAAACGGCTGTTAGTAAACAAAATACTAAAAGGTGAACTTCGCATGTCAGCAATATACACTTGGGGTTGCTGTACTGTTGTGGAGTCCAGTCATTTGGTGTGTACTGCACTGTTACTTAGTTATTCGTGTACTCACGTTAGTTGGATGGTATTCTATACACAGAAAAACAAAACTTTCGCACTCTGTTTATGATCAAGAATATTACGCCATCTTGCTGTTCGCGTGTGTCGCGAGAGGTGTATCCCGTGTTGCGAGAAGGCTATCAAAAGTGTAGCGCGAATTACGAAGACTTCTGTTGCTTATTTATGTCTGTGTGTGTGATGGGGAAGTGGTTCTTTCGCGTGTGTGTGTTTTCTGTTCTGTGTCCTTGGTCAGTTCACTCACAGCGGTAAAGAGTGCGTTGTTGCAAAGTGCTGTGTTTTCGTTTACTCCATTTTTCCCTTTGACTATAGCCTTTTGTATGTGGTAATTTTCTTCTGTTGTTAGCTGTCGGTATAGACTGTTGCTGTTTTTCAGAATGTGTGAATCGTTTTCGGTATTAGTGGGGGTTATAGTTTTTGTTCATTAAATGTTCTGCAGAAGTTGTATTTGTGCTGTAGCTCTTTAGAGCTCTCGTATACCCCGTTCGGAAGTTTCTGCTTGTTAGTCCTAAGCATTGAGCCTGACAGGAGTTGCAAGTGCGTTGATATATTCCAGCGTTGCTGAATTTGTCTGAGATTTTTCTGACTGGTCTTAGTCTTTTCTGAACTGTACTGTTTGTTCTGAATGTCACTGGGATCCCTTGATTTTTCAAGATGTTTCCAATTCTATGTGACATTTTGTTATTGTATGTTAGTGTGTTCCATCTGTCTCTTTTTCCTGAAGGGGTATGGTCTACTGTGTTGTCTGTGTGAGCTGCATGTTTCATTTTTTACCTTGCTGTTGAGTTTTTTTATGATGTCTGTTCTTTAGTCGTTTTCAACAGCAGTTAGTTTGATTATATTTAGTTCCTATGTGTAGTTTTCTGGTTTAAGAGGTATTCTGTTTATCCTGTGGAGCATGAATGTGAAACTGGCATATTTATGCAGTGTCAGATGGTTGGATGAGCTGTGGATAACAGTGTTTATGGATATATAGAGAATTCATGTTGGTGGTTGTTGCTTGTGATTGTAAGATCCAAGAAATTTAGTTTCCTGTTTTTTTTTTTCTATTTCCATTGCGAAGTGGATTTGTTGCCGTACTGTGTTGCTGTTAGTGTGTCGCTCTCCTATCCTGTTATGTGTTTCATCTACAAGACAAATTATGTCTTCCACATATCGGTACCAGTAGATTATTTTGTAGCCTCTTTGTTTTACAATGTTATTGAAAATTGTGTTCTCTATATGGTCCAAGAAAACGTTGGCTAAGGTTCCACTGATGGGGGACCTCATGGGTAGCCCCTCTTGTTGCAAACAGAAGTAGTTGTTGAAAGTGAAGTAACTTTGTCTGTGATTGAATTAAGAAAAGATGAGATCTGATTTATTTGTATGTCTGGGTATTTCTTGTATTTTGAGCTGTTGTTGTATAATATTTATAGTTTCTTCTGTGGGTATGTTTGTGTACGTCGATGTAATTTCAAAAGATACTAGTTTTGCTGTTGGGGGGATGATGATATACTTCATTTCCTCTGTTATGTCTCCTGTGTTTTTGAGGCATCTCTTGTTTGTGTATGTTTTCTGTAGGGATGTGTGCATGTGTGCGCCTAGTAAATAAGATGGGGCTTTTCTTGAGTCCACGACTGGCCTGACTGGGATGTGAGGTTTGTGGACCTTTAGCAGGATTGTTAAGAGTGGAGCTTTTGGGTGCTTTTGTGTCATTCATTTTGTCAGATGATATGATGTTCGCTGAGAAAAGACGGCAACAGAAAAAAAGCACAGAAAATAGGTCGCAAACAGCGACAATAATTCTCAAAAACACGCTATAACCTACAATAAATAAGGTTGTATGAAAGTATCCATAGAAAACTATATTTCAAACAAACCAATAGTAAAAATGTAATAATGTGTCACAGTCTTTGTATAACTATGAAATTTTCTGCCTGTTGTAAATTAAAAAAAAAAAAAACTCTGATGATGGTGATATTTGTCGACGAAATTAGGTTGGGAAAAGAAACTAGTAAACAAATAATAAAGGTGTTTTACATCAAGATGGACTCAGTTTCTGATATTGTTGTTTAACAAACACCGCGTAATGCTGAAAGACCACATCAGTGAACGAAGAATTTATGTATAAATCTGTTCTGC